>NW_028321907.1:31405000-32015625 GCF_036245765.1 Copidosoma floridanum | reverse complement strand
AATAATAATGATAATTATGATAAGAATATTATGATAGTGCTGGCAATAATGGTGATGGTGGTAATGATGATGGTATTATTAATGATGATTATAATAATAAGGATAATGTGTATGAAAATAATTATGTTGATATTTTACAGATGATACTAATGATGGTGATTTTGATGATGATAATAATGATAATGATAAAGATAAAGATTACGAAGAAGTTAATGATATAAATGATAATGGTATCGCTGATACTAATGGTGGTGATAGTGATGAGAATGATGATAATGATGATGATAATAATAATAATAAAGACACGTATGATAGTAATGTTAATGTTGGTGATAATGCTTATCATGATAATAACGATAATAATGATAATGATAATAATGATAATAATGATTATAATAAAAAAGATGTTGATGATGATGATTAAAATGATAATAATAATGACGATAACGATGAAAGTGATATGAATAAAAATAACGATGTCGTTGATAAGGATTTGGACGATAATGCTGTTGATAATACTATTAATAATTATAATAATGATGATAATAATGATGAAAATAACATTAATAATAAAGATAATAATAATAACTATGAAGATAATAACGATAATGGTGACAATGATTATGATGATTATTTCAACCCTGATAATAACATTAATAATGATTGTAATCATAATAATAATGATGATAATAATCATTATTATAGTAAAAATGACGGTGGTCACTATATTGATTATAATAATGTTGTCGATAATGATAATGACGATAAAGCTGTTAATGTTGATGTCGATGGCGACAATAATTATTAAAACGTTAATGATACTTATAAAAATAATGGTAATAGTAATAGGGGAATAATTAAACTGATAATGATACTTTTAGTGATGATGATAATACAAATGATATGGATGATGATGTTGATGGTGATAAGAGTGATCGTTATGATCACGATGACGATAACGGTGAAAGTAATAAACAACCATCGTAACTATAAATAAGGATTGATGATGAGTGATGATGATAATAATAATGATGATAATGATGATGATGATGATGATGATAATAATAATAATGATGATAATGGTAATAGTGCTAATAATTATAACGATAATAATAATAATTGCAAAGATGCTGATAGTGACAATGATAAAGATAATAATGATAATATTGATCATAATGATGATGGTGATAATAATAATAATTATATCAATAATAGTCATGATGATGGTGATATTGTGACGGTGATGATAATGATAACAATTTTAATAATAACAATAATGGTAATTGGGAAGATTATTATGATAATAATAATCATAATCCTTAATATGTTGATAATGATGATGTTAATTATGATAATAATAATGATAATAGTGATGACGATGACAATGACAAAGAATGACGATGATAATACTCATAACGATGATGATGTTAATAATATTGATGATAACGATAATAATGATAGTAATGATGATAATAATGTAAATAATATGATAATGCTGGTGATGATGATTAATGTGACGATGATAATAATGTTGATGCTGTAGACATAGATAAACATAATAATGACAAAGTCAATGATAATGAGAACAATAACAATGACGATAATGATAATGTTAATGCTAAAGAGAAAGACGATTTTAATAATGACAAAGACAATGATGATGATAACAATAACAATAACAAAAAAAATAATGATGATGTTGATAATGACAATGATAATGATGACATCAATAAAAATGAAGGTAATGATGATGATAATTATGCTAATGATAAGAATGATGATAATGATGTTGATATTGTTGTCGATAATTATAATGATGATCAATATAATGACGATGATAATGATGAAGATAATGATAAAAATAATTACGATGGTGTTAATGATGTTGTTATTCATGGTATTCCTGATACTGACGAAGATATTGATGGTGATGATAATTATGATGATGATAATAATAATTCAGACACTGATGATGATGATAAAGATGATGGTAGTGATGATTACGATGAATATAACGATAATAATGATGATGAAGCTTATCACGAAGACGATTATAATAATGACCAAGACAAAGATGATAACAACAGTAATAATGATAATAATTTTGTTAATGATAATGATGATAATGCTGTTGATAATAATATTGATAGTGAAGATCGCGATAGTGATAATGATGATTATAATAGTGATGATGGTGATGACAATGATAATAAATACGATTATACGGATAATGATGATAAGTATGATAATGATAATGATGATGATGATGAAAATGTTAATTACGATTCTGATTATTAAGATCATGATGATTATGATCCTAATAATAGAGACACCGATGCTTATTATAACAATGATGATAATGATGATGATGATAATAATGATGATGATATAAATAATAATAATAATGATAATGATGATGATGATGAAATGAATTATGACGATGATAGTAACAATAATGATTAGAATGACAATTAAAATAATGATGTTGACTAAAATGATGATGATGATAATGGTGATGATGATGATGATTATAATATTAATGATGATGGTAATGATGATAATGATAACAATGGAGATAATGATGACGATGGTGATCATGATAATATAGACAACAAAGCTGATGATAACAATGATAATAATTACGTTGATAATAAGAATGATGAAAATGTAAATGGTGATAACAATTATAATGATGATTATGATGATGATAATGATAATAATGATGACGTTGACGAAGACAATGATGGATGACGAGTATACTTATAATGATGATACCGCTTATGATATTAATGATGATGATAAAAATGATAATAATCATGATAATAATGATGTTAGTATCATGCTGGTAATGATAATTAATGTGACGGTAATTATCATGTTGATGCTAAAGACAAAGACAAACATATTTATGATTAAGACAATGAAAATGTTAACAGTAACAATGATGATGATTATGACAATAATGACGATGACAATAATGATATAAATAAAAATGATGGTTATGATGATGATGACTAGGCTAATAAGGATAATGTTAATGATAATAATGGTGTTAATTTTGTTGACGATGGTAAATATGATGATGATTATGATGATAATAATGACGATAATGTTGATCATATTCAGAGTTATGGTAATGCTTATACTGACAATGTTTTGATGGTCATAATGACGAGGATCATCATGACGATCATTGTAATAGTGCTTATGATTATAATGATAATAATTATAATGTCAAAGATGCTGATAGTGACAATGATAAAGATGAAAAAAATAATGATATTGTGGATAGTAATAGTAATGATTATTATGATTATAAAAACGATGTTGATAATGATACTTATCTTGTTAATGATGATATTGATGACTATAATGATGATAATAAAGATAATGATGATGTGTATAATAATAATAATAATGATGGTAATAGAGCTGATTATTATAATGATAATATTGATCATAACAAAGATGCTGATAGTGACAATAATAAAGATAATAATGATGATATTTATGATAAAAATAATAATGGTGATGATGATTATGTTGATGATGATGTTAATAATGATGATAATCATAATAATGATAATAATATGAACGATGATAATAATGATAATGATGATAATAAAAATAATAACGATGATGATAGTGACAATTGTAATTAGAATGACCATAATAGTGATGATGTTGATAAACATAATGATGATAATAATGGTTACGATGATAATGATGATGATAATAATAATGATAATAATGACGTTAACGATGATGGTGATAATAATGAAGATAATGATGTTGTTGATGATGATGATCACGATGATGTTGTTAATAATGATGTTAATGATAATGATAATAATGATAATTATGATGACGATAATAATAAGAATGATAAAGATAATCGCAATGATTATAAAGATAATTACGATAATGGTAATGATGATGTTGATCATGATTATAAGAATGATAAGTATGGTTATGATGATCGCAATGATCATAATAATGATAATATTGATAATGATGATGATTATGATGATGATATTAATGATAATGATTTTAATGACGATGATGATGTTGATGATTGTTGTATTGCTGATACTGACAATGATGGTGATAGTGATGATGTTAAGGATGATAATGATACTTATAAAGACAATGATATTAAATTTACTAATAATTGTAATAGTTATGATAAAAATAACGATGATAATGATCATAAAGTTTGACAAAGACAAAAATAACAATGACTAAGACAATGATAATAACGACAATTGTAATGATGATGATGTTGTTAATATAATGTTGATAATTATATTAATGATGATGATGATGATCACAATGATAATATACACGGTAGTCATGATGATGATGATGATAATGATAATGATAATAATAATGATGATGGTTATGATGATGATGATGATGATGATGATGATAATGATGTTAATGATGATAAAGATGATAATAATTTTAATGACAATGATGTTAATTGTAATAATATAGACCGTAATGGTGATGATAACAGTGATGATTATGATGATGATGATAACAATGATTATGATATAAATAATGATAATAATGATGATGATGATGATAATGAAAATAATAATGATGATGATAGTGACGATTATAATTAGGATGACGATAATAATGATGATGTTGATAAAAATGATGATGGTAATGGTTATGATGATAGTGATGATGATGATTATGATGATAATAATGACGATATCGATGATGGTGATAATAATGAAGATAATGATGCTGTTGGTGATGATGATTACGATGTTGCTGTTAATAATGATGTTGATAATGATAATAGTACTCATAATTATGATGACGATAATGATGAGAATAATAAAGATAATGACAAAGATTATAAAGATAATAACGATAATGGTCATGATGATGATGATCATGATTATAACAAAGATAATAATGTTTATGATGATTGCAATGATGATAATAATAATGATCATCATTATCATTATTAGGACTTGGTTAGTGACCGCGGGAGTGTATGGATGCGTGCGTTCTCGTCTCTTGCTGTTTGGCGTGATTTTGCGGATTTTATTTGTAATCGAGCGGAGTGCGAGTGGTTTTTTAGATAAAGTGAGGTCAGGGCGTCCGAGTGTGCTAATAGTTTTTGTATTGCGAGCGTTTTCTTTGTGTGTGTATAGACGAGGAAAAGTTGGTTAGCGATTTGAAGGTTAGGTTGGTGGAGTAAGAGGGATTGTGCGTGTCGCGAACGCACGTGGTCAAGCCGGTGGTGGGCTGCGAGAGGATAGATATGTCAGAAAAACAGAATGAGAAGGGCGAAAAAAAGAATTGCACGGTTAAAAGCAATGAGAGAGGTGTAAAAGGGGTACTAGCAGCAAAGAGTGGAAGCGGAACGATCAGTGCACCGTATACGAGGACGAATGCAAAGCTGGCATCAAGTACGGTAATTAATAAAGGACAGAGTGGGGTTGGGCAATCTACAATCGAGGATAGTATTGCAAAGATGGTTAAATTTAATGCGAAAGAAAAAATCGTAGAGTGTTCAGGTTGTATGGCTTTGAGGGAGAGTCTGTTAGAGATAGAAGAGAAGTTAGCTAACGAGAGAGAGGCGAGGGCAGATGAGATAGGTAAATTGAAGTGTACGGTAGAGTCGGAGCTTAGAAAAGTTAGGACGGAGAGCGTGGCGTTAGAGAAGAGTAAGGTCGACGTGAAGGCATTGGAATTGATATTAAAAGAAAAAGTAGAGTCACTCGAGAAGGAAATGTCGGATTTTACTAGTAAAGTGAAAGCTAAATTAAACGAATTTCAAAGTGTGGTCGATAAGGTAGGGCAGGTGGTAAATATATCATCAGGGGAGGAGGTAGACAGCGCGTTGAACGGTAGTGGTAGATCGGGACTGTCGGCTAGAGGGGATGCCCTCTCGAGTGCAGATAGGAGTTGTTTATCCGAACGCGAGGTAAATGCGATTAAAAATCTTGTTAAGCAGCAGGACGAAAGAATAAGGCAGGAGAATGTCATATTGAGAGGCGTAGCGTTGCATGGCGATATTCGCGTGGGCGTAGACAAGTTCTTCTGGGAAAAGCTTGGCGTGCATGTCAAAATTATAAATGTTTGGCGAAGTGGTAATGTTTTCGTTGTAAAGTTAGGCAGCTGGGAGGATAGATCCGTGATAATGAAGAATAAATGTAAACTGAAGGGATCCAAATACTTTATTGAGAATGATCTGAGTTTTGATGACAGGAAGAGGCAAGAAAAAATTAATGCATGGGTTAAAAGTAAGCAAGCGGCGGGAGAGAGTGTCAGGGGCGGTTTAGGAGGATTCTGGCTGGGAGGGAAGTGGTATAAGTGGTGGAGTTCGTCGGAGGCAGAGGTGATATTCAGCAGACGAAAGAAGGCAGCAGGAACCGGCGATGACAACAGCAGTCTGAAGGACCAGGAAGCCTATAAGGGAGGAGGACCGGTGGATGAAGACAGGAACAGTTTCAGTGAGAGCGTAAAAGAGCTTTTTGCGTAGGGCCCAAGAAAAAGTAGCGGCATATATGAAGAGGTAAGGTTAAAGACTGGTGAAGCAAAGCGGTATGGTCATGTGTCGGTGAATGATGTTAAATTTGTTTTTTGGAATTGCGCGGGTATTTTCAAAAAGGACAGGGATTTTTGGAATTTTATAGAGGATTTTGATTGCATAAGTTTGTGTGAAACGTGGATAGAAGAAAAACAGTGGGAAAAATTTAAAAGTAAGCTTTCAAGTGATTTTGTGTGGAAACCGAGTGCGGCTGTAAGAATAAATAAAAAAGGGAGGGCTAAAGGCGGTTTTATAATTGGTATTAGAAAATCAGTATTGGGCGATGAAAATGATCTCGCTATTAGTGTAAAGTATAATATTGTAATGTATAAAATAAGGATAGGTAACAGTTGGATCAATGTATGGTCGGTGTACAACTCTGGCGATTCGAGGGCAGTTTTAGATTTCATGAATGAGCATGTATTTAATGAAGAAGAGAAGGTTATAATTGGGGGAGATTTCAATATAAGAGTAGGCGAGCTAGGTAGTTTTGTAGCAATGGACAGTGGTGAGTTAGTAGGTAGAAAGAGTAAGGATATAATAGTGAGTAATGAGGGCAAACAGATGATAGAGGTAGTAGAGAATAAAGGTTTAGTTATGCTAAATGGTTGGAGAGAGGGGGATGAGGAGGGGGAATTTACCTATGTAGGTGCACAGGGGAATTCAGTTATAGACTATATACTGGTGAATGATCGTATACTAGAATGGGTAAGGGATTTTAAAATTACGGGCAGGGCGGACTCGGACCACATGCCCATGTGTTTGACCATTAGAAAGCTGGATGGTATGGAGAATATAGTAGGAATAAAAGATGATGAAATAGTAAAAAAATCAGTTTATAAATGGGCAGAAGAGGATATAGTTAAATTTAGACAGGCGGAAGAAGTATTATGTAAAGAGAATAGTGCGGTGTGTGGTGAGGCGGTGGATAAAATGTGGTCAGTCATAAAGGAAATCGTGAGCAAAGCAGTGATAAGAAAAGTAATCAAAGTGAGGAGGTGGAAGGTAGGCGAAAAAAAGTGGTGGGATAGGTCCTGTAGGGCAAAAAAAAGAAAGGTTGTAGCAGCATACTACAAATGGAGGAGAGGGAAAACAGATAAGGTTGATTATTTAACTAAAAGGAAGAATTGGAGAAAATACTGTAACGATAAGGAAAGGAGTTATAAGAAGCTGGAAGAGGAAGCGTTAAGAAATATCAGGAATGAAAATGAAGTGTGGAAATTTCTTGGAACGAAGAGGAAGGGCGTTTCAGCAGAGGAAAGCAACATTTCAATTAAAGAGTGGGAGGAACATTTCAGATCACTTATTGATGGGAGTCGCACAAAAGCTTTAGGTGAAAGAAGAACGGAGCAAGGTTTGGCGGAGAGTTTGCAGGTTCTAGAAAGTGCAGAAGTTGCGAGAGCCATACAGTCGTTAAGAAAAAGGAAAGCTGCAGGTTTGGATGGGATTCCCAATGAAGTGTGGAAAGAATGCGGGCAGGAATTGTTTAGTTTGCTGTTCAACCTATTTAAAAAAGTGTGGGATGGTGAAGGTGTACCGGAGGACTGGAAAGTGGCAGTTGTCGTACCGTTGCATAAAAAAGGTGATACTAATTGTGTGAATTACTTCAGAGGTATCTCACTGCTTTCCACAGCCTACAAGACGTACGCAGAGGTTTTGAGAACGAGACTTATATACGAAGTGGAGGAAAAAGGCATTTTACCGGATGGACAGGCAGGGTTCAGAAGAGGAAGATCTACTATAGATAATATATACATTTTGAATCATATAGTACAAGTAGCGAGAAGTAGGAAGGCTAAAGTATATGCAAGCTTCGTGGATTTGACTGCGGCTTTTGACACTGTCAATAGAAAAAAGTTGTGGAAGGTAATGGAAGAAGTAGGAATTAGCAAGTATTTAATTATTAGAATTATGGAATTGTATGAAGAGACCATAGTACGAGTGAAAGTAAAAAATGAGCTGTCTGAAAGGTTTTGGAGTACTAAGGGTCTGAGGCAGGGGTGTGTTCTGAGTCCGGTCCTGTTCTGTATTTATATAGCGGCTCTAGAGAGAGAGTTTAGTTCGAGAAATGTTGGGGGGGTAACAGTAGGGGGCGTGAGGATCTGGTCATTGGCATATGCCGATGACGTGGTTTTGGTTGCTTTAAATAGGGAAGCATTGCTTGATATGTTTGGGACGCTAAAAAGGTTTCTTAGAAATAGGGATCTTATTATGAATTATAAAAAAACAAAGGTAATGGTTTTCAACAAAGGTAGGGGTAGTGCAAAGAAAAAATGGGAATTTAATGGAAAAGAGCTGGAGGAAGTTACAGCATTCGATTACTTAGGTATGACTTTGAACAGAGGAGCTGACTATAAAGATCATATTAAGCATTTGAAGATAAAAGGTATAATTGCCGCAAAGCGAGTATGGGGCATAGGAGAAGGCAAGTGCAGGAACGATTTTAGAAGGAGGAGGCTATTATTTAATTACCTAGTTAGAAGTGTGATGTCATATGGGGCAGAGATTTGGGGATGGGAGGAAAAGAAGGAGCTTGAAAAAGTGCAGCTTGACTATTTAAGATGGGTTTTAAAGCTAGATTTCTGTACACCGAGGTACATTGTTTTGTGCGAAACAAAAAGCGATAAGTTATGTAATGCGTGGCGAGTGCGAGCGTTAAATTTTGAGAAAAAAATAAGTTTATTGGATGATAACCGGCTGATAAAAAAGTGTTGGAGAGAAAAAGAGTCATTAGGTAATACAGATTTATATAGTATGGAAAGGGAAAAATTCTTTAATGCAATTGGTATGAGTGCTTTAGCGGCGAACATTGATTTGTGTGTAGGTAAAGATGTAATAGGTGATGTTAAACGTAGAATGTATGACTTAGATCAGCAGTGGTTGAAGGTATGTTTTGAAAATGCTAGTTATAACAAAAGGTATGAGCGCGTCGATAACAATAAGTTGCCAAAGTATCTAGATAGGTTTAATAAAAATTATGATATTAGCACTATTGCAAGAATAAGATGTGGTAACGTAGAAATAGGAAATAAATACTGGCTAGAAGCGGAGAAAAGATTGTGTGTATTGTGTGGTAAAGAAGCGGGAACCATTGAACATGTAATAAATAACTGTGAGGTTTGTATCGAGTGGCAAGAAAATAAAGCGAAATATAAAAGACTATTAAATCTGTATGCAAGAAGCGATCTAGGAGTTGGTGAGGTTGTGAAACTCTTCAAAAGGTATGATTTTGAATGTAAAAATAAATTGGAAATAGAAAGCTAGATCAGGAGTTTGCGCAAAAGTTATGTTTATTTGTAAATACTGGGTACATGTATGATTTAATAGCGGAAACGATACAGCAGAGACGAGACTCGAGGATGTGGTCATTTAAGTATGAGAGTGTGTGGAGTGTAGAAAGGTATGTGTCTGAGCCGGATAAGAATAATTTTAGAAAGAATTTGTAAACCAAGTCCTTTTCTGGGCCATAAAGGCTGAAAATAAAGATTATATACTCATTATCATTATTAAAGATATAAAATAATGATGATAGTAACTATAATGATGATAATAACGTTGTTTATGATAATAACGATTATTGTTTGGTTAATGTTGATGTTGATGGCGATGATAATGATCGTAATGATGATGATTATGTTGATAATAATAATGATAATGAGGATAATGATAAAAATTATAAAAATACTGTTGATAATAATGATCACTATTTTGACTTGGACAATGATGGCAATAGTGATGATAATGTTCCTTTTGATTACGATGACAATAATGATGACGATAACGGATGACGATAGTTATTATGATGATAGTAACAATAATGATAATGATGATGATATGTTAATGCTGGTGATAATAATGATGGTAACTATGATGATAATAATAAGGATGATGATAATGATGATGATGATAATAATAATAATGATAACACAGTTCCACATAAAAAAATTAAATTTCTGACCAGACTATGTAAGTTTTATGTGTTTTTTGGTTCGCTGAATTTAAATCCAAGGTCTATTTAATTTTTACATCCTAGGATTTTTCATAACCTAAAATATTTAGCCTTGGAATGCGGTAATTTCTTCTAAATCCAATTTATTTATTTTCTAATGCAAAAAGCTATGTGTACCTAATTCCTAATCTCCTCTATTAATGAAAACTTTTACCATATATTACTTTAACCTAAAAACTTTATAACTATGCAACCCTATATACCCATAAATTCTCAACCCTATGACCCTACCTTTCGAAAAATGAACAAAATATTTTTTTGACCATGCCATGGTATTCTCATGTTGTTTGCGTGACTGAATTCGAATCTGAGGTCTGTTTAACTTCATAGCTTAAGCGTTTTTTCTAATTTTAAAAATGAACTTTAACATCCAATAACTTTTTCTAACTGAAATCCGATTTTTCAATACAAAATAACAATAAAACATCCAATCCTTAATCCCCTTGACTCGATAACACCTACAGCTAGATGTCTTAATGAAACTGCCTAACCTTAAAAAATAAATTCCAAGAGAATCAGACATATTTAAATGCTCTCCTGATGTTATTGTTGTAGCATTATTGTTTGCATTTGTTTTTGAATGCAAAGTAAATTTTTTCATTAGTCTTTTACTTTCTTGATGTGTCTGCGCCCAGGGCACCTCTACGTGGTGACAGTGGGTAACGATTTAAATCTGTGATCTGGCAGAGTCCCTGGGTGGCGGATTTTACGCCATCATGGCAGGTGTGGTATATGTGAATCCGACTGTAAATCATTGACATAGCGTAAAGCGTTGTGTAATACATATGTATGTGTTCAAACACACATCTTTATCATATTACCTTGTAGCTTATAAGTATGAATATAATAAACAGTCAGTCTTTAGCCTTAGTCATGAGCAGTTGATTTACCTGGCTCCTTTCCCGTCCACAGGCTACTCATGAATAAGTATGTGTATACATAATAACTGGCGACGAGGATAAAAGTGTTATAAGGAGTGTAAAATAAAGAGTGAATACTACAATAATGAAAGATAGTTCGAATTCCGGGTGTACAAGGAACTGCTTGGATACACAATTTGAACAAGGAGGAAATATTTTTATTGTGTCATGCAAACGGCATTGAGGTAAAAAGAGAGGATACACAAGCTGAGTTAAGAGAAAAGTTACGGGCGTTTGTACGGCAAGAAATAGCTGCTGGACGTGAAGAACAAGTGAAAAGTTTAGAAGATATTGAAGGTAAAACAGTTGAAAATAGAGAGGAATCTGAGGACGATAAAGAAGAAGATAACAAAGTGATTATTGATGTTAGACGAGTTAAGAAAATGGAGGTTTCTGCAAATTTAGATTTTGATATCCGTAAAGACGATTGGGAAAAATTAATAGATCGCCTCGAGCAATATTTTGTAGCAAACGATGTGATTGATGCCAATAAGAAGAGAGCCATTTTATTAAGTAAAGTTAACGCAGCAACGTATGATGTAATCGATAAGATATGTAAGCCAAAGAAGCCTGGAGAAAAAACGTACGAGGAGATAGTTAAGGTGGTAAAGGAGTATTTAAAACCACCAGTATCTTACTTGGTTCATCGAAATAGTCTTAGACAACGTATGCAGAATCAAAATGAAAGTATTGGTAAATACGTAACTGCTTTACAAGAGTTGGTGAATAATTGTAAATTTAAAGATGGAGATGGAGATGATCAGGTTTTAGATCAATTAATTGTTGGAATCCGAAGCAAGTCTATTAAAGCAGAGTTATTGAAAATCGAGACACCAAAATTAGATACAGCATTAAAAAAAGCTTTAGGATCAGAAGCGGCTGAAAAAGGAGCTAAAACATTACATAGTCATGAACAGTATCATGAGAAACAGAAGGAAGAATTCAACAAGATGGATACTCGGACAAATTCAAAATATTCAAGTAGAATGAGCCAGCCGGAAATCAAGCAGAATAGGCAGCAAGGTAAACAACAATACCAGCAACCCAAGCAGAGGCATCAGACATCGCGTGATCAACAATCGTCAACACACTTGGAGTGTTATCGTTGCGGTAAGCCGAATTATTTAGCTCGCGATTGTAGGTATATTAATGCTACGTGCTATTTATGTAATAAGCGTGGGCATCTCAAAAGTGTATGTCGAGAAAATGAGAATAATAAGAATTACTCATCACCCACAGTGAATCGTGTAGAATATTTAGGTACCGAAGATAAGAGTAGCGATAACGATAGCGTAGCCGAAGAGTTAAATGATTTATTTTCTGAGAAAGCGAGTATGTATAACATGAGTAATAATTATATTCCTGGAAAAGTTTATGTTGAACCGCAGTACATGAGTGTAGAAATAAATAAAATTAAAATTAAAATGGAAATTGATTCTGGTGCGGCTATTTCAATCATACCTATAAAATTAAAAGAAAATTATTTTGGAAAAATCGAAATGTTCGAGCCCAATGTTGAATTTATAAATCATGATAAAAGTATAAATAAACCAACTGGTATGTTAAAAAAATTGAATGTTAGAGCAAATAATATTGAAATTATAACAGATGTTTACGTAACAAAGTCATCGGGACCCCCGATTATTGGTAGATCGTGGTTAAATGCTTTGAATTTGTGGCCCTTGTATAAATAATTAAATTTGCATTCGCTCGAATCAACAGAAGTCTACAAAGAAAATTTGAAAGAAATTTTACTTAAATATCGATCGTTTTTTGAAAAAAGCAAAGGGTTGTTCACGAAAGGTAAAATTAAACTAGAATTAAAAGAAGGGGCTCAACCCAAATATATGTTAGCACGTTCAATCCCATTTGCGCTACAAGAAAAAGTTGAACAAGAATTAAATTGATTAGTAGAAAAAAAAATTATTGAGCCAATTGAAACAAGTGAATGGGCTACTCCTATAGTACCTGTAATAAAGCCAAATGGAAGCGTTCGTTTATGTGCAGATTTCAAAGTTACAGTAAACCCCCAGTTAAAAACTATAAGATATGCACCCCCCAATTTTGACCACGCTGTAGATAGATTGCAGACTCGAAATAAGAACAACAGATTAAACGAAGTGAAACGCTATTCAAAAATAGATTTAAAAGATGCATTTTTGCAGGTTCCTGTGGATGAAAATTCACAAAATTTATTAACTATTAATACTCATAAAGGCTTATTTCGTTGTTTGTACATGATGTATGGAATAGCATTAGATCCTGGCTACTTTCAGAAAATGATTGAGGAAATTTTAAAAAACATTGAAGGGGTAGCAGTAGTCGCAGATGACGTTGTAATTACTGGTGACACGGATAAAGAACATTTGATAAATTTAGACAAAGTACTAACTAAATTACAAGAAAGCGGATTAAAAGGTCGATTAGATAAATGTAAATTTTTTAAAAAGGAAATAACGTACTTAAGGTATAAATTGTGCAATGATGATATTAGTGTCGACGAGAATAAATATAAGGCAATTGTAGAAATGAAAACCCCATCGAATCAGAAAGAACTTCAATTATTATTAGGAAAAATAAATTACTATGGAAGGTTGTTTAATAATAGAGCAAAAATTTTAGCACCTTTATATAAGTGTAATAATAGCGACAAATTTAATTGGACTAACGATTGTCACAAAGCATTCGAGAGCGCGAAAGTAGCATTAAAGCAAATAATTGTTAATTATGATCCTTCTTTAAAATTAATATTAACGTGTGACGCTTCACCATATGGTTTAAGTGCAATTCTTAGTCAGCCATACTCAGATGTGAAAAAACCTGTAGCGTTCGCATCAATCCGTTTAACGAAAGCGCAAGAGAAGTACTCGCAAATTGATAGAGAGGCTGCGGTAATAATCTTTGGTGGAACAAAATTCTATGATTATTTATATGCAAGAGAATTAACAATAAGAAGCGATAATAAACCATTATGTAAAATTTTCTCACCTGAAAAAGGTATACCGAGAATGGCTGCGAGTCAACTACAAAACTGGTCGTATTTTTGAGTGCATTTAACTATAAAATTGAAAATATAAGTACCAAAGAGAATATTGTAGCAGACACTCTATCAAGATTACCTTGCGTAACAGATGAAAAACAAAGTGAAATTTTAAACACAGAAAAAAAATATACATATTTACATTACGTAATTGAAAGTAAAATTGGATGTTTGAATTATAAAGCTGTAGCGAGAGAAGCAAATAAAGACAAAGATCTGTCTCGTGTAAATAGAATGGCATTAACCGGATGGCCAGAATGTAAATTAAAAAATTGGCCTAAAGAGTTAAAACCTTATGCGTTACGAAAAGACGAAATAACAATTGAAAAAGAATGCCTTATGTGGGGACAGCGTGTCATAATACCGTTTAAACTACAAACACATATTATAGAAAATTTACATGATAGTCATTTTGGAGTAGTAAAAATTAAAAGTATGGCAAGGTCGGTTGTGTGGTGGCCGAACATAGATAAACATTTAGAAAGAAAGGCAAAATATTGTGAATTTTGTATTAAGGTGAATGACGTTCTTCGCAGAGTCACGCTTTCACCCTGGCCATGGCCCAACCAACCTTGGCACAGAATTCATGCGGATTTTGCGGGGCCATTTTTGGGTTATACTTATTTGTTAGTTATAGATGCATATTCAAAATGGCCCGAAGCTTACATTGTAAAAAATATGTCAACAGATCATACTGTAAGAATTTTTCAAGAAATTTTTCCTCAACACGGCCTACCCCATCATGTAGTAACAGACTCAGGCTCTCAATTTAAGAGCGATGAGTTTCTCGAGTATTTAAAGAAAATAGGTGTTAAACACACATTCGCAGCACCAAAACATCCAGCAACTAATGGCGCTGCTGAGGGCTTTGTAAAAACTTTCAAAAGGAAAGTAAAATCTATAGTCGATAGTCAATCTATTAGCGTGCAAAATGCAATTAATAAATTTTTATTCACGTACCGAACAACAAAACATGTAACAACCAATGAGACATCGGCTAAATTATTATACAATCGAGAGTTGCGAACGCTATTGTAATTACTGCGTTCTGATGGCAGAAAAATAATTGAAGAAAAGCAATACGATCAAATTAAAAATTTTAAAGGTGTTAGAAAAGATACTTTTAAAAAAAGAGACGTAGTAATTGCAAGGGATTTTCGTAAAGACTATCCGAAAATGTCAAAAGCGAAAGTTGTAAGTGAGATTTCTCCGAGAAGTTGTTTGATAAAATTCGCAGGGGGAGGAGAACATAAGAGACACTACGACCAGATAAAACATTGGCGCGAGATGAATAACGATTTGTACGATGATAATAAATTACGACAAGGTGAGTTACAAAACAATATTGTAAGAAAATCAACTGAATGGATACCAAGCTTTATTTGTTCAGCTTGTTACGCGATGTGTAATCGCTGGCATGCCAACAAGGACAAAAGCAAAACACTTATTTCAGTTCCAGCAAGATGGAGCAAGCCTAAATCTAAAAAAGATTGTTACTTCTGTCAAATAAACGTTGAGGGTATCAACCAATCAACACGATGTTAAATTGTGTATCCAAACGTTAGTAGCATGATGAAACCTGAATACACGAAGCAACCTTCTTAAAAATAAAGATTTAACAACCGATAGTGTTAATACAAAATATAAAGACAATGATGATAAAAACATGAATTATACCAGCGAAGACAAAGAGGACGAAAAAGAAGAAAAAGAAGTAGAAGATGGGGATTCTGATGATGATTTCACAACAGAAAAAAAGAAAGATAACATAGTTACACAGAAATATACACAAGCTGAACTAAACGATCTTGTAAGAAATTTAGGTTTGTCAAAGAAAGCTGTAAAGTTTTGAACTTCTGGGTTATATCGAAGAAATCTTAAAGTAGACACCAAAGTGACAACATATCATAACAGAGAAAAAAATTTTAGAAAAAATTTTCTCATAATGCTGATTTATCGTTATTCTCCTGTAGTAATGTTAATGGATTAATGAATGAAATAAAAGAAAACGTATACAGAGTTCAATAATAGAGACTATTTATTGATTCTTCCAAGAGAAGTCTAAAAGCAGTTTTACTTCATAACACAAATAATTTTACCGTAGTCCCAGTAGCCCAGTTAACTGTCATAAAAGGGCAATACCCTAATATTAGCATTGTCTAATGGCATAATGATAATAGCAATAATAATGATAATGATGATGATGATAATAATGATAATGATGATAGTGATAATGATATTGATGATGATGTTAATCATGATAACAATAACGATAATGATAATAATAGAATAATGATGATAACGATAAGGATGATAATTATGAAGATAATGTTGATGTTGATGTTAATGGCGATAATAATAATTATAATGATGATGATGATTATAATAATAATGATAATAATAATAAGAATAACGATAGAAATAATAATAATACTGTTGATGATGATGATAATTATAATGATATTGACCAGAATGGTGATTGTGATGAGAATGACCGTAATGATCACGATGACGATAATAATGACGATAACGGACGACGATGGTAACTATAATGATAATAATAATGATGATAATGATGATGGTGATGATGATGATGGTTACGATGATGATAATAATGATGCTGAAGACAAAGACAATTGTAACAGTGACACGGACGATGATAATAATGACAATGATGATGATGAAGATACTTACAATAATTACGATGATAATAATGATGTTGATGATAATGATAGTATAATAATAATAATTCCGATAATGAGGATTATGATAAAAATAATAATGATGTTAACATCATTGATTACAAATGTGATAATAATGGTTATAATGATGATTATGTTAATAATAATAACGACGATGAAAATAATGATAATGATGATCATGATGATGACAGAAATAATGATAATGATAACGATGATAATAATGATAAAGATTATGACAAATACGATCATGAAAATGACAGAAACGATGATTATAACGACAATGGTAATGATAATAATGATGATAATGATGATAATGATAACAATTATGATGATAAAGATGATGATGATGATGATGATGATGATGATGATGATAGTAATGATAATAATAATGATGATAATATGTTTAGGCTGGTGATAAGAGAGATGGCAACAATCATAATAATATTGATGCTGGAGAGAAGAACGACTATAATAATCACACAGACAATGACGATGATGACAACAATAATGATGAAGATGATGACGATGATGACAATGATGATAATAATGTCAACAATAATGATGGTATAAAGATGATAGTTGTGATAATGAGAATATTAATACTGATAATAATAATGTTTATATTGATGGTAATATTATTTTAAACGATAGTAATGATAATAATTATAATAATGATAGTAATGATAATAATTATGATAATGATAGTAATGATGATAATTATGATAATAATGATGATAATAATAATGAATGATGACGATAATGTAGATGATGATAATTTCTTGATGATGATGATGATAATAATGATGATGATGATGATGATTATGATGATGATGATGATGATGATAATGATGATGATGATGATGATGATGATGATGATAATGTTGATGATGAAGATAATAATGATAATAATGATGTTGATGATATGATGATGCTGGTAATTATAATGATGGTCACGATGTTAATAATATCAATGTTAGAGACAAAGATTATTATAATAAAGGCAAAGACGATAATGATAATGATTATAATGATGATGATGATGATGATAATGATGAGGATGATGAGAATGATGATGATGATGACAATAATGATAATAATGATAACGATAATAATAATGATAAGGATGATAATGATGATAACTTTTATGACAGAAACAATTATGATAATGACAAAGACGATGTTGATTACGACAATGATGATGATGATGATGGTGATGATGATGATGATGCTGATGATGATGATGATGGTAATGATGATGATGATGATAATGATGAGGATAATGATGATGATGATGGTAATGAGGATGATGATGATGATGATGATGATGATGATGATGATGATGATGATGATGATGATGATGGTAATGATAAGATGATGATGATGATAATGATGATGATGATGATGAGGATGATCATGATGATGATGATAATGATGATGATGATGATGATGATATTAATATTAATGATAATAATGTTGATGATATGATGATGCGAGTGATGATGATGTCGGTGACCATTATTATAATATTAATGCTGAAGACAAAGGTGATTATAATAATGACAAAGTCGATGTTGATGATGACAATGATAATGATGATAATAATGACAATGATCACTATAATGATGATGATCTTGATAATAATACTTGTAATGATGATGATAATTCTGATAATAAGGATAATGTTGATGATGATAATAATGTTGATACTGTCAAGAATGATAAAAATTATGATTACTATGATGATGATGATAATAATGATAATCATGATGATAATGATGACGATTATGTTGATGATGTTTAGAATTATGGTAACGCTGATCCTGACGATAATGGTGATGGCGTGTTAAAGATGACAATGATAATGACGAGTATGGTCATGGTGCTGTTGATTATAATGATAACAATGTTAATTATGAAGATGGTGATAGTGACCATGATGATAATAATTATGATAATGAGCATAATAATAATGATGATGATTTCGACGATGATAATGATGATGTTGGTGGTGATGACTGTTATGATGATTATAGTCATAATAATGATAATGATGATGATGGTAATGGTGATGATGATGATGATGATAAAGATCATGACGACGATGGTGATGGTGATAATGATGACCATGATGATGATGATAATGATGATTATGATGATGATGATGGTAAAGATGATGATGATGATGCTGCTGAGGATGATAATGACAATCATGATGATAATCATGATGATGATGATGGTGATAATGATGATAGTGACATCGTTTTATTTTATTGAAGCTTATATGATTTAATATAAAGCTTTTTTATTCAATAGTTACGAGATTATCTTCAAGCTGCTAATTAAAATACTAGGTTTACGACAATTTTTTGTTAACATCGCCATGATAATCATCATCATTATGATTGTTAACATTTTTTTTCATTTAACGTTATTTGTGACACTATTACGCTTATCACTTTTGTCACTTACAATTATTATAAAAGAAAAAATAACACTTATAATCTTTTTTACAGTCTTTATATTTAAGTGGTTAAAAAATTTTTTATTCATCGTCTACTGATAAGCCTTCTAGTTTTACTTGTACATAACGCACATCCGTATACAAAACGATTTTTTGTTTGTTTGCCACTGGTATTAATTACGAAATTTTAAGCTTTTTCGATATTACAATTAAAGAAAAAAAACTACATAAATGAAAATTTTTCTGATTACTTGTTTGCATTAGTTTAGTGGTTTGAGACATACAAAGGTAGCAACTCATCTGCACTTTTAAGAGAAATAATATTCCTTATATTTTCTTTCTCATGCTTTTACTTTTGAGTGTGCTTAGGTTTTGGAGATGTGTAAGAGCTGCAAAAGAGCTTGTTTGTTTTTATGTATATGTTGTTAATACCAATGAGGATGAGAAATGTACGAGATATTAAATTATCATTTTTTATACATCATAAGGAAAAATTTTTTCATGACTTTATTCTCAGAACATGTTCTTAGGATATATGAGGGCTACATAATGTAGAGGTTTATTTTTCTGAGTGTATTGGTTTCACGTCCATACAACGGAGAAAGTATTATACTATTAAGTAACCTAATATTAGAGCTCTTGTAATTGATTTGGCTTCATATTTTCTCCAGCAGTGTCATACTTATTGAGAGTGTTATTTGCAACTTATCCATATAAGCATCGTGGAGCAAGACGCATCAATTTGAGTACGTTTATTCTTAATCCCTTATTATTTTCAAGTAACAAAAGTATGCGTACTAAAGACAGTTTCCATTATTGATAGTGTGTACAAATTCTCAACTGTGAGAATCGACTCCACATAAGTGAGATTAGAAGTTTGATATTACATTACACATTATATCTGCGTTCGTGGTTCAATATTTTCTTCAGCAGTGTCATACGTAAATACAGCCTCATTTTGCAGCTCATTCATATAAGTATTGTAGAGTGAGACGCATCGAGTCATGCACGTTCATATTTATAATCTCTTATCCCTTTCGAGTTATATAAGTATACGTGCTATGAACAACTTCCATCGATGGCAGCAGAAAATATGCGTGGAAAAACAATAAGACCGTATAATATGAGCTTGTAGCTATACTTGAAACCAAATTTAATTAAGGTTAAGCATGAATCAGTTTTTATTATATGCTTCAAACGTACTCTCAGATTTTTTTTGCTACACGTGTAGAAGCACGAAAGGCCAAGAGCGGATCTGGCAGTCAATCCGGCAATAGTAGATGTGCCTGAGCGACTCAGTATCTGTAGGGGAATACAAGACCGAGTGACTCCGTATTTTCTTAGCTAAAGTATTTCCCCCCCACAAAATAACTGCTACTTTCATGACTACAACTACGCCTTTTACTATAACTACTTCTTTTATTACGATAAATACGAGTACAACTTCTACTGTTACTACTACTTCTACGACTACTCCTACTAGTTTCTATCACTCCTACTACTACTACTACTACTACTACTACTGCTACTACTTCTACATCTACTGCTACTACTACTACTACTACTTTTTTTTTGTGAAGGGAGGAGAAATGCATTGAGGCACACCACAGGGACAGTGGTAGTGTGGGACTCAGTGGGTTATTTTAGACCACCCATATCCACTAAAACATCCCTCCATGCCACGTGGCTTTTGATTTACCCCGGAACCGCGTTAGCATTACTTCAGGGTAAAGCCACCAGGAAGACCATCGCGGCTCACAGCATTAACGAGCTAACTCGCCACTATTTGCCAGAGATGCTGATCTTCTCAAATCCTGAAAAGGACTCGGGGTCCCTGAGGACCAGCACACTGTCTAGCGCTTTATAGTAGCCCACTGACTTAGCTGACCGCTTAGGAGCTTCTTCTGGCCTCTTCTAGGGCTCTTCTAAATAAAGGACAGCTCCCACTGACAACTTCATGCTTGTTGTCTGTTGTTGGGCAAAGGAAGCACCGTGCTGTGCCGCGACACTCTTTCTTCCGGTGGTTTGAGCTTCCACACCGGAAGCAAAGCTTGGATCTGTTTTCGTTCTTGCAGTTGCCCGAGACGTGTCCATATCCCAGGCATTTGTAACATCTGGTTACTCCAATTCTTCTTCGAATTCAGCAGCTTACAAAGCAAACTCGTAACCTGCCTTCCTTTTCTACTTGTCTGGCAGATGCTTCGTCCACCTTTATTAGAGCCAGCCTCTGTCCTCTGGCATTTAGCTTTAAGAGAGCAACTTCTGGTTCCAGGCTCTGATGTCCAAAAGTCCTAGTGAAAGCCTCTTTGCCCTCATCTTCCTCTACAATGGCATTCAGGTCTCGGACCTCTAATGTCACTTTTCTGTTGCTCATTCTGACAGTACCCTGTCCGGCTACCGACTTTTCAATTTGCTGTGAGAATACAGTAGCATTCTCTACACCTTTGGCTTTAATAAGTATGTCTCCTTTTTTTGTAGTAACAACATTTTAGACTGCCGTATTAGCCTTATCAGGGTCAAAGTTTGCCTTCATCGTCTTTAGCATCTTTAGAAAGGTCTGCCCTTTGGCCATCTCAACTACTACTGTTGTTGTCGCGTTCGCTTTATTCTTCTGGTTTGTTTTGTCTTTCAAAAAAATCTCTTGCTGTTTGCCACTGAACATATTTCTTTTTCTTTATTGACATGGTTTGCTGGCGTTTTTCATGGCTATCTGATGGGCTCCTGTTTCTTTTACTACCACTACTACTATTACTACTACTTTCACTACTTTTACTACCCCAGGTAGGGTTTTCGCTAGTTTTTCCATACCGGGCGCTTTTAAATTCCTGCAGTGGAGGGAACAAAGGCGAGATAATTTTTGATGGCATACACAGAAAACAACCCTGAATACTGCCTTAAAAAAAAAGAACGAAGTAAAAGTAACAGAAGGCCATCGGACTGCCCTGAGAAACGCTAGCAGATTATGTCTTCAAAGAAAAAGAAAGTAGGTAGTGGCAAACAATAAGAAATTTTCCTGAATGACAAAACAAGCCAGAAGAAAAAATTGGACGCCACAACAACAGTAGTAGTGAAGATGGCTGAAGGACAGACCTTTGCAAAGGTGCTGAAGACTATGAAGGCGAACGTTGACCCTGATAAGGCTAAATTGGCAGTCCAAAGTGTTGTTACTACAAAAAAAGGAGACATACTTGTTAAAGCCAAAGGTGTAGAGAATGCTATTGCATTCTTTCAGCAAATTTAAAAGTCGGTAGCCGGACAAGGTATTGTCAAAATAAGCCAAAAAAAGTGACACTAAAGGTTCGAGACCTTGATGCCATTGTAGAGGAAGATGAGGTGAAAGAGGCTTTCGCTAAGACATTTGGACTTAGAAGCCAGGAGCCAGAATTAGCTCTCGTACAACCAAATACCAGGACAGAGGCTGGCATTGATAAAGGTGGACGAAACAACTGCCAGACAAGCAGAAGAGAAAGGCAGGTTACGAGTTGGCTATGTAAGCTGACGAATTCGAAGAAGAATTGAAGTAACAAGATGTTACAAATGTCTGGGATATGGACACGTCTCAGGCAACTGTAAGAACGAAAACAGATTCAAGCTTTGCTTCTGGTGTGGAGGCTTAAACCACCGGAAGAAAGAGAGTTAAGGACCAGCACGGTGCTTTCGTTGCCCAACAACGGACAACAAGCATGAAGTCAGCAGTGGGAGATGTCCTTCATTTGAAAGAGCCCTAGAAGAGGCCAGAAGGAAGGCCCAAGCAGGATCAAAATAAGCCTGTCAAAGGCCTTGAGTTAAAAGATAGGCTTATGTGGACCCACGTTGCGCTGGGTACTTTTTACCTATCAGCAAGGGAAAGCATTAAGCTTATAGTGGTGCTGGCTAAGTAGGCGGCCTACTACGAAGCGCTAGACAAGGTGCTTATTCTTAGGGAACTTGAGTCCTTTTCAGGACTCGAGAGCATCAGCACCTCTAGCAAATGGTGGCGAGTTAGCTCGTTAATGCTGTGAGACGCGATGGTCTCCCTGGTGGCTCCACCCTGAAGTAATGCTAACGCGGTTCCAGGGTGTATCAAAAGCCACGTGGCATAGGGGGGGTCTTAGTTGGTATGGGTTGTCTAATAAACAAAATCCACTGAGTCCCACACTACCGCTGTCCCTGCACTGTGCCTCAATGCATTTGCCCTTCCTCCACAAAAAAAAATAAATAAAACAAGAAATAAAAAAAAAAAAAATAATAAAAAAATAAAAAAAAAAACAACAACAAACCAGGGGGGATAAATGGGTCATGGGACCCACGGTAAGAACGAAGTTCTTTGAACATGACGAGTATAAAAACACAATTTCTCAGTTAACAAGGGGGTCGCCAGACCCATTGAAAAAACGAAGCTCTATAAACGTTAATACTGCATTCATGTAGTTGACTAAACAAAAACTTGAAAAACGAATAAAAAAAAAAAATAAAAAAAATAGTTCAGTACTCACGATGGTTAAACTTCGTGAGTACTGTATTTATGCACGACGTTCTCACGAAAATCAACCATCGTGAGTACTGAACTATTTTTTTTATTTTTTTTTTGATATATATGTTTCAACCATTAAAATTATATGAAACTCGAAATATATTTATATAATGATCTTACATAATTCATTTATAATTGACTTAATGAATTACTTTATTTATATAATTATGTGATAGTGTAACATAATTTGTTTTTCGAATTTGAAATAAGCGCCTTTAAAAACCATTGATACGTTCTTTAACTCTATTCTACATGTTTATTTTAATTTTTTTTTTTTTTTTTTTTTTTTTTTTTTTTTTTTTTTTTTTTTTTTTTTTTTTTTTATTCTTATTGTTTTTGTTTTTTTTTTTTTTTTTTTTTTTTTTTTTTATTATTTAATTTTTTATTTTAAATTTATTCTTTTTTTTTTAAGATGTATTATTTAGAAAACAAATTTAGATGTATTATTTGGAAAACAAATTCATAATTGAATGTATTATCAGTGAATACATTAAAAAATGGAATGTTATAGTTACGAATTACACGATAAGTACAAGAAACCGACTTCTATAGTCGGCAGCGCTCGTAGCAGAGTGGGTAAGGTACAGAACTCACATGCAGAAGGTCGAGGGTTCAAATCTCTTTATTGGAAAATGTTTTTTTTTTTTTTTTTTTTTTTTTAGAATTGTAGAAGAAAAAAAATTCAAAGTGAAAGAAAAATTACTGTGGGGAAATAAAATTAAAATTTGTTACAAAATTAATTTCTTGGGAGTGTGAGGTGGAATGGTGGGTAAAGGTTTGCAGAAGAGTAACACGGCACGGTTGACAAATGTACATATATAGTTAGGAGAGGGGAAGTGTGTAGAGAACACTTGGTGAGGGGCGACGGGGTGAGGGGAAAAACTTGAGAGGAAGAGATTTCTGATTAAAAAAAAAAAAAATCTGTCGGTTTTAAAATTCCAGCCCCCCGAGTAACGCGACATAAAGAACTTCGTTCTAAAAAAAAAAAAAAACTTTTACTACTACTACTACTCCTACTACTTTTACTACTACTACTACTACTACTACTACTACTACTACTACTACTATTACTACTACTACTACTACTACTAATACTACTACTACTACTACTACTACTACTACTTCTACTACTACTCCCGGGTGGGGTTTTTGCTAGTTTCTCCATACCGGGCGCTTCCCCGGGTGGCGGATAGGGGCATCCTCTTGAAATAAGGGGTGACGATGGGCAGCTGAGGTGGCTCTCTATGGTGGTGGTCGGGGGCGTGGATCGGGGGGCGTGTGTGGCGCTGGCGTGTGTATCTGCGGCGGTGTGGGCGGGGGACTAGTGCCCCATGCCTCCATCGGTGTGGATGTATGGGCCGGCTCTGCTTGTGCTCCTTGTTCTTTGCTTTTTGCTGCTTCCGTGGGTGGCACTCCATTGCTTGATGCGGGCCAACAAAAACTAGCACCCGTCGTGTATAGAAGTAAGCGGCGGTTAAAACATTCTTCTCAGATACATGCATCACACACTCTTACTAAACAAACACAGGGACACTTACGGATTGTTCTGGGTTGCGTGTGGCGGGTCCTTTTCCGGGCTTGCGTTGGGGGCCCGGCCGCGGGTGAAGCCGGATGATGAGGCCCGGGTAAGTCTGGGTAACCACATCTGATATGGCTGTACGCCTCATGAACAAAAAAGAAGTGGTGGGCCGACTAATCTAGGCTTACTACCACTGAGGAGGCTATATGGCGGCACCTTAGTGCCTTACGCCAGCCCGTTTTGTTGGGTTGTCTGCGTGGTCTCGGGACTGTACGCCTGCCGCTCGTCTCCCTGGGATGACCGTTGTGCACCAACAAATACATACATTACACACGAACACCCTTCTTACACTTGTTACTCAACGCCAGGGCAGTCTCCGCGGGTGGGACTGAGGGAGAGTGGCGACTCCCGGCCGGCCCGAGCAAGTAGCATCTCTCTCTGGTAACAGAGAGGGCTGCTGCCCTGGTTTTAACCCTTTCCAAATGCTTATTTCTAGGAAAAAAAGGGTAGTGCTGGCCTTCGCGGGTCAGTACGAAACTAAAAAGATGCCAAAATGAAGAACGTCAATGTAAAACAGGTACCCCAGGCGGTAACCTCTCTGAGGGAATCCGCCGTCAGTTCCGATCCGGTGAAAGCCCGGGTGACTGACGCAGGCCCCACGGATTCTGGGGGGGGCCACAAAGACGTGTCTCATGGCCAACAGGGACTGCTAAATGTTCCATGGCCTTTCTTTTCAGACAAAGGACGACGAGGAAGCCTGTCGAGTATAGGCACTAACGACACCGAGGTTAGCAAGGTGTCGGTATTTAGCAACCAGACCCAGGAAGAGCTTGCCTCTCTAGAAGAAAGTGCCACTAGGCTCGGAAAAAAGCGACAGCAAGTTGCTGATAAAGTCCAATCAGCAACGAATGACATTACAGAGACGCTAAAACTGATTAATGATAAGTACGGCAACACAGCGAACGCTGTTAAAAATGGGCTCAAAGCGGCGCTTAAGCATCTTCAAGAGGCAGAGGTGCTAAGAGAACGCTGTCTTACTGAAGAAGATTTGTACATGAACGCTTGGAAGTCGTCATTTGAATCCCTGCAGTGGAGGGAAAAAAGGCGAAATAATTTCCGTCGGCATGTACAGAAACGAACCCTGAACACTGCCTTAAAGGAAATAGAACGAAGTAAGAGAAACAGGAGCCCATCGGACAGCCCTGAAAAACGCCAGCATACTATGTCTTTAAAGAAAAAGAAGACAGGTAGTGGCAAACAAGAGGAAATTCCCCTGAATGACAAAACAAGCCAGAAGAAAAAAGTGGACCCCACAACAACAGTAGTAGTAAAGATGGCTGAAGGGCAGACCTTTGCAACGGTGCTGAAAACTATGAAGGCGAACTTTGACCCCGATAAGGCTAAAGTGGCAGTCCAGAGTGTTGTCACTTCAAAAAAAGGAGACATACTTATTAAAGCCAAAGGTGTAGAGAATGCTACTGCATTCTCACAGCAAATTGAAAAGTCGGTAGCCGGACAGGGTACCGTGAAAATGAGCGACAGAAAAGTGACATTAGAGGTCCGAGACCTGGATGCCATTGTAGAGGAAGATGAGGTCAAAGAGGCTTTCGCTAGGACTTTTGGACATCAGAGCCAGGAGCTAGAAGTTGCTCTCTTAAAGCCAAATGCCAGAGAACAGAGGCTGGCTTTAATCAAGGTGGACGAAACAACTGCCAGACAAGTAGAAAAGGAAGGCAGGTTACGAGTTGGCTTTGTAAGCTGCCGAATTCGAAGAAGAATCGAAGTAACAAGATGTTTTAAATGCCTGGGATATGGACACGTCTCGGGCAACTGTAGGGAAGAAAACAGATCCAAGCTTTGCTTCCGGTGTGGAAGCTCAAACCACCGGAAGAAAGAGTGCCTAGGTCCAGCACGGTGCTTCCTTTGCCCAACAACGGACAACAAGCACGAAGCAGGCAGCGGAAGCTGCCCTTCATTTAGAAGAGCCCTGAAAGAGGCCAGGGATAAGGCCCAAGCAGGGTCAAAATAAGGCAGAAAGGCCTTCAGTGGAAAGACAGGCTTATGTGGACCCACGCTGCGCTGGGTACTTTTTACCTATCAGCAAGGGAAAGCATTAAGCTTATAGTGGTGCTGGCTGAGTAGGCGGCCTACTATGAAGCGCTAGACAGGGTGCTGGTCCTCAGGGACCCCGAGTCCTTTTCAGGACTCGAGAGCATCAGCACCTCTAGCAAATGGTGGCGAGTTAGCTCGTTAATGCTGTGAGACGCGATGGTCTCCCTGGTGGCTCCACCCCGAAGTAATGCTAACGCGGTTCCGGGGTGGATCAAAAGCCACGCGGCATGGGGGGGGTTTTAGTGGGTATGGGTGGTCTAATAAAAAAAATCCACCGAGTCCCACACTACCGCTGTCCCTGCGGTGTGCCTCAATGCATTTCCCCTCCCTCCACAAAAAAAAAAAAAAAAAAAAAAAAAAAACTTCTACTACTACTACTACTACTACTACTACTACTACTACTACTACTACTACTACTACTACTACTACTACTACTACTACTACTACTTCTACTACTACTACTACTACTACTACTACTACTACTACTACTACTACTACTACTACTACTACTACTACTACTACTACAACTTCTGGTAGGGGTTTTTGCTAGTTTTTCCATACTGGGCACTCCCTAGGTGGTGGATAGGAGCACGCTCTTTATACATGAGCCCAGGGCACCGAGAAATTCAATTACATGGGGTGGTCAAACAAAAACTAGCACCCCAACGTGTATAAAAGTAAGCAGTGGTTATAACATTTCTCTCAGATTCAGGCATTACACTCTTACTCAACTAACACAGATATTCTCACGGGTTGTTTAGATTTGCGTGTGGCAGGGTCTCTAAGTCATTAAACAAACACATGTACTACTCTCTAGTTGTTTTGGTTTGCGTGCGGTGTAGTCTCTCTCTGGCTGGTCAAGGGATTGTATGCCTGCCGCTTGTCTCGCTGGGATGACTGTAGTGTACCAACATATACATACACTACACACAGTCACTTCTTTAACACTTCTTATACAATGCCAGAGCAGTCTCCATGGGTGGGACTGAGGGACAGTGGTGACTTCCAGCAGGCCTGAGCAAGTAGCGCCTATCTTTGGCAACGAAGTGGTCTACTGCGCTGGTTTTAACCTTTTTCAGACGTTCATTTTCAGAAAAAAGGGGATTGTTGTTTTTAAACGTTCAACATGATCTTAAGAAAAACAAAAAATGAAGAACATTAATGTCAATCTTGTACCTCAGGTGGTAACCTCTTTAAGGGAATCCGCCAGCAGTTCCGATCCAGTGCGAGCCCGGGTGATTGCAGCTTGGCCCACGGATTCTAAGGGGGGCACAAAGATGTGTCTCACAATTAACAGGGACTGTTAAATGTTCCCAGGCTTTTTCTTACACATGGAGGACGAAGAGGAAGCCTTTCAAGTATAGATTGTTTCAAATCACTTAAGCTTAGGAACCAAGGCGGTATAATTTTCAACGACATGTTCAGAAACAAATCCTGAACACTGCTTATCAGGAAATGGAGTGAGTTAAATGAAACAGAAGCCCATGAGACAGCCCTGGAAAAAGCTAACAAGCTATGTTTTCTTAAATAAAGTAAATAAGCAGTGGCCAATAAGAAGAGGTTCTTCTAAATGACAAAAAAGGCCAGAAAAAGAGAGTTGACCTGACGACAACAGTACTGGTAAAGATGGCTAGAGGGCAGACCTTTGCTAATGTACTAAGGTCAATACAGGCGAACTTTGACTATGACAAGGCCAACGCTGTAGTTAAAAGTGTTATCACTGCAAGGAAAGGAGACATACTTATAAAAGCCAAAGGTGTAGAGGATGCGATTACACTCTCACAACAAATTGAGAAGTCGGTAGCCAGACAGGGAATTATTAAAATGAGCTCGAAAAAAGTGACAGTAGAGGTCTGAGACATGGACGCTATTGTCAGGGAAGACGAGATTAAAGAGGTTTTTGTCAAGACTTTTGGACTTAGGAGTCAGGAGCCTGAAGTAGCTCTCTTAAAATCAAATTTTAAAGGACAGAGGCTGGCGTTAGTAATGGTGGATGAAGCAACTGCCAGGCAAGCAGAGGGTGAAGGTAGGTTAAGAGTTAACTCCATGAAATGCGAAATACGACGTAGAATTAATATATTAAGATGTTACAGATGCCAGGAATATGGACATGTCTCAGACAGCTGCAGAGAAGAAAATAGATCCAAGCTTTGCTTCCAGTGTGAAAGCTTAAACTACTGGAAAAAAGAGTGTTTAGGCCCAGCATGGTGTTTTCTCTGTCCAACGTCGGACAACAATCACGAAACTGGCTGTGCAAGCTGCCCTCTATTTAGAAGAGCCCTAGAAGAGCCCAAGAAAAATTCCCAAACAGGATGCAAATGAAGGGAGAAGGCTTTAAGATGGAAGGGAGACAAATGTGGACCCACGCTGCACTGAGTACTTTTACCTATCAGCAAGAGAAAACATCAAGCTTATAGTGGTGCTTGCTAAGTTAGCAGTCTACTATAGAGCGCTAGATGGAATGCTGGTCCTTAGGGATCCCGATTTTTTTCAGGACTAAAGAGGATCGGCACCTCTAGCAATTGGTGGCAAGCTTGCTCGTTAATGCTGTAAGACGCCATGGTCCCTGGTGGCTCCACCCTAAAGTAATGCTAACGTGGTTCCAGGGTGAAACAAAAGCCACACGGCATGGGGGAGAGGGTTAGTGGGTATGGGTTGTCTAATAAAAAAAATCCACCGAGTTCCACACCACCTCTGTCCCTGCGGTGTGCCTCAATGTATTTCCTCTCCCTTCACAAAAAAAAAAACTACTACGACTACTTCAATTACTTCTAATACTTCTTCTATCCCTACGATGATTACTAGTAATACTACTGCTATCATGTCGGATGGCAGCGTGACGAGGTAAGTTTGAGAAAGCAGATAAAGCCTTGGCGACTGTTCTCCTATCTACTTCAGATTTGCATCATCAAGTTTTCAAACATCAAAAAATAAGTTGTTTTTTTGGTATCACTTGTGTATTTTCGTTTAATTTAGTCTTTTAATCCTACTTCACTGCTTTACCAAAAAATATAGTTTAAAAAGTTGTTAGAACAAAAAAAACGAGACATGTGTATCCCAAAATGTTTAAATTTGTTTCCCAATTTTTTCCTGGCTCTGCCCTTACGAAAAGTTTTCTTATCATAAAGTAAGCTGCTAGTCAAATTCTTTCTGTATATAACTGGAATAGGCATGTTCTTATAATTTAGCAGAGCTATTTACATTGTGATATTGGCTACAGATATTTCCTTCAATGTCACAGTAGATAGTGTGCAGCGTTGCGAGTTCTCAGTGGCTAAGACGGTAGAGCGTTTTCTTCCCACCTCTAGGTCTCGGATTCAATACTCTACTCTGTCACTTACTCCCTTGCATCTTTTTGGTATTTATTTATATGACCTATTCACGAGGGTATTATATAAATAGGCTACTGGTATATAGCATTTTACCGTGGTATGGAGATATGTAGATAATAGTTATAATCATACATGAATAAACAATTTTTTAAGTAGTGGTACAATAAGAAATTTTTCATGCGTGTAATTACTAAGCATTTGATCCAAAAATTTATTGAGAAAAAGTAATTTAATGAATGTAATTAGCTGAATGTAAACATTGCTGAAGATTATAAAATAAAGAAATGTAATAAAAGGAAGAAATAATCATCATTTATACAACATCCAAGACCATACATGTTAAGAAAATTTACTTCTTTCAGTAAACTGGTGAACTATTTGTACAAATAAACCTCTGCACACATTAATACATCCCAAACGTCTTTATAGAAGCAACGTTAAGGTGGTTCTTTCATGACTCCAGAGTCAAAGATGAAACTGTCAAGTTGACATTTATTAATGCTGCTTAAATTTTAAACGATTATTTGTTATTATTGTTTATTGAGGCAAGTTAAGTACTGATTTAAAATTGTAGATCATAATATATGGTATAAAAATTCGTAGGAATAATTATGTAAAATTCGCGGTTAACCTCAAAATACCAGCAGTTAATGCTTACCTATGCCTTTAACATCGAAAACGGAAATGTGCATCTATGTTTCTTTTTATATCTTTTAATTAAGTCAGTGAACTCATATACTTCAAGATAGCAGTGTGTTTGGAATTGCATAAGCTCTACTGTGTCAGTTTCTTACTTAATTACGTTCAGTAAATAATTAACTAGGCTATATTTTTCAGTAAAAAAATGCTTAGTTGCCACAAGAGCATATGTTTAGAATTAAGTTTTTATTCATCATTTTCTTGCGTTTCTATTTGTCAGACTACTCTAAAATTTTAAGGGGTATTGTATTGTATCTCAATAAATGATTCCTTAAGATTTCATGCCATTTTGTTTATAATCATTTCATGAAAAAACCACCGTAAGTAGAAACTAAGTGGGACTGTTGTAGATCTGTGTAGCCACCTTATACAGACTCTGATTCTATACAGTAATTTCGAATATAAACGATATGTAAAGTAATTAAGTTTTTTGAAATAAAGATTATAAAAATGGTATTTTTCTAAAAAAATATATCCCCATAAAAATATATTTTTACAAAACAAAAAAGTGAGGTTAATTTAATATGTTGTGTTCATAATTTGTGAAGAATTTCTTATGAATTCATACACTGGCAATAAACCATATTTTCCGTAGTCAAACTGTAGCCTAGCTTCCTAGAAATCCAAACATAAAAATAGTCAAGTTGTTTTTTGGTGCAACATATATTTTGTATGACACTCGTATTATAATATTGTTTAGTACTCGTACATTAAAAAATTCAAACTAAGCAATATTGATTTCTGAATGATACTTTATACAAACCTCAAATTAAATACATTCATGCCTTGCTGTGTCAAGAGTACATAAAAATGTTGGGGTGAAATTAATGTTACTTAGTTTAATTTTCTTAAAGTAGCTTCCTTGCAAAAACTTGAATTTATAAATGAAATATGTCTTATTTTGAAGATTTTGATACACTGAATCCAACGATGTCCTTGTTTATACTCCAAAAAGAGCAAAATTTCGAGATATTTCAGCTCAAAGTTAAACTGTTTAGCACAAGCTCAAATGGTAGAGCATCAAAATACCAGCTTTACAGGCATTTCAAAATTCACAATAAAAAAGTGCCCCATGCCTCCATCGGTGTGGATGCATGGGCCGGCTCTGCTTATGCTCCTTGTTCTTCGCTTTTTGCTGCTTCCGTGGGTGGCACTTCATTGCTTGATGCGGGCCAACAAAAACTAGCAGCCGTCGTGTATAGAAGTAAGCGGCGGTTAAAACATTCTTCTCAGATACATGCATCACACACTCTTACTAAACAAACACAGGGACACTTACGGATTGTTTTGGGTTGCGTGAGGCGGGTCCTTTTCCGGGCTTGCGTTGGGGGCCTGGAGACGGGTAAAGCCAGATGATGAGGCCTGGGTAAGTCTGGGTAACGACATCTGATATGGCTGTACTCCTCATGAACAAAAAACACGTGGTGGGCCGACTAATCTAGGCTTATTACCACTGAGAAGGCTATATGGCGGTACCTTAGTGCCTCACGCCAGCCCGTTTTGTTGGGTTGTCTGCGCGGTCTCGGGACTGTACACCTGCCGCTCGTCTCGCTTGAATGACCGTTGTATACCAACAAATACATACATTACACAAAAACACCATTCTTACACTTGTTACTCAATGCCAGGGCAGTCTCCGCGGGTGGAACTGAGGAAGAGTGGCGACTCCCGGCCGGCCCGAGCAACTAGCGGTTTTCTCTGGTAACAGAGAGGGCTGTTGCCCTGGTTTAAACCCTTTCCAAATACTTACTTCTAGAAAAAAGGGTAGTGCTGGCCTTCGCGGGTCAGTATGACACTAAAAAGATGCCAAAATGAAAAACGTCAATGCAAAACAAGTACCGCAGGCGGTAACCTCTGTAAGGAAATCCGCCGTCAGTTCCGATCCGGTGAAAGCCCGGGTGACTGACGCAGGCTCCACAGATTCTGGGCGGGGGAGAGGCACATAGACGTGTCTTATGGCCAACAGGGACTGCTAAATGTTCCATGGCCTTTTTTTACAAACAAAGGACGAAGAAGAAGCCTGAAGAGTATATGCAGTAACGACACCAAGGACAGCAACGTGTAGGTATTTAGCAGCCAGACCCAGGAAGAGCTTGCCTCTTAAGAAGAAAGTGTTACGAGGCTTGGAGTAGAGCAACAGCAAGTTGCTGATAAAGTCCAATCAGCAACGAATGACGTGACAGAGACGCTACAACTGATTAACGATAAGAACGGCAACACAGCAAACGCTGTTAAAAATGGGCTCAAAGCGGCGCTTAAGCATCTTCAAGAGGCAGAGGTAATAAGGAAAGGCTGTCTTTCTGAAGAAGTTTTGTATACCAACGCTTGGAAGTCGTCATTTGAATCCCTGCAGTGGAGGGAAAAAAGGTGAGATAATTTCCGATGGCATGTACAGAAATGAACCCTGAACACTGCCTTAAGGGAAATAGAACGAAGTAAGAGAAACAGGAGCCCATTGGACAGCCCTGAAAAGCGCCAGCAGGCTATGTCTTCAAAGAAAAAACAAACAGGCAGTGGCAAACAAGAATAAATTCTACTGAATGACAAAACAAGCCGGAAGAAAAGAGTTGACGCCACAACAACAGTAGTAGTGAAGATGGCTGAAGGACAGACCTTTGCAATGGTGCTAAAGACTATGAAGACGAACTCTGACCCCGATAATGCTAAATTGGCAGTGCAAAGTGTTGTCACTACAAAAAAAGGAGACATACTTATTAAGGCCAAAGGTGTAGAGAATGCTACGGCATTCTCACAGAAAATTTAAAAGTCAGTGGCCGGACAAGGTACTGTCAAAAAAAGCAGCAGAAAAGTGACTCGAGACCTGGATGCCATTGTAGAGGAAGATTAGGTCAAAAAAGCTCTTACTAGGACTTTTGGACATCAGAGCCTGGAGCCAGAAGTAACTCTCTTAAAGCCAATTGCTAGAGGACAGAGGCTGGCTTTAATCAAGGTGGACAAAACAACTGCTAGACATGTAGAAGAGGAAGGCAGGTTCTGAGTTGGCTTTGTAAGCTGCTGAATTCGAAGAAGAATCAAAGTAACAAGATGTTACAAATGCCTGGGATATGGACACGTCTCGGGCAACTGTGAGAAAAAAAAAACAGATCCAAGCTTTGCTTTCGGTGTTGAAGCACAAACCACCGAAAGAAAGAGTGCCTAGGTCCAGCACGGTGCTTCCTTTGCCCAACAACGGACAGCAAGCACGAAGCAGGCAGCGAAAGCTGCTCTTCATTTAGAAGAAACCTTAAAGAGGCCAGGTATAAGGCCCAAGCAGGATCAAAATAAGGCAGAAAGGCGTTAAGTTAAAAGACAGACTTATGTGGACCCACGCTGCACTGGGTACTTCTTACCTATCAGCAAGGAAAACCATTAAGCTTATAGTGGTGCTGGCTAAGTAGGCGGCCTTCTATAAAGCGCTAGACAAGGTGCTGGTACTTAGGGACCCTGAGTCCTTTTGAGCACTCTAGAGCATCAGCACTTCTAGCAAATGGTGGCGAGCTAGCTCGTTAATGCTGTGAGACGCGATAGTCTCCCTGGTGGCTCCACCCTGAAGTAATGCTTACGCCGTTCCAGGGTAGATTAAAAGCCACGCGTCATGGGGGGAGGGGTTTAAGGGTATGGGTGGTTTAATGAAAAAAAATCCACTGAGTCCCACACTACCGCTGTCCCTGCACTGTGCCTTAATGCATTTTCCCTCCCTCCACAAAAGAAAAAAAAATTACTTCTACTACTACTACTACTATTACTACTACTACTACTACTACTACTACTACTACTACTACTACTACTACTACTACTACTACTACTACTACTACTACTACTCCCGGGTGGGGTTTTCGCTAGTTTCTCCATACCGGGCGTCTCCCCGGGTGGCGGATAGGGGCATCCTCTTGAAATAAGAGGTGACGATGGGCAGCTGGGGTGGCTCTCTATGGTGGTTGTCGGGGGCGTGGATCGGGGGGCGTGTGTGGCGCTGGCGTGTGTATCTGCGGCGATGTGGACGGGGGACTAGTGCCCCATGCCTCTATCGGTGTTGATGTATGGGCCGGCTCTACTTGTGCTCCGTGTTCTTCGCTTTTTGCTGCTTCCGTGGGTGGCACTCCATTGCTTGATGCGGGCCAACAAAAACTAGCACCCGTCGTGTATAGAAGTAAGCGGCGGTTAAAACATTCTTCTCAGATACATGCATCACACACTCTTATTAAACAAACACAGGGACACTTACGGATTGTTCTGGGTTGCGTGTGGCGGGTCCTTTTCCGGGCTTGCGTTGGGGGCCTGGCCACGGGTGAAGCCGGATGATGAGGCCCGGGTAAGTCTGGGTAACCACATCTGATATGGCTGTACGCCTCATGAACAAAAAAGACGTGGTGGGCCGACTAATCTAGGCTTACTACCACTGAGGAGGCTATATGGCGGCACCTTAGTGCCTTACGCCAGCCCGTTTTGTTGGGTTGTCTGCGTGGTCTCGGGACTGTACGCCTGCCGCTCGTCTCGCTGGAATGATCGTTGTGTACCAACAAATACATACATTACACACGAACACCCTTCTTACACTGGTTACTCAACGCCAGGGCAGTCTCCGCGGGTGGGACTGAGGGAGAGTGGCGACTCCCGGCCGGCCCGAGCAAGTAGCATCTCTCTCTGGTAACAGAGAGGGCTGCTGCCCTGGTTTTAACCCTTTCCAAATGCTTATTTTTTGGAAAAAAAGGGTAGTGCTGGCCTTCGCGGGTCAGTACAAAACTAAAAAGATGCCAAAATGAAAAACGTCGATGTAAAACAGGTACCCCAGGCGGTAACCTCTCTGAGGGAATCCGCCGTCAGTTCCGATCCGGTGAAAGCCCGGGTGACTGACGCAGGCCCCACGGATTCTGGGGGGGGCCACAAAGACGTGTCTCATGGCCAACAGGGACTGCTAAATGTTCCATGGCCTTTCTTTTCAGACAAAGGACGACGAGGAAGCCTGTCGAGTATAGGCACTAACGACACCGAGGTTAGCAAGGTGTCGGTATTTAGCAACCAGACCCAGGAAGAGCTTGCCTCTTTAGAAGAAAGTGCCACTAGGCTCGGAAAAAAGCGACAGCAAGTTGCTGATAAAGTCCAATCAGCAACGAATGACATTACAGAGACGCTAAAACTGATTAATGATAAGTACGGCAACACAGCGAACGCTGTTAAAAATGGGCTCAAAGCGGCGCTTAAGCATCTTCAAGAGGCAGAGGTGCTAAGAGAACGCTGTCTTACTGAAGAAGATTTGTACATGAACGCTTGGAAGTCGTCATTTGAATCCCTGCAGTGGAGGGAAAAAAGGCGAGATAATTTCCGTCGGCATGTACAGAAACGAACCCTGAACACTGCCTTAAAGGAAATAGAACGAAGTAAGAGAAACAGGAGCCCATCGGACAGCCCTGAAAAACGCCAGCATACTATGTCTTTAAAGAAAAAGAAGACAGGTAGTGGCAAACAAGAGGAAATTCCCCTGAATGACAAAACAAGCCAGAAGAAAAAAGTGGACCCCACAACAACAGTAGTAGTAAAGATGGCTGAAGGGCAGACCTTTGCAACGGTGCTGAAAACTATGAAGGCGAACTTTGACCCCGATAAGGCTAAAGTGGCAGTCCAGAGTGTTGTCACTACAAAAAAAGGAGACATACTTATTAAAGCCAAAGGTGTAGAGAATGCTACTGCATTCTCACAGCAAATTGAAAAGTCGGTAGCCGGACAGGGTACCGTGAAAATGAGCGACAGAAAAGTGACATTAGAGGTCCGAGACCTGGATGCCATTGTAGAGGAAGATGAGGTCAAAGAGGCTTTCGCTAGGACTTTTGGACATCAGAGCCAGGAGCTAGAAGTTGCTCTCTTAAAGCCAAATGCCAGAGAACAGAGGCTGGCTTTAATCAAGGTGGACGAAACAACTGCCAGACAAGTAGAAAAGGAAGGCAGGTTACGAGTTGGCTTTGTAAGCTGCCGAATTCGAAGAAGAATCGAAGTAACAAGATGTTTTAAATGCCTGGGATATGGACACGTCTCGGGCAACTGTAGGGAAGAAAACAGATCCAAGCTTTGCTTCCGGTGTGGAAGCTCAAACCACCGGAAGAAAGAGTGCCTAGGTCCAGCACGGTGCTTCCTTTGCCCAACAACGGACAACAAGCACGAAGCAGGCAGCGGAAGCTGCCCTTCATTTAGAAGAGCCCTGAAAGAGGCCAGGGATAAGGCCCAAGCAGGGTCAAAATAAGGCAGAAAGGCCTTCGGTGGAAAGACAGGCTTATGTGGACCCACGCTGCGCTGGGTACTTTTTACCTATCAGCAAGGGAAAGCATTAAGCTTATAGTGGTGCTGGCTGAGTAGGCGGCCTACTATGAAGCGCTAGACAGGGTGCTGGTCCTCAGGGACCCCGAGTCCTTTTCAGGACTCGAGAGCATCAGCACCTCTAGCAAATGGTGGCGAGTTAGCTCGTTAATGCTGTGAGACGCGATGGTCTCCCTGGTGGCTCCACCCCGAAGTAATGCTAACGCGGTTCCGGGGTGGATCAAAAGCCACGCGGCATGGGGGGGGTTTTAGTGGGTATGGGTGGTCTAATAAAAAAAATTCACCGAGTCCCACACTACCGCTGTCCCTGCGGTGTGCCTCAATGCATTTCCCCTCCCTCCACAAAAAAAAAAAAAAAAACTACTACTACAACTACTACTAATACTACTACTACTACTAATACTTATACTACTACTCAACGATTTCCCCTTTCTCCACAAAAAAAAAACTACTACTACTATTACTACTACTACTACTTTTATTACTACTACTACTATTCTACTACTACTACTATTAATACTTCTATTACTAGTACTACTACTACTACTACTACTACTACTACTACTACTCCTACTACTACTACTTCTACTACTACTAATACTCCCGGGTGGGGTTTTCGCTAGTTTCTTTATACCGGGCGCTTCCCCGGGTGGCGGATAGGGGCATCCTCTTGAAATAAGAGGTGACGATGGGCAGCTGGGGTGGCTCTCTATGGTGGTGGTCGGGGGCGTGGATCGGGGGGCGTGTGTTGCGCTGGCGTGTGTATCTGCGGCGGTGTGGGCGGTGGACTAGTGCCCCATGCCTCCATCGGTGTGGATGTATGGGCCGGCTCTGCTTGTGCTCCTTGTTCTTCGCTTTTTGCTGCTTCCGTGAGTGGCACTCCATTGCTTGATGCGGGCCAACAAAAACTAGCACCCGTCGTGTATAGAAGTAAGCGGCGGTTAAAACATTCTTCTCAGATACATGCATCACACACTCTTACTAAACAAACACAGGGACACTTATGGATTGTTCTGGGTTGCGTGTGGCGGGTCCTTTTCCGGGCTTGCGTTGGGGGCCCGGCCACGGGTGAAGCCGGATGATGAGGCCCGGGTAAGTCTGGGTAACCACATCTGATATGGCTGTACGCCTCATGAACAAAAAAGACCTGGTGGGCCGACTAATCTAGGCTTACTACCACTGAGGAGGCTATATGGCGGCACCTTAGTGCCTTACGCCAGCCCGTTTTGTTGGGTTGTCTGCGTGGTCTCGGGACTGTACGCCTGCCGCTCGTCTCGCTGGGATGATCGTTGTGTACCAAAAATTACATACATTACACACGAACACCCTTCTTACACTGGTTACTCAACGCCAGGGCAGTCTCCGTGGGTGGGACTGAGGGAGAGTGGCGACTCCCGGCCGGCCCGAGCAAGTAGCATCTCTCTCTGGTAACAGAGAGGGCTGCTGCCCTGGTTTTAACCCTTTCCAAATGCTTATTTTTAGGAAAAAAAGGGTAGTGCTGGCCTTCGCGGGTCAGTACGAAACTAAAAAGATGCCAAAATGAAAAACGTCGATGTAAAACAGGTACCCCAGGCGGTAACCTCTCTGAGGGAATCCGCCGTCAGTTCCGATCCGGTGAAAGCCCGGGTGACTGACGCAGGCCCCACGGATTCTGGGGGGGGCCACAAAGACGTGTCTCATGGCCAACAGGGACTGCTAAATGTTCCATGGCCTTTCTTTTCAGACAAAGGACGACGAGGAAGCCTCTCGAGTATAGGCACTAACGACACCGAGGTTAGCAAGGTGTCGGTATTTAGCAACCAGACCCAGGAAGAGCTTGCCTCTTTAGAAGAAAGTGCCACTAGGCTCGGAAAAAAGCGACAGCAAGTTGCTGATAAAGTCCAATCAGCAACGAATGACATTACAGAGACGCTAAAACTGATTAATGATAAGTACGGCAACACAGCGAACGCTGTTAAAAATGGGCTCAAAGCGGCGCTTAAGCATCTTCAAGAGGCAGAGGTGCTAAGAGAACGCTGTCTTTCTGAAGAAGATTTGTACATGAACGCTTGGAAGTCGTCATTTGAATCCCTGCAGTGGAGGGAAAAAAGGCGAGATAATTTCCGTCGGCATGTACAGAAACGAACCCTGAACACTGCCTTAAAGGAAATAGAACGAAGTAAGAGAAACAGGAGCCCATCGGACAGCCCTGAAAAACGCCAGCATACTATGTCTTTAAAGAAAAAGAAGACAGGTAGTGGCAAACAAGAGGAAATTCCCCTGAATGACAAAACAAGCCAGAAGAAAAAAGTGGACCCCACAACAACAGTAGTAGTAAAGATGGCTGAAGGGCAGACCTTTGCAACGGTGCTGAAAACTATGAAGGCGAACTTTGACCCCGATAAGGCTAAAGTGGCAGTCCAGAGTGTTGTCACTACAAAAAAAGGAGACATACTTATTAAAGCCAAAGGTGTAGAGAATGCTACTGCATTCTCACAGCAAATTGAAAAGTCGGTAGCCGGACAGGGTACCGTGAAAATGAGCGACAGAAAAGTGACATTAGAGGTCCGAGACCTGGATGCCATTGTAGAGGAAGATGAGGTCAAAGAGGCTTTCGCTAGGACTTTTGGACATCAGAGCCAGGAGCTAGAAGTTGCTCTCTTAAAGCCAAATGCCAGAGAACAGAGGCTGGCTTTAATCAAGGTGGACGAAACAACTGCCAGACAAGTAGAAAAGGAAGGCAGGTTACGAGTTGGCTTTGTAAGCTGCCGAATTCGAAGAAGAATCGAAGTAACAAGATGTTTTAAATGCCTGGGATATGGACACGTCTCGGGCAACTGTAGGGAAGAAAACAGATCCAAGCTTTGCTTCCGGTGTGGAAGCTCAAACCACCGGAAGAAAGAGTGCCTAGGTCCAGCACGGTGCTTCCTTTGCCCAACAACGGACAACAAGCACGAAGCAGGCAGCGGAAGCTGCCCTTCATTTAGAAGAGCCCTGAAAGAGGCCAGGGATAAGGCCCAAGCAGGGTCAAAATAAGGCAGAAAGGCCTTCAGTGGAAAGACAGGCTTATGTGGACCCACGCTGCGCTGGGTACTTTTTACCTATCAGCAAGGGAAAGCATTAAGCTTATAGTGGTGCTGGCTGAGTAGGCGGCCTACTATGAAGCGCTAGACAGGGTGCTGGTCCTCAGGGACCCCGAGTCCTTTTCAGGACTCGAGAGCATCAGCACCTCTAGCAAATGGTGGCGAGTTAGCTCGTTAATGCTGTGAGACGCGATGGTCTCCCTGGTGGCTCCACCCCGAAGTAATGCTAACGCGGTTCCGGGGTGGATCAAAAGCCACGCGGCATGGGGGGGGTTTTAGTGGGTATGGGTGGTCTAATAAAAAAAATTCACCGAGTCCCACACTACCGCTGTCCCTGCGGTGTGCCTCAATGCATTTCCCCTCCCTCCACAAAAAAAAAAAAAAAAACTACTACTACAACTACTACTAATACTACTACTACTACTAATACTTATACTACTACTCAACGATTTCCCCTTTCTCCACAAAAAAAAAACTACTACTACTATTACTACTACTACTACTTTTATTACTACTACTACTATTCTACTACTACTACTATTAATACTTCTATTACTAGTACTACTACTACTACTACTACTACTACTACTACTACTCCTACTACTACTACTTCTACTACTACTAATACTCCCGGGTGGGGTTTTCGCTAGTTTCTTTATACCGGGCGCTTCCCCGGGTGGCGGATAGGGGCATCCTCTTGAAATAAGAGGTGACGATGGGCAGCTGGGGTGGCTCTCTATGGTGGTGGTCGGGGGCGTGGATCGGGGGGCGTGTGTTGCGCTGGCGTGTGTATCTGCGGCGGTGTGGGCGGTGGACTAGTGCCCCATGCCTCCATCGGTGTGGATGTATGGGCCGGCTCTGCTTGTGCTCCTTGTTCTTCGCTTTTTGCTGCTTCCGTGAGTGGCACTCCATTGCTTGATGCGGGCCAACAAAAACTAGCACCCGTCGTGTATAGAAGTAAGCGGCGGTTAAAACATTCTTCTCAGATACATGCATCACACACTCTTACTAAACAAACACAGGGACACTTATGGATTGTTCTGGGTTGCGTGTGGCGGGTCCTTTTCCGGGCTTGCGTTGGGGGCCCGGCCACGGGTGAAGCCGGATGATGAGGCCCGGGTAAGTCTGGGTAACCACATCTGATATGGCTGTACGCCTCATGAACAAAAAAGACCTGGTGGGCCGACTAATCTAGGCTTACTACCACTGAGGAGGCTATATGGCGGCACCTTAGTGCCTTACGCCAGCCCGTTTTGTTGGGTTGTCTGCGTGGTCTCGGGACTGTACGCCTGCCGCTCGTCTCGCTGGGATGATCGTTGTGTACCAACAAATACATACATTACACACGAACACCCTTCTTACACTGGTTACTCAACGCCAGGGCAGTCTCCGTGGGTGGGACTGAGGGAGAGTGGCGACTCCCGGCCGGCCCGAGCAAGTAGCATCTCTCTCTGGTAACAGAGAGGGCTGCTGCCCTGGTTTTAACCCTTTCCAAATGCTTATTTTTAGGAAAAAAAGGGTAGTGCTGGCCTTTGCGGGTCAGTACGAAACTAAAAAGATGCCAAAATGAAAAACGTCGATGTAAAACAGGTACCCCAGGCGGTAACCTCTCTGAGGGAATCCGCCGTCAGTTCCGATCCGGTGAAAGCCCGGGTGACTGACGCAGGCCCCACGGATTCTGGGGGGGGCCACAAAGACGTGTCTCATGGCCAACAGGGACTGCTAAATGTTCCATGGCCTTTCTTTTCAGACAAAGGACGACGAGGAAGCCTCTCGAGTATAGGCACTAACGACACCGAGGTTAGCAAGGTGTCGGTATTTAGCAACCAGACCCAGGAAGAGCTTGCCTCTTTAGAAGAAAGTGCCACTAGGCTCGGAAAAAAGCGACAGCAAGTTGCTGATAAAGTCCAATCAGCAACGAATGACATTACAGAGACGCTAAAACTAATTAATGATAAGTACGGCAACACAGCGAACGCTGTTAAAAATGGGCTCAAAGCGGCGCTTAAGCATCTTCAAGAGGCAGAGGTGCTAAGAGAACGCTGTCTTACTGAAGAAGATTTGTACATGAACGCTTGGAAGTCGTCATTTGAATCCCTGCAGTGGAGGGAAAAAAGGCGAGATAATTTCCGTCGGCATGTACAGAAACGAACTCTGAACACTGCCTTAAAGGAAATAGAACGAAGTAAGAGAAACAGGAGCCCATCGGACAGCCCTGAAAAACGCCAGCATACTATGTCTTTAAAGAAAAAGAAGACAGGTAGTGGCAAACAAGAGGAAATTCCCCTAAATGACAAAACAAGCCAGAAGAAAAAAGTGGACCCCACAACAACAGTAGTAGTAAAGATGGCTGAAGGGCAGACCTTTGCAACGGTGCTGAAGACTATGAAGGCGAACTTTGACCCCGATAAGGCTAAAGTGGCAGTCCAAAGTGTTGTCACTACAAAAAAAGGAGACATACTTATTAAAGCCAAAGGTGTAGAGAATGCTACTGCATTCTCACAGCAAATTGAAAAGTCGGTAGCCGGACAGGGTACCGTGAAAATGAGCGACAGAAAAGTGACATTAGAGGTCCGAGACCTGGATGCCATTGTAGAGGAAGATGAGGTCAAAGAGGCTTTCGCTAGGACTTTTAGACATCAGAGCCAGGAGCTAGAAGTTGCTCTCTTAAAGCCAAATGCCAGAGGACAGAGGCTGGCTTTAATCAAGGTGGACGAAACAACTGCCAGACAAGTAGAAAAGGAAGGCAGGTTACGAGTTGGCTTTGTAAGCTGCCGAATTCGAAGAAGAATCGAAGTAACAAGATGTTTTAAATGCCTGGGATATGGACACGTCTCGGGCAACTGTAGGGAAGAAAACAGATCCAAGCTTTGCTTCCGGTGTGGAAGCTCAAACCACCGGAAGAAAGAGTGCCTAGGTCCAGCACGGTGCTTCCTTTGCCCAACAACGGACAACAAGCACGAAGCAGGCAGCGGAAGCTGCCCTTTATTTAGAAGAGCCCTGAAAGAGGCCAGGGATAAGGCCCAAGCAGGATCAAAATAAGGCAGAAAGGCCTTAAGTTGAAAGACAGGCTTATGTGGACCCACGCTGCACTGGGTACTTCTTACCTATCAGCAAGGAAAAGCATTAAGCTAATAGTGGTGCTGGCTGAGTAGGCGGCCTACTATGAAGCGCTAGACAAGGTGCTGGTCCTCAGGGACCCCGAGTCCTTTTTAGGACTCGAGAGCATCAGCACCTCTAGCAAATGGTGGCGAGTTAGCTCGTTAATGCTGTGAGACGCGATGGTCTCCCTGGTGGCTCCACCCCGAAGTAATGCTAACGCGGTTCCGGGGTGGATCAAAAGCCACGCGGCATGGGGGGGGTTTTAGTGGGTATGGGTGGTCTAATAAAAAAAATCCACCGAGTCCCACACTACCGCTGTCCCTGCGGTGTGCCTCAATGCATTTCCCCTCCCTCCACAAAAAAAAAAAAAAAAAAAAAAAAAAAAAACTACTACTAATACTACTACTACTACTACTCAATGATTTCCCCTTTCTCCAGAAAGAAAAAAAACCTACTACTATTACCACTACTACTACTTTTATTACTACTGCTACTATTCTACTACCACTACTATTAATACTTCTACTACTAGTACTACTACTACTACTTCTACTACGTATGCGTATGCGTATGTACTTTTTCTAATTTTTACGAAAAACTAAAACTGCTACTAAGACTTCTACTACTATGAATATCACTTATACTTATCCTTTCTTACGACTACTACTACTACTACTACTACTACCACTACTACTACTACTACTACTACTACTACTACTACTACTACTACTACTACTACTACTATTAATACTACTACTGCTTCTACTACTCCTAATACTACTACTACTACTACTACTACTACTACTACTACTTCTACTACGACTACTACTCCTACTGCTGCTGTTGCCAATGCTGCTGCAACTACTGATACTGTTACTACTACTTCTTCTACTGCTTCTATTACTATTACTGGTACTTATGCTACTAATTCTGCTGCTTCTTCTTCTACTACTACTACTACTACTTTTTTTACTACTACTTCTACTACTACTACTACTACTACTTTTACTACTACTACTACAACTACTACAACTACTACTACTACTACTACTACTACTACTACTACTACTATTACTGCTACTACTACTACTACTACTACTATTACTGCTACTACTACTACTACTACTACTACTACTACTACTAATACTTATACTACTACTCAATGATTTCCTCTTTCTCCACAAAAAAAAACTACTACTGCTATTACTACTACTACTACTTTTATTACTACTACTACTACTACTACTACTACTACTACTACTTCTACTACTTCTACTTTTACTACGACTACTAATCCTACTGCTGCTGTTGCCAATGCTGCTGCAACTACTGATACTGTTACTACTACTCCTACTACTGCTTCTATTACTTTTACTAGTACTTAAACTACTAATACTGCTGCTTCTTCTTCTACTACTATTACTACTACTACTTTTTTTACTACTACTACTACTACTTTTACTACTACTACTACAACTACTACTACTACTACTACTACTACTACTACTACTACTACTACTACTACTACTACTACTACTACTACTACTACTAGTACTACTTCTACTATTACTCCTAGTACCACTACGCCTATTACTCCTATTACCGCTCCTCTAACTATGACTACTCCTACTTTTTTTGCTGCTACTCTTTCAACTATTACTACGTGATACAGTACTACTTTAACACTTTCTGCTGCTATTTTTACAACTATCACTGCTTTTACTTTTATATCTATTTGTCTTGTTAATACATCTACTACTACTTTTAGTATTACTACTTTTTCTGCTTATTTTTCTGTTCTTTTTTAATGCCTATTGTTAACATTTCTTTTTTCTTAATTTTTTTTACTAGCATTACTTTTACGTTTTTTCTTTTTATACTGTTCTTAGAAGATTTCTACTTTAGCAGTCTGCGCATGTTGTATGCCTGTTTTTTAAAACATATGTCCTTTCAAGATCTTATGTTTGCTTTTACACATCTTTTTTTAAATTTTGAGTTAAAATAGCAAATGTCTTCTATCTGCTAAGTGCTATGATTTTGTTTTCTTTTCTAATGTCGTATACGTACTTATTTCCTAAAATTTCTACACCGTTGACTTTTTCTTCTGAATTTCTGATGAGCCAGCAATATTTTTTAAGATCAAATGGGAAGCTAAAGTGGAATGGGTGTGGCTACCGTGGTTTGATGCGAATAACAATAGAATATAGTGTCTATTGTATCAACCTATCGTAAAGCTTTTCCGCTTCGAGGGGTGGGTCCTGAATTTATACTGGGTGATGGTGTTGCCGCTATTTATTGAGCTTCTTATTGGCCGTTGGGAGTGTCTTCGTATTGGCTGGGCCATTTGGGCACGGGCAAGGGTGGAGCTAGTGTTGAGGCTTTATATAGGCTGATGAAACGACTGCATTCTCAGCAGATGCTTCAAGCACCTCAGTCTAAGGGTATCGAGCTGCATTTGGACACGCAATTTGTACTATAGCTTTCTGTAGTGTAAGAGTTTCAAATAAGTTAAGTTTATGGAATAGTGTGTGCTTAGTTGTTATGTTGTTTGTGGATGTTTGTGTTTTTTTGAACTTTATTATTATTTTTGATTTACTAAAGCTTTATTCTCCTTATAAATAGGAGTTACTGTACAGAGAATCGACAATGTCAACTGTTTAGAAAGATATCTCACATTATTAATAAAAATGTTAGAAACTGAGGAACGTGGTTTAAGTATGAAGCGTTCTTCGTGTGATATGGTTTTTGTAAAGCCATGTGAACCGATGACTGGTAACTTGTCACCACCACTTACTCGCATGCGTCGCAAGAGTAATTTTAACATTCGTGATATTGTACCAGAAGCGTGCGTTTCAACCTCTTCAGTAGATTATCCAGTGTCTTCAGAAAATGACTGTAGTGGCGATGAATCAAATAGTGATCTTGACGTTATGGGCTCGAGTACTGATACACCACTTCCACTAGACTGTTCATGTCCCAGTCTCGTGGCTTACAGTGGCTGCCTAGAGCACCAAGGTCAATCAATGCAGACAAATCAATCAGGGAGTGCAAAGTTCAATGAATTAAAAAAGACTGAAAAACCACCTTTTAGTTACAATGCTCTTATTATGATGGCTATTCGTGACAGCCCTGAAAAGCGGCTTACGCTTGCTGGTATCTATGATTACATTACAAAGAACTTTCCTTACTATGAAAATAATAAACAGGGATGGCAGAACTCAATTAGACATAATTTGTCACTTAATAAATGCTTTATAAAGGTGCCACGACACTATGATGATCCTGGTAAGGGAAATTACTGGATGCTTGACGCAAGTAGTGAAGACGTCTTTATTGGTGGTACAACAGGAAAGCTGCGCCGGCGTACGACTACAGCGTCGCGCTCCCGCATGGCTGCATTCAAACGTAGTGCGATTTTTGGAAGTCCATATCCTGACGGACTTCATCCCAATCAGCATAGATCTATTAACTCTTGGTCACCCTCACTTTACAGTATTCAGCAGTATTTACCGCAAAATTCTCTAGCTTATGGTTCGTCACTGGTTTTGGGACACAGTAAAAATCTCATTCAACAGCAACAACAGCAACCAAATTATCCACCTCGCACCACCGATTTTTTAACTTATAAGCCTTATGCTTTACCTCTGTCGTCTTTTTCCTCCAATTCTGGACCCTTTTCGGTCGAGCGTTTGCTTCATCAACAACATCATTCAGGTCTTACTACAACGTCTACTGAGTACCAACTTCCTGCTCAATCATCTTATGATTTTTTTACTACATTACGACATCTGCAACAGCATCAGGTAGCAGTTATTGCACAACATAAGCAATTTCATAATCAAAATCATCATCATAATCAACAACAACAACAACAACAACAACAACAACAACAACAACAACAACAACAAGCGAAATCACAACATCATCAAGAGCAGCAGCAGAAACTGCAGCAACAGTCCAGGTATCAACTTGTAGAAGCCTTACGCCAATCAACCTCGCTAAGTAGCAGTCCTGAACCGTCCCACTTGTCAACGAACACAGGCCTGAATGATAACCTGCCTCAACCCCTTCTTAAACCTATTACTGAATTAACGGGTAGGCAGAGCTAAAGCTCATCGCTTAGTTTTAGCTACGTTCTTCTATTTATTCTTCCTTTGAACTATCTAAGGGTCTTTACGTGTTATCAAGATCGTAAACGATTTTAAACTATGTAAACGGTATCAGAATCATAGGTTTAGTCGTTTTTACACCACTATTTTTGTGTAACATGCTTATGTTAATACTAGGACCAATGTTTAGAAAAGCTCAAAGCCCTATGCTTAATACTATACAGCTAACTTTATTGTTAAATAGTACAAGATTAATTATTCCATCTGATACGTTCAAATGTAACATTCTGAGAAAAGACTTTAGAATGCACATATGTATATATAAGGGATGTATATAAAACGTTTCTCCAATAAAGAAAGATAGGCTACAAGTCTTTATAAAACATTGATTAGTATATAGTAGTGGATTCAAAATACGTACAGAAGTACCTTATTTCTTAAAAAATCATAAAATATTTGTCACTTCAAAGTTTACTGAAAACTAAATTCTTTGTACAATCATCAAAATTAAAATTGAAATTAAAACTTTAGATTTTTTGTAAAGCACAATACTGTTTTTATTTAACTTCAAATTCTTCATAAACTGTTTGTAATTGGGGACTAAAAAAGCTGTTTACATCCTAAGAAATAAGAATATTGATTACCTGTTGTAGCGAAAAAATTTTCAAAGCATTTCCTGACAAAGTCTCGTACATGTTCATAGTTTGTATATATATAAGTATAATGAAACACTTCCAAAGTAATTTAATTACTGTTGTAAGAATACAATGGCTATGGAGAATAATTAAGTAAGCTATCTCATTATTTTGTTGTAAAAGCAAATTATTATTTACCATAACATGCTAGCAGCAAATATGCTTTTTAGTGTTAAACTTACATATTACCAAATACTTTGATGTATTTACATTGTGAATATGAACGTCTTAAGAACGTTCTTTATTAATTTTATTCATTCTATTTTTATATTTACATAGCAATAATTTTATTAAGGTATTTTGTAAATAATATGTAAAAAATTCAAATATGTTTATATACTTTTAAATTAAACAAAATTGTAAGATTTGTATTTAATAAACGTGCAGATTTTTCGATCTGTGGTTCATGAGTTAAGACTGTAGCATCTTTTTTGTTCTTCGTTTCGTTTAGGTATCGCTATATCACTCTACTCTATGTATTGATTATAAAAATTTTTTTGCATATCTGAAGAGCTTCAATAACCTAACAAGCTTACTTCTTTAGATGGATAAAAAAAAGGTGTATTTGAATAAGCAGTATTTTATAGAAATATTTTTTAAATCACAACAAAATCAATAATTTAAACAGTGTGTATATATTTTTGGAGTTTTTCAAAACATTCAAACAAATATAGGCTGTGCATACTCTTGTACAGAAAGACTCATAACAAGATTTAAATTAAAACTACCATAACAATATTTTGGAATGTAAAACATTAGTTTACTGCTACATTCCGTGCCTTACAAATATAGGCAACTAAAAACAAGAAATAACAAATGCACGTTCCAGATAAAGGTACAATCATCCAGCACGACGATTTACGTCTTTGATGTTCTTTAAGAAATCCGATTTAAATAACAATTACAATTTTCAGATTGTACCTTTTGAATAAATCATAATTATGCTAACAGTTTCAAGAAAATAGTAGATGAAAGATTAATTTTAATTCAGGCCTTTACATTTTAAGTCAAGCTGATTTTTATTCTATTTTTTTTACATATTTTAAGTTATGCCTAAAATAATTTATTATTACGTAGAACAATAATTAAAAATGTTAAATACTTTTCATAGTATGAAAATTAATAACCTCAGAACTTTGTTTCCAAACAAGTACAATGTTACTAATAATAATGTTATCCACAAAAAAAAATTTTTTACCCTGCATTTTAAAATTTGTGTCCCAACACACATAAGATTGAAAACACATGACAAATAAATTACTTATGATGTTAATATCAGCTACTAAAAGTTTTTATTAAAGGGTTTCTGTATCAAAATGAATGTCAAGAATATATCGACAATGTTTGACTCTTCAGTCTCAACAGATAATGTAAGTTGAAAAGTATACCTAATTTTTTAAATGTCTTGTGATGCGTAAGATCTTCAGTATACAATGGACTCATTTTTCTATAAAGGTAATATTTTTAAATACATAGATGAACCACACACGCATACACAAACGCATATGTGCTTGAGCTCACGCATGTGGAAAACGGGACATTAACGAAAGAAATGGACACCACACAATAAGATAAGAATGCGATAAAAAAAAAAGGAAAACTTATATTAGTAGAGTTATTAATTGCTTTTATATTGCTTTTTATTAAAAACTATCTATTAATAAGAGTAATCAAAATGTTTCGTGTTCGTATTATTCCTTGAAAATTTATAAGTAGCAGTATACATTGTTTGTTCATAGTAATATGTATAATAATAAGTCATAAATCAATGTAAAATATCGCACATGTATGGTATTAATACTTACATTTTTTAGTCAAAAGTCTTGTAAAAATTAAAACCGTTATCAAACTTCAAATTTGATTAAGAAAAAACTCACGGTAAATATAAGAAAGAATGATTTTTTATTTTTTATTCTTAAAACTACTCGATGAATTTTATTAACTTATGATTTTTAAAATTCCCATTGATTCGTACTTAATCGTGATACTATCTTCTAGCCGTACGAAAAACTCCTTTTACTTTTTATTATTAAAGAAAGGACAATGTAATGCAAAGTCTAATAAATACATCTTTGTCAACCTCTGTCATTTATGATTATCTTAATTAGAATACAGGTTTTTACAAATTAAATAATATATTTTTCCGCCCTCGGGTGGTTTTGGGAGGCTGGTACTTCCTCGGGCAAAAAAGCAGTTTTCCGATACTCGTTCGAAAAGTCTCCTTTACGAACCTCGTTACGGACCTCGCCTTCGGCTCGGGCCGCAAACCTCTCGGTTCGCAAACAAAGACTTTTCAAACTCGTAGGGAAACTACTATTTCTTACCATGGACCCAAAGTACATCTGCCGCTTTGCTTCCCCGGGTCACACTTTGCGCCCGGTAAATCACTTTAGGTCCACGGGTAAAAAAGTTTTTTGCGTCCTCCGGGTCCAAAGTACTTTTCTGCCCTAGGGCCCAAATCGGGCGCAAAGTGTGTCCACGCGCACAAAATTGCACTTTGCGGCCTCGGTAAGAAAAACATTATACTTGACTCGGGAACCAACATACAACAATCGTTCGTACAATACTTGTACTTTGTGCCCTAGTGACGTAATGTACCATTAAAATACATGTAATAGTTTCTAATTTTTGACTTCAGAACTTAATATTTTACGATGAATGTAGGCAACTTATAAAATGATCATGTAAGAGAAAACTTAATCCATGTCGAATAAGTATTACCTCAAGTGTACATTTTCAGACTGTAGGCAAAATGCATGGTGTTACTACAGTTCAATATTATATTAGGATGAAAAAAACAAAATGTAGAATTAGTGGCTCAAGTGGGTAGTACCGTATCTATAGCTGGCTACCCATGATTTTGAATTTAATTGATTACTAAATGTGAGCATAAGTTATAAGAAGTGTATTTTTTGATTTTCTAGTGAAAATATACTAGTACAGATGAAATAAAAATTTTATAAAATCGGGAGCCCACATACAATCTTGATATATTAGTGTCCTAAAAGAATATTTATATACAATATTTACTTTGAGTAGATCTAAGGTTAGAGATTCGCATGGCTGAGCTGCAGCAAATTGTCGATTCTACATGACACGTGCATATATATACATTCCTCATACTCATTAACATATGTAGTAAGCTGACATCCAACAGTTTGTTGTTCATTATTTCATGATTTCAATCGTGATTAGATACTGATTTTTGTATTATTGTGTTCTTCATAAGCAAATACAGTTTTTTCTAAACATATTTTGAACATTTATATTCGAGTGTAAGTTTTTTCATTTTCCTTTTTTCTTAGTAGTCCTACACAACATTTGTTAAATGCAAGACCTCAAAACTAACGTTTCACTCAACCATGGTCGTTAACCTAACATTTTTTTGGCTTTATCTTAAAAATAAGAGCTTATACGATTTATTACTCTACAATTTCAGCCTGTTTGGCTTAGAACATATATACATACGTTTAGCTGTTTGTGATTGGCACTTGGCAGGCTAAAAAGAGAATGACGATCCACTCCTTGCTGTCTCCTTCAGCCCATCGAAAGTAGCTATACGTATATATATATATATATATATATATATATATATATATATATATATATATATATATATACACATATGATCTAAGTCGTTTGTTTACATGCCAGAATTTTTGCCTGATTTTGGCTAGAAGGAGTGCAACCTCTGTACCAGCTCAGAGCAAATATATCATGTAGTTAGGGATACTAATCAATTTTCTGCTTTGAAATGATCCAAACTTTAATTCTGCTTTGATAAAATTTTAATGAATTTTTTCTTACTTCTCTAGTTTGAATATGAAGAATATTTATCTCGCAAAAACAACTTACTATTTAAAACATTAATGTACAATCTTTGTTTAAAAAAGGAAATCTTAAATGAATACGTTTTCTGTTGACTCCTGCATATATAACAAGATGCTAAAGAGATTCCTACAAAAATTTTTAAGTATAGTAAATTCTGCGGAGATCCTGCACTGAGAGAAAACTATAATAAAAATTACTGTGCTGGGATGGTAATCTGGTGCCATTTTTCCGTCTAGGGACTTTTTACTTTGGCCAACCTAATTTTTACCATTCTGTAAAAATCAATATTCTTACAACAAAAATTACTGTTCTACACACTAAGAATTATTGTTCCAATAGTGAAAAGTCTCTGGATGATCGAACAGTACCAGATTACCATTCTAGCACAGTAATTTTTATTATATATTTCTCTCTGTGAGCAGTAGTTCTGCGCTAGTTATCCATTAAATTAATAGTGTGACGTTCTAAATATCTCATAATCCATGCAGAAGAAATAAGATGGACTATATTTAGGAATTAGCACTCTGTAAGAGTAAGGCCCAAAGTATGTCAACAAACGACGCATGGAAGAAGTTTTCTTTGTAATGCATACTTAAAACATTAATTACAAACATTGTTACGCCTACCAGGAATAACTTATAATCACATAATCAATGTTTGAAGAATGTTTGAAGAAGAACAGTTGAGTGACAGTCATAAAACTATAACTTACATGTTCTTGAGTTGTTGATGCAACAATGAAAAACAAAATGGTAGATACCAGCTCGAAAAATTTTTTAATCAAATCAAAAAAGAAGTTTTTATTTTTTTATAGTGATTTACACGTTCTCTCTCTAAATATTTGAAAACAGTTTTGAAAGCAATATTTCGATAAATGTATAATAATTCTAATTTAAAAATAATAATACACATTAGTAAAACTATTTATTATCTTTTGATTCTTCAGCACATAAGCTCGTACTTACATTTTGATAACAATAAAAGATGTAAAAAAAGTAAGGCCTAGTTGCAGTTGAGATTTTATTCAAAACATATGTGCTCATACGGTAGTCGAGAATTATGAAAAATTAACAGATTTGAATTTTTATATTTTACGGAAAAACCTTTATTTAATTTTTCTACTTACAATTAGTATGAAACCAGGTAAGCCAGAGAAAATCAGCTAGTCTTACGATAACAGTTAATATGCATTGGAGTTGCATTTTCATTACATTTTTTTAACGTGTGCCTTGTAAAGTGTCGATTAAACGAAACTAAAATCTAGTAGAAGAATATCAAACTGCTTAACATTTTTGTTCTCGTTATAGAAAACATCAATAAAGGTTTGTTTAACTGGAACACTTTAAATACTTCGTATTATTATTGCATACAGCATAACTTTGCTTCAAAAAAGGCTGATGATTCAAAATTTCTCCAAAGAAGCGCTGCAGCTGCTTATTTCTTAAAATGAACACTTATTGAATTCTCTAATTATGGAAAGTCAAGTACAACTGAAATGTCCCTATACTTAGAGACATTGCTAATAGTACTGACAACGAACCGTAAAGCTTGTATCAAAACAATCTGGGCTCAGTTCTCTTTTAATGTCTCGCTGTCATCGACAGGATAAGCACAGCAAAAAGGCCTACTGATACAAATAGATAATACTCTTAGTGTTTAGATTTGTCTTACAAAAATTATGCTCACCCAATATTATATCTGAACTTCCGAGCCTGCAATGAGGGTTGTGTAAATCTAGCTGTAACTGTAGTCTGGGAGCCAGGGGGGTTCCCGTAGCCGTTGGGTGTCGGCAAACCAACCCAAGTTTTTTTTATGTATTTTGACCCCCTGAATCCGAATAGCAAGGGTGGGAAGCCGAAAAAATGGCAGGTTAATTGTTATTAACAATTTTTGTTAACAAACAAAAAAATTGAGTTTTTTGATGGAAAAAAAATTTTTTGTATTCTTTAGATCATTTTAAACAAAAAAGATATCCTGCTCATTTTTGCTAAAACGCTTAGATTTTCCGTAAAAATTCCGAAAGTTTTGAAAATCGCGTTTTTTACGATTTTCAAACGCATATATCTCCATTGTTAATTAATATTTTTAAACTCTACAGGTCTCCAAATCTTCGTTAAACGTTGCTTTTAGAAAGTGCAATAAAATTCATTTGATTATATTACGTAGTTTTGAATCAGTGACTCACCAATTCCAGGTATTTTTTAGTGCAATGCACTGTAATCTGGGTGCTGGGGGCAGATCCGTGGCTGATTCAATTCTGAGATTTGACTATTTCACTTTGTTTTTTGCAACTTTTTCAGTTTTTATTTTAAAATAGAATCGTGTTAGTGAAGTAAAAAAAAAAAAAATGTTGATTCATTCGTTAAAATTATTGATAAGGAAGATTTGCCTTCAACAAGTGCTTCAATTAGATTACACATTTTACGGTCACTTTTCATATCCCATCTTCAAGTAACATGTTTAGAAAAAAGTTCTAAATCATTAGATCCTTTGATGTTCGGATTTAAGGTTGAAGGTGATTTACTTTATCCACAAAAAGTTGAAATTTTCTTGCCTCCTATTCATGAGTTAATCCCTAATTGCACGTGCAAAGTGTGTAAAACAAAAAACTGCTTATGTGTTTCATCAGAAATTCCGTGCTGTTCATTTTGCAGTTGTCAAAAAGATGATACATGCAAGAACAAATATGCCGAAAAGTAGTTTTTCATCTTCAATAAAAAAAAAAAGTAAATGAAAAATAGATAAAAAAAATGAGAGTAATACCATAATGAATTAAAATACATTGCATTGTACGATTCTTATTTAAGTGTTAATGATTAAAGAAATTTTATTCATAGAATTATTTCTTATTTATATTCGAATAATATTCAAAGATGTACAATTTTTTGTTGCAATGAAAAAACGATTACATTCAAATAAACAAACAAAAATAAGCAGTATTTCCAACAAACCTGTAAGTTCAACAGTAATATAGCGTGGAGTCTTTTTTGTATAAAAAGACTTTAAAAATGTATTGATTATTTTTTTTTAATAAAAACGAGAAAAAATTTTTTTTCCCGCTTATCAATAATTTTAACGAATGAATCAACATTTTTTTTTTTTTTACTTCACTAACACGATTCTATTTTAAAATAAAAACTGAAAAAGTTGCAAAAAACAAAGTGAAATAGTCAAATCTCAGAATTGAATCAGCCACGGATCTGCCCCCAGCGCCCAGATTACAGTGCATTGCACTAAAAAATACCTGGAATTGGTAAGTCACTGATTCAAAACTACGTAATATAATCAAATGAATTTTATTGCACTTTCTAAAAGCAACGTTTAACGAAGATTTGGAGACCTGTAGAGTTTAAAAATATTAATTAACAATGGAGATATATGCGTTTGAAAATCATAAAAAACGCGATTTTCAAAACTTTCGGAATTTTTTACGGAAAATCTAAGCGTTTTAGCAAAAATTAGAAGGATATCTTTTTTGTTTAAAATGATCTAAAGAATACAAAAAATTTTTTTTCCATCAAAAAACTCAATTTTTTTGTTTGTTAACAAAAATTGTTAATAACAATTAACCTGCCATTTTTTCGGCTTCCCACCCTTGCTATTCGGATTTAGAGGGTCAAAATACATAAAAAAAACTTGGGTTGGTTTGCCGACATCCAACGGCTACGGGAACCCCCCTGCCTCCCGGACTACTATGAAGACTACGGTTCATGTACGCATTTTATACTTTATACAATGTACTTGAATGCTTACTATATTTGGAGATAACGTAAAAAGATTTACATATACTATTTTTCTCAAGTAAAACTTAATGTAGAATTCGAATCTTCACTTGTTTTGAGCCAAAACTTACATCTGAGAATAAAAGGTACTTTGACGTCAGTTAAAGGGTGTTTTTTGATGACTTCTTACTCTAAGCTGTGTAATCTCTTAAAACTAGATGAAAATAGTAATTTATTGGTAAATTCTGATGTTTAATTCAAGAATTAACTCATTTTGCACCGAAATTTACATTTAACAGCGTAAGAAACACTTTCACGTCAATTAAAAGCTGTTATTCGATAATTTTTTGCATTAAAGTTTTCTCTGAGCTGGTAATAGGCTTTACAAATGATTCTTAGATGTGTATATTAAGTTATACAACACATCATCAAAAAATCTAAATGTAAAATTCATATTTAAAAAAAAGAATAATAATGTGACTCATAAATCTCTGTGCTATTCCCAATTATTTACCTCCTTTCTATTTTATGTAATTTCTTTATAAAGAAAAAGCAATACATTAATCATAGGGAATTACGTTTCGTATTGAAAAGTATTTTTGTTTTTCATCTTTAGTCCTATTTATACATTCTTGAGCAAGTTTGACAGCTTCTTCAGCTGCGTCATTTTTCACATGTAGATTTTTTGCCATCTCTAAGCCGTTCAAGTAATCATTACGTAGGTAGAGCAAGTCTTACAATCGGTGTATAAAAAATTTTTATTAGTATTTAATCTGTAAAAAAATAAGAGTGATTGAGAGCTCATGAGATAATCTAGTTCTACATTTTTGATTGTCACATAACCTCTCGCACGTGTGGTGTATATAACTTTTTGATACAACGTGAGTGGGTTGAAGATTTAACGAGATTAAGAGCCATAACAGATGGCTTACAATCGAGTCCTTGCGCACGGTGTGTCGAAAAGTTAATTTCAAGTCGTTATATGGATCTTGCAAGGCATTTGAAGATAAAAATTAGGCTTTTGCATGCACAAAAACAATGAGTAAGCAAAGATCAAATAATTTTTTCAGTTCGACAGCACTGGTTTAAAAAATTCCACGGAATAAAAATATGTTTTTATCAAGTAGTTAGCTTTAAATATCTATTTGGCATGGTGATATGCTCCACGTTTACGGATCTTTTAACATTTCGGAGTTCACCGAAAGCCTTGAAAATAGCATTAGTTTGTGTATTACCTTTTCAATCAGGAAGTGCAAGTATATTTAAAATTTCTTCTAATTTACCTTCGCTAACGAGAATAGGTAATAATCAAAAAATTTTTTTTAAAGTCCAAGCATCTAGTATGATTTTTCCATCCCAATGGACAACAGCTACTTCGAAACTTAAATGGAATGTATTTTTTCAACTCTCAGCTCTTCTTCATCGAACCATTAAACGGGATCAATTAAATGAAATTTCATTTAAAATAAGGTTTCCAATGGCGTGACCCAAAGAGTTAACGATAATGCCCATAAATTATACAGTTTCTATACGATATCTTACAGGAATCTTAAACTACCACTACATCTTCTGACATGATATTTTTGTTACCACGGAATCTGGTTGGTAATAACAACCTTGTAAGCTAAATTGTAAAACAGAGCTTTCCTGTGAGCTTGATTCACTTGGAGATGGTTCTAAAGATGATTTTTGTTCGAAACTTGGTACTAATTTATCCAACACTAAGAAATATAAGAAACTTATTTTATTCACTTTTATTTATAGATTGTAAGTCAATATATTATTATTTACATTATTTAATTTATTAATTTTTAAAGTTAGTTCTTATAAAGCACCATTATCGTTGATACTGTAAGTAATTATGAATCGACGAACACCAGTAAAAACATTTTAATATCATTAATTTAAACTAAATTCATCCGTTTATATAAAAAAAATACCTCATTTTTTATTCTGAAATGACATATGAATCTTGAACTCAATAAATATACTTTTAAGAACCAAAATACTACAAAAATGATATTACTGATAACAACTAATCAAAAAATACTTTACTACGTTTGTCAGCCATCTTGTAAAAAATCAGCCTTTTTAACACTACCTCAAAATTTATTATGTTTTGCTCTGAACCTTGAGAAGTGACAGTATTTGTTACATCTAAAAAGCGATTTAATTTACAATAAAATCTTTATAAAATCAATTTATATTAAAACTTTACTACACGTTGGAGAGTATTAATAGTAATTTTAAAAACAAAATCTGCTACGTATAATTATTACAGTATACCCACGCAGAAGTGTAAGGGTGCCTGTACATGGAAGACCTGCTGTTTGGCAACTGCCAGTCAAAGCTCTCTGGTCTCATGAGAGTGAGAGAGAGAGGTTCATCACGTGACCACATTTAACCTCTCTCTCACTCTCATGAGACCAGAGAGTTTTGACTGGCAGTTGCCAAACAGCAGGTCTTCCATGTACAGGCACCCTTACACTTCTGCGTGGGTATACTGGCTTTTTCCCAAAATATCAAAGCTTCTTTGACCACTAAAGCTGTAGTATATTAACAGTCAAGGACATAGCATCTTGGGTAGAATCTTTCTAAAATTTCAACAAGATATTTGTAATAATATTAGAAAATCACATGTAAATTTGAAACCATTTTACAACACCGTTTTTTAGATACTAAATGTTAAAAAAACTTGAATGTAACACGTAACCTTATCGAAAAGTCACGTAAAAATAGAATTCATATGAAAAAATGGTTGGTACCATTCGTCCAATTTTGTTTGCATGGTGCAATACTATAATACTGCTATTGTATTTAGTTTTCAGAAGAATCGACAGGTTATTTTTGCAATTAAATAAAAAAACAGTGTTAGACGCTTATATATAAGCATATAAATGTATGCAAAACAGTTGCCAGTAGTGTCGCATGCTCGCTCCCTCCTCACTGCACTCCCTAGATTTCCTCTCTAACTGCAATGGACGTCCTTAAGTTTATGTATCAAGTATTAAAGAGACATTTTTCAGCACTTGTTTGTTTGTTGGTAACTTACTATTAATTACTTGTGGCATGGCATCACCAATTAAATAAATATAATGCAATTAATGAATAAATTTTTTATTACTTTTATCAAATTTCTAGTTAAAATTACATTATTAACGTTTCTTTAGTTGTTTATTATTAAAAAAAATTGTATATGTATGATGAATGTAAAGAGCGAAATCGTCTTGAATTTTGTCAGAAATGTTTTTCTATTCTGAAAAATTTTAATTATAAAAAAAAAACTTTTCGAAGAATATTACTAATGTAATTATAATTGAAAATTTTTAAGAACTATGAAAAACCTAAGGCATTTTAAAACTTGTTGTAGTGATTCGTAAAAAAACAAACAAATTTAGGATTAAAGAAAACTACTCTAACAATTTGCAAGCCAATTACAACTTTCCAAAACTAATGTTTGCAACGTAATGTTGATAAAAATCTAAAAACCAAATTCTAATAAAACAAACGTGTAATATAATCGAAACTGTAACAAGCATAACAGAAAACTTTTAAAAAAACGCTCAAGTCCTCCTATATTTCATGAATTAATTTTTGCAGCTAAATGTTAACAATGTATAAATATTTACAATGAAAAAATGCAAATCTAAGGTGTCCAATGCGACCAAAGAATTTATTCTAACAAATGATTTACAAATGGCTGTTTAATATAGAAATTAATAATTTCTTACCATGAATAGATTTATGATTAAGAAAATTTGCAACACTACGTGATACTACTTCCATTGCAACACTATAGGTAGGGCCCTTAGTATTCTATTTAAAGGTATCTGCTCCAATATTGCTGTTATCGATACTAAATGCACACAGCTTTATAATGTAGAAATGAACTAAAAAATTAGAAATTATATAATACCAAAATATACTTATTTAGTGACAATACTGACGGACGCAGCCCAAAGACTTGGATCATACATATTATAATCTTGTAGCGTAGTATCAGTTTTGGTACGTGCTTGATACTACTAAAAAAATTTTTTTAAATTTAAAAGTACAGGTACTCGATCTTTGTTTAGGAAAGTCCTTGCTTTCTTAATTTTAAATGAATTTCTGAATCGCATAGTAATAAAACAGTGATTTTACCAGTGAGTTGATATTTTCCCTTATTAATTAAAGACATAAAACCTTTTCTAGCTTATGCTAGCTTCCTCTTACTGATTTCCATTTTTATTATATTTTGAAGATAACAAAATCGAGAAGTTTGCTTCTAATTTTATTCCTCATGTCTTATTAAAACTATATATAACGACTACTAGCTCGACATACCATTACTATTAATTAACAGTGACTTTGGTCATTTTTATGTGTTCAAGTACTGGACATAAGCAAAATATTATGGTACCGGTACTCCAACAGTCTCGTAAGCCACCTCGTACAAGTCGCTCGAATAAATAATTTTTTTTTTATATAGGCTACAAAGACCTAAAATAAATTTTGTTTTATTTAGTGAAGGAACAAAGAACATAGGAAAAAATTTTTTTTTTTTTACTTTAAATTAAAATTAGTTTTTTTAAGTTGTTAAAGCTACTGATACAATTTTATGAAGTGTCCATGTACTGTTACTTTTACCTTAAAGTTTTTTTTTAATAATTTGATTTTATATACTAAAATAGCAATGAATACATTTATTTATTGTATGACTATTAAATTTATAATTGACATGTAAATATAAAATCGTAAAAGAAATTTTTTGTCAACAGCCTTTTGACTTCAAAATTCTTCTTATGCTGCTAAAAGTAAATGTTGGAGAATAATCAGTTATTATTCAAATTTTGCGCCAAATTTTACCATAGAAGATTACTAGTTTAATATAGTTTATAGTGGTATATTATATAATAAAACAAAAAACAACAAGAAAATCAGCTGGTGTAATCAGCGAGACGATACTACCAAAATTTATATAGCGTCTTCTAAATTTACTACTAAAGCGTATAGTGTCCGTCACACCATGTAACAGAAGTATAAAAGTAATATCTATACCATAAGGTCTTAAAAATTAGGCAGTATAGTACATTAATTATAACTGACTATACGTTAACAATTGGAATTTGTGTACAATTTACATAAAAATAACAGGTACTGTCCACAGTAAGCAAAGTGACACTGAGCACTCCATACAATTCATAATGAGTAACCAAACTTCATATTTGGCGTGAGAAAGTTCTTTGAAGATACATCTGGTTAGTGCAGCCAAAACATTTATCGAATGAATATGTAAGTTGAAGTTGGGATGCAGATTACAAATTGTGGAGGGTGTCTGAGGCACCTACACAGACGGGGCTGATAAGATATCCAGAAAAGGCCTCCTTGAGGGGCGAAACGTTGACAATCTTTTATTGAAATACAAACATTCACTCCACACATGGCTTCCTAATCGTTTCACGTATTAAAAATCCATACACGGAGTGAGAAAGAAAGAAAGAAGAACCATAAAAATTATTTACTTAATTCACCTATTGGCATTATGCCTCTACCACGTGACCTCAGTATATATAAGACTCATGTAGAGGGAAAATAACACAGGTCTTATGGGAGGAATCTTGTTTTTATTTTTTTTCGAACTTAAAAAGATATTGAGCTTAAAAAGGTTGTTAATTCCATGTTACTGACATAATGAGAGTTACGGAGTTATTTTTTTCCTTTTGTGAATTCTTTTATGAAGGTTGAAACAGCGTTTTGAACGTATACGGAGTGCCGTTTAACCCTACTTTGAGCTGTTTGTTTATCTCTGAGCATCAGCAGCAGAATAACCCTTCTGCTGCTGATGCTCAGAGATAAACAAACAGCTCAAAGTAGGGTTAAACGGCACTCCGTATACGTTCAAAACGCTGTTTCAACCTTCATAAACGAATTCACCAAAGGAAAAAAATAACTACGTAACTCTCATTATGTCAGCAACATGGAATTAACAACCTTTTTAAGCTCAATATCTTTTTAACTATATTCAAACAAAATAAGAATCCCTTTAATGAGAATCAGATTCTGCAAATGTAATGTCTTTAGAATAAAATTAGGGGACATACAAAAAACACGCAGAAATAATTAAAACACTGAGATATCAGTCGACTATTCTACTTAGTATTATATTCAATAGATGCATTGAAACTGGTAACTTCCTTGAATACTTTAAATCTGCGAACATACTACCGGTACACAAGCGTGGGGATAAATACGATATAGATAACTATGGACCAATATCACTGATCTCAAATTTTGCAAACATTTTCGAAAGGGTGATTTATAATAAAATAATTAATTTTCTTGCAAAAGAATAAACTTATAATGAAAAATCAATTGGGATTTAAAAAGGAAAATTGTTGCATGGATGCTCTAGTATTTCTTAATGACTATGTGAATAAGTACCTTGATGTATAAAAGCCTACTGCAATAGCTTTTATCAACGTACGTAAGGCTTTTGATTGTGTAAATCATGATATACTGTTAGCAAGTTAGAGAGAGTTGAAATTAGGGGAGTAACATTAAAACTTCTTTAAAACTACGTTACAAGTAGAAGCTCAAGAACTATAATAAACCTTAAACTATAAGAATTTAATGGTGGAGTTCTTTGAGATACAATATTGATTTTCTTATGATTTCCTATTTACAGAAACTTCTTACTTTTTTAAGCAGAATATATAATGGCATTTGCAGATGATACTGCAACTTTTTGTAGCGCAGACTTTTGGTTGAATTTACGTGAAAGTTTGACAGAAAAATTACAAATAGTAATTAATTGGTTTTATGTAAATAAACTAGTAACAAATATAAGTAAGACATCAATCGTAACTTTTGGAAAGAATGAGGATTCAATACCCACTGACTTTCCTATTATCATAAATGGATCTGAAGTCCGTAGAGAAAAGGGGATCGATTATCTTAGTTTTAAGTCGGACAGCAGATTTTTGGGATCCTCCCATTAAAAATACTGTTAAAAAATCAAAATACTTTCCATACGTTTTCTACAAACTAAAACATATACTAAAAAAAAATCAATTATTAAGTGTATACTATGCTACGTTTCACAGTGTGGCAATAGCTCCACCAAAACGTGATGAGCGATGTTGGTAATCGTTCAGCAATACCTTGCCAATATATTTTTCATATATTTTCAACTTGCATTATTTCATGAGTACAATATTTTAAGTTAAAGTTACTTGTTTATTTAATAGTAAAATTTAAGATTATTTAGAGTTTTTTTTTAATGAATAGAATTTTAAGGCTTATAAAAGCTGCGTTACTTTATGTTTTAAATAAAGAACATTTATTCGTATTTTATCGTATTTACAAGCTCAATCAAGTAATCTGTGTTTGTATGCTGAATACAAATACGATAAGAAACATTGATTAAATTTTGTTCATTTATCAAGCTTAGTTCATTACTTTGACCTACACACTCATGAACGTAAAAAAGTGTATCATGTTTCATGTCTAATTTATATGGATATATTGTATTGATATTTTTTATGACAGCAGCATAAAATGCTGGGAAGGAACAGAATTGCTTACATGTACATTCTGATATTTTTAAAAAGTCATAAATAATGCAAAATAATTCTTTAGAATTATGGAAATACTTAACATAATGTGACTCTGTCTTTTTATCCCCTTCATTTTTTTTTGAAGTAAATAAAATTTTATTCAGATAAACTTTTCTAAAAGTTAATACGTTTTCGCCGTTAATAATAAAAGTGTTTAAGGCCACACTGGTTTGTGACAGTTTAGATAAAGAATTTACAATAAATGTGTTGGTATTTGTTTTAGTCAATTTTTTTTTTTGTAGGTCATAAAAGTGATTCATAAAACTCAGACGTAAAACTATCTTCATGTAAAAACTTATCTATTAAAGTACACAAATGTACACGAATAAGTAAATGAGAAATAATTTGCAAGTGAGGGGAACTACTAACATGTACGAAATATTTCATTTTTCCATTAAAATATCCCAGTGCAAAACAGAAAGTTGTTAATAAAGGCCCATGTCGTCGAACTATTTCAGGTAAGTGTCGAAGACTATGTACATAACATGTCACTTACTTTAAACTATAGAGATATTCAAAGCGCGAAACGAATTATTTTAGCGACTTATCTGCTAAATCAATCATTTCATTTGTAATTTTTTCTTTGGATAGCATGTAAACGGCGAAATATCAGAAGATATACGGCGAGATATATGAAGTGATTAAAAAAATCATTATCCAATATACCGTGTAATACGGTTAATGCATATTATAATATCCAATTTTTGAATTCAGATGCTTTGTAATAATGCAAGTGTGTTTTCATTGATATAGGTCATCTCGTAACCCCTATTGGTGGTTCAATAGAACACAAGCAAAAGTCAACAATATCAACTAATTAACAAATAGAAAATTCTTCTTCAGAAAGTGCTTTGTCAAACCATAATTTTAATAATCTCTTTGCACAACCTTCATGTACACAATGCATTACATCTATAGCAGTTGAAGTTATAAATTTATAACAAATTTTTGTTATGATTGTGGGGCCTTTTTTTATTCCGAGTGCTTGCAACTAGTGCTCAAGTGTCTCATGGTCAATTCTTCAATTTAAATTTTCATGGTAATGATAAATTCTCCTTTTTTTGACCGTCAAACCTTTCTCTTTGCATACTTAGCACCTAAATCGACCGTTGTATTGGTTCATTAAAAAAAATAAAGCCTGAGCGGTAACATCTCAAGTACCAGCTAGTAATTTCCATGGTAAGGATAAATTCTCCTTTTTTTGACCGTCAAACCTTTCTCTTTGCATACTTAGCACCTAAACCGACCGTTGCATTGGTTCATTAAAAAAAATAAGCCCTGAGCGGTATCATCGCAAGTACCAGCTATTATTATTTCCTGAAACAGTAATGGTAGCATTTGAATCAGCTACAAAAACATTTACTCCATTAAATAATTTTTTCTAAGTAATAATGTGGGGTTGCAAAGATAGATTTGGATTAGATCTTATTTGTCCCAACCATATGCCAATTAGTATTAAATTTTGAACTTTATACAGTTATTATAATAATTCTAGTTACCTTTTTAAGCATTGCGACTCTAAACCGGTAAGTACACATCAACATAAGTAATTAATTATTACCTATTATTGCCCCCCCCCAGAATTGCTCTGGTCCCACCTCGTAAGCGTAATTAGTCGTTAGCTTACACTGCAAATCATCTTAAAATATGTAACACCTTTCTCATTCTACCGGAAATTAATTATTTGATCTAATTCACCTTTGTGATTAAAAGAATAATATTTAAAAAAGTGTTCAAGAACCAGTTTTTGAAATTCTCCTCCAAAAGCAAAGATAATTTACGTAATAAATCATCAGAAGCAGGCAAAAATACTTTTACCTCTGAAGATTTGAGCCGGTAGAATATGAGAAAAGTTTTGAAAAATTTGACCCTAGACTTCATGCAATCATTTAACAAGAGAAAGAAAAATGGTTACAATTGTTAACACAACCAATTAATATTATGTTCGATAACGGTAGTGCAAAAGAAATCAGATTTGACCGAGAGATGGGTAAACATCTGCCGATGATGATGGCAGGATCATCTGGGTCGGGCAAAATTAAACAAAAGCGTTTAATGGGGATGAGAATCATTTTGGTCGACTCCGTACACTACCAAATGCAAATAAGTCATCTAACACGATTGAAAGTTTGTGGGGTAGTATAGGCAGTAAACTCTGCTATTTCGACCTCATACTGGGCCCCAATTGGCAGTTCCAAAGTCTCAACGATGAGGAATTCAAAGAGAATTTCGACAAAAGTGATTTTTCACCTAATAACCCAGCAAATATAAGAGTTGCGAATAGCGTAATGAATAAACTCATATTAACACCAAAAAAGCCAAAAGTTTAGTCCCCTACACAGTAACACACACTTAACACATATCAGAAAACCGAGCACCAGCATCACACAAAATATCCATAAGAGACTACCCACACACACAAATTGGGAGGCCCTTAACAACACCACCTAACGCAAATAGCACAGAGTTGAAAGCCACTATATAAAGCAGCACGTCTTTTGGCGAACAAAAGTATAAACGGATGGGCAAGCCAATGAGAGAAGGACTCTCCAATGACCTTTTTCAAATATCCCCTAAACAACCAAACATTGAGATGATACTAATAACAGAACATTGCTCACAAACTCAAGCATGTGACATTTGCTCAACACGGTATCGAAAAATAGAATGCCGACCCCCGCCCTTTTTCAATCATCACCTTATGTCATGACAAAGAGATTACGTGAATAAGCAAGCTGGACAGATTGAAGAACATTCTATGGTCACTGGAATGTCTTTAATACAACTGATTAGAATGATTTTAACATTTGACGGAAGCACAGACAGCCTCGTAAGGTTTTGTAGGAGAGTCTGAGTCTGTTGAGGCGTTTCTAGCAAGCATAACATCTCATTACAACAGCAGTGCTAATGTGGAGAGTTTGCGGGCACAAGTTCGAGCAGTCACTCAGGGAAAAGGAGACAATTCTAAAAAATACGGTCAACGAGCGCAGAATGTATTGAATAAGCTTACGTCAGCTTATGAGGCTGATGTAAACATGTCAGTGGAGGCGAAAAATTATGTGGTGCCAATGGTAGGAGATGACGTCGTACAGTATTTCATGATTGGGCTGAAAGAGCCATTTGACACATGGGTTATATGCTGTAGACCTACAGATCTAAATGAAGCAATTGCATCAGCCCGTCAATGCGAAGCAAAAATGCAAATAAGAGCTCCGCTAGAGAAAGTGATCCAGAGTACAGTAACCTTCATAAAACAACCATCTACAAACGTAAACAACGTAACAATAACGGAACCCAACCAAGAGCAAATATTATTCCCACAGAATATGGTAGAAATCTAATACGCCACAAGAAGGTAGAAGAATATCTCTGATAACCAGTACCAGAAAAACAATGCCCCTCAATAGCATGACAAGGATGGCACTAAGAAGACTAAACCAACATATTAATACTGCAATAAAAAAGGGCATACCTTCCGGCAGTACAAGAAACAAGCTTGAGATTTGAAACCAAAAAGGTTATCGCATCCATCTGAAGAAAACAAGGAAAGAAATGAAAGTACTACCAACGAAGGATGAGCGCAAGCAAACAAAAATGATAGCGGACAACAGAAACAACAAAATAGACATGATAAAGCAAAAAATGACTTAAGTACTCTGTACTAACCTTGGGTACTGAGCAGACAATGGACGACGCTGGCAACTTGAAAGAACCTACAGTAGTTAACATCAACTTGACTTAAATGTGACACAGACCCCGCATTATTTGCTTACAAAGCCATAATTTAATAAATTGAAGGGCCTAGTTCTTCTTGGACACTGGCGTGGATGTCTCGGTTAGTAAGAAAAATTGCCTTGAAGCGGGTACACACATAAACAGAAACGTGATACTGGACATACAAGGGGTAACAGATGGCATAATCCGCACCCTTGGAAGTATCAATATTATGCTTAATGGACTACTGTGTTTCTTACCCATAGTATCCAATAATTTTCTTATAGATAAAGATGCCCTAATCGGCTGGGATAGCTTTTTAAGACACGATGGTGTAATAAGTGCTAAGCATTAGTGTGTATTCCTTAGTACGAGGAAATTCAAGATTGTAGAATTGGAGTTATTTATGATACCGTCTCGCTCCAACCAGATTATCTATGCCACTATTTCTCGGAAAGATAACGAGTCTAACGGAATTGGATTTGTGTCCTTGCAGGATTTAGGCAAAAGTTAGTTTTTGGCAACTTTGTGGCAATCGATCATAATGGTAAGGTATTTGCGGAATGCATCAATGCAAACGCACATCCAGTTAGTGTCATTGTACCGCAAATAGAACTTTTTGAGTGCGAGACTACTTAGGTTTTTGCCAATGAGCCAAGTGTCAACGAGGATGAAAATATGTCTATTAATCGAATATTCGAATCTTGGAAGGAACCACTGAAAGATTCCCCCGTTGGCACAAACAACGTACTGAGTGTAAATATTAAAATCCTAAGGGCAGTAGATGAAGAAGAGAAAGCAGAAAAAATTATGAAATTCTTGGATGTGTCAGGGTGAAATAACACAGAACTCGAACATGTACGTGAATTAATCTACGAATTTCCGCACGTGTTTGGCCTAGAAGGTGAACCATTAGGAATAACACATACACTGAAATATCGCATGGAGACAACAACGGATACGCCTATATGAGTCAAAAAACATAGATATCCATTAAAATTAATCAATTAAATGAGAGTTGCGATCGGAAAAATGGTAGAAAGTGACATTGTTGAACCATCAACGTCACCATATCACTCAAACATGTGGATAGTACCAAAACACCCTGGACTAAATGGAGAGAAAAAATGGCGGATTGTAACAGACTTTTTGGTTGTTAGACAGTTAAATGAGATTACAGTAGGTACCTGTTACCCACTGCCGTTTTAGAGCCAAATAATAAACCGATTAGCAGGTGCAAGGTACACAAAATTAATGGACTTAAGGCAGAGGTTCTTTTTGATTAAAATAGACGAAAGAAATGCACACAAAACGGTGTTCTCAGGGCCGGACAGCTGCTATCAATACAAAACAATGCCAATGGGATGCGTGGGAGCAACAGATATGTTTTCAAAAGCAATGAGTCTCGCGTTAGCTGGCTTATAAGGTCATGAATTAGAAGTATACCTTGATGATATAAAGATACGTTAAGCAGACTCAAAACAATACAAAGATTGTTGCCGAAAAATACTTAGAAAACTTAGTGATGCTGGCCTCACTATTGAGCCTAAGAAATGCCAGTCCTTAAAACGAGAAGCAAAGGTACTGGGGCACATAATCGGCAATGGCAAAATCAGAACAGACCCTGCAAAGGTTGAAGCTATAAAAAATTATCCAGCCCCCATGAACCAAAAAAAAATTCAGCAATTTCTTAGCGTTATGAACTATTACGGGAGGTTCATACCGAAGTTTTCAAAAATAGTGAAACGTCTGAGCTCTTTACTCAGAAAAAGATCCAAATTCGTTTGGGACAAAAAAGAACAAGAATTTTTTGAGACGCTTAAAAACATTATGTATATAGAACCAGTTTTAGCCGCACCAGATTTAAACAAACCGTTCATAGTGACTACAGATGTATCTGATTATGCGATTGGCGCCATTCTTAGCCAAGGCAAAATTGGTAAGGACCAACCTTGCAAGTACGCTTCTCGCTGCCAAAAGGGAGTAAATTGAGGTATCCCACTTATGATGAGGAGTTGCTAGTGATCGTATTCGTCAAGGAACAATTACGCCCGTACCTATACGGAAGACCATTCACCGTAGTAATGGACCACAAACAACTGAAACATTTTCATACGACTAAGAAACCCAGCCTTAGGTTCAACAGACTCAAGACTAATCTCAGAGGCTATAATTTTGATGTTATGTACTGAAAAGGCATGGAGGACAACGATTCCGACGCCCTGTCATATAATCCCGTGGTAAAGGAAGGGGAAGTAAACCCTGAACTGTCTCTTCACGAGTTGTATCAACTGGAAGACGTACAAAAGGAACAAGGTTCATGCAACGAGATCAGTCCCTCAGCGAGAATATTTGTGACTCATACGAACGACAACAGAACCAACCGTGGAGAAAACAAAGTTTGAGATTCCGAAAAAGCAAGCTCAGATGACAAGAAAATGGGTTTGGAAAGACGCATAAATTCTAGCACCACATTAAACCAGAGCTTTGATAAAACAGAAACAATTAAACCAATTGCAATGCCAGAAGAGTGGGACTGTATCGTCAAAATAACAAGAGAGGAAATTATTATAAGTCATCTTCAAGGAAATTGCGAAATTTTGTGTTTAAGTGACGACCTGATGATGTTTAGCAATGTCCAGGCTGCGAGTATCCCTGACCAGGAAAACAGGAGAAGAGCACATAATAATACAACAGAATTGTCTGATAATAACAACACCACAATGGTAAATATGGAATTAAAAAGAGTGGAACAAGAGGATTACGAAGCGATAATAAAAGAGATAAACACACAAATGTTTAAGGTGCAGGATAACTGTGCCAAGCCGAACACAAAATTAATAACGTGAAACAAAATACCAAACACTCCACCAGGCAATTGCCTCTATATTCCAGTATACTGCCAATATTATACAAACTGTTAGAAAGCACTACACAATTACGGAACAAGCTAAGAAAGTCCTACCATCTGCAAGAATGTGGCAATCCAAGGGAGGCAAAAAAGATATTGAAATCTGAGACTGAATATGGGGATTCTAATTTCATATTTATATTTGATAAATTGTTTAAACAAAATATTCACATCCATTTACAACCCAATAATAACAAATACACCTATTAATACTTTGGTGTAAATGATAAAGCCAACGTTATTCACCTACATTTGCATGAAGAACATTTTGTACCTCCTATACAGGGATAAATGAATTCAGAAAACATAGTCTTGTACGTAGAAGATAACGAGGAAAACGGAAATTACAGCGAACAAATTTCTGAAACTTCTGTTCAATCGCCAGAATCACGTATTACTTACACTCCTAATTTACTCGGATTGAAAACCATCTATGAGGAGACATATGTAGCTGTAAGAAATGAAGAACAGGGTTTTTACCTATGTCAGCTCCTCGAGAAAGCAGTGATAGGTCAAACAGATATACCTATAATCTGGCTTACGATCGAGGACACAACTAATCGATTATATGTACAAGACTACAGAGATAAGATCAACTTTGCAACAATGCTACTCAACGTAGAGCTGGAGCCAACGAAGGAAAATAGATTTTTACTTCTAGCAAAATAAGAAGAGATTAAATTGGAAACATTAAGGACAGTCTTAAACGTAGAAACAAATCTTAGCAATATGGAAGGGTATAACACAATTCGATCTGAAACCGACTACTAGGAAACATCTGTTGATGAAGGCAACAATGGGTCGTAAACACTTATACATTACAGTCAACTTAATAAAGATGCAACTGATGAAGAAAGTGATGATGGCAGTGCAGATGACGCACACAATGAAGCAGGGGAAAATAATCATCAAGATCCCTATTCAACGCGGTATGTTGCTAAAAAGGTAAGAACACCAAAAGACAAACCTCTGTCGGCACCATCGAACACCGAAGAGCCTCATTCTTTTCAAAGGATTCAAAAGTTAAATGAACACCCCTTTAAGTACGCTGAAAACTTACTTGTCCTAACTACCTCAAAGGAAATGCCGGACACAGACATAGTAGAACCTTTAACGCACTGTAGGTATCTGCCGGCAGATGAGAATGAGATTGACGTAAATTCTATTGGTGACATTAAGGTCAATGAACTTTTCGGGTTCATGGTATTTCAACAAGCAGCTGGAGCTTATCCAGAATACACTTTTCTATTAACAAAAAAGTTATTAGTATCAGAAGTGCTAGGGATATCAAAAGCCATATTTTTCAAAAAACCGTACCTTGCGCATTACATAGCAATTCTTCAATTTTACTTGATAAACAAGCATTTTCGTTATATAAAACAATATCCTTACCGATCAAACAAAATGTGATAAATATTACGGATACGTATGCATACATATGGCCCAGAAGCTTTAACAGAGTCCTGATCAACATTTCTAAGATCTACTTACCTATTTTAACTGAAGCCGTAGGCAAATGCAAGAAGCTAGACAGTCACTACATTTGTAAGAATACAGAGCCTACTCGTGATGTTAAAGAGCATTTGGCTTACGAACCAAGACTAGCGATTAGCCGTGGTGCATCGTCTAAGGGCTGTGACATAAGGATGGCAAGATTGCGAGAAGAATATTGTCATTGACTAAAAGCTTCTAACAGCTTCATATTTTCGTTAAATAATAAACAAAACCTATACATTAAATGTCAAGGTATCGTTGACTACATGACAATAATATCAAAAACGGGTTTACTGAAACTTTAACCAGGATGTCACGCACGCACATCCGATGCAAAGATGTCAACATCAGCAAAAATCACCATGGATACGAATATCAAAAGTTTTGATAGAGTAAATCTAAACATTTGGTCGATCATAGACAGCGGCTTACTGGGGTTCAACACCACTCAACTGATAGAAGAAACATTCGCAGAACAAAGGCTAGTGGTAATACAGAAACAAGGTAGTGTCTTTGAAAACGAATTGAAAATAGGAGCTTTGCTACAAGATATTGAAAACAAAGCCCGGAAGATAGGTGAAAAAAAAGGCTAAGAAGGAAGTTCGCAACATAAGATCGTATTTTTTTCTACTCTCCTTTGTGCTTATTATAATTGCACCCACACGGGGAAGCGTTATGAAAATTGTTGTCCCCAGGGACTAGGGGGGCACTGTTACTAATTTAGTCGAGGTCTGCGCCTAAAACTGGTACCTGGCACCACTCACGATGAGATCCACTGCCATCATCAATCACAGCAGTGAAATGCAACCTACGAAAAACGTGTATATATATATATACATATATATATATATATGTATTCATGTACATATATGTATATACAAAAATGTAGTATACAAGAGGACACAATACAACCAATTATAACATACAATCTATCGTTTGATTTCGCAAAAATCATAGATGAACCAGGACACATCGGTTGTGGGCATTCCGATAACGTCGATGATGACCAGGCACTTCCTGAAAGGGAAAGACTACAGGCGTACAAGGTGATACCGACTAAGCTCAAGCCATTACGTATATTAGCGTGCAACACATCAGAAATAAGCAAATTCTTTTCGTTGCTGTTGGCTTTAGGAATATTTCCTATACGGAAACAGTAATCATTAGTAAAAAAAATCAACGAACGGGCCTTTAACACACAAAAAAAAATTTTTAATACTTACACACTGCACGTTTACTTGTTACCTTTTGATGTTAACCAATCTCCAAATCGATGTACTTACCACCTTGACAAATAGCACAAAAAACAATGAAAATAATAACAACACAATAACAAGACATCATACAAAACACCACACCTAACGAATCGAGGGAAGCAAATAATAGTAAATTAAATTTAAAAAATAAAAAACGTAGTTATAGATTATTTTATTGTGAAAGTAAGTGTCAAGTACCCGTTTTAATCTAAATTAACTTTTCAAAATAAAAGGTTTAAGCTGAAAATTGTTATGCGACACCGGCTTTTGAACCATTTATTCATAAAAAATTCACATATCCGTACAAAAAAGGAAATAGCTTGATGTGATATGTAAGGTGACAACCGTAGCTTGAAAAAAAAAATTTTTTTTTATTTCCCACTTAGGACACTGCTTGTATCACTAAAGTATCATAAAAACTTGCTAAATCATATCGTTTTACACCCATCCCAATACACATTTTACCACAACAGATTAATATTAACTTGAGAAACACAACGAGAAACGCAAAAAACTCAAGAGAAGTCGACTGCAGCAAGACTCTAGAATCACTGGCAACAATAATACACTACTGCACAGCTGCTCATAGCAAGCCAAATAGCTAGTGGAGGTGTAGTGAAAAGACGATCCAACGAAATGCAATAAGACGAACAACGTGAACGACGCCGATCTCGCATGCCACAGCTACCCATGCCAAATGATTTCTTTTCTCTTCGTGTGATAAGAGAATGCATGTGTCATATACAAGAAGCAAAAAGCAAGACAGCAGAGGTGTAGCAGGAGTCACTTCAGAAAAAAACAAGTCGAAAGCTACGATACAAAATGATGACTGCTACAGTTTGCTGACGTGGAGAGGAAGAAAATGCCTTTGCACTGTCGCTTTTCACCGTAATCTAAATCAAGCAGAGAGCGATCAAAAACTCATAGAACCATAGACATTTCATATTACATTTTCCTTTTATCCCTTTCCCGCATACCCTTATTGGTACTGGCAGTGCGCTGTATGGAGCTGAATGTCACAATTAGCGTAACGTAATCAATCGTGTACACTGTCAAAATTCATGCCCAACCGCATCGCCGCGGGCGCGCCGCACGTCACTCTTAATACATAAGCATTCGGATAGTGCTACCGATATTAACATAATTTTTTATTGGAGAAAAAAAACATGCATTTTCGTATAATAAACAAGATAAAAATAACAAACAAAAACAACAAAACAAAAAAAACATATTCCAAAATCAATATTTAAGTATAACAAATAAGATTATGTGTAAAAATGTAACATAGGCAGCAACCTGTGAATAAAGTAACTTCTTTTAAAAAATATATACGTATTTAAAGATTGTGTGTCAAAATGTAACATAGGCAGCAGCCAATGAACGATGCAACTTTTTCTAAACAAAAATTAGTACTTATCTATTATAAGATTATCAGAATATAACACGGGCACTTATGAATACAATAACTTTTTTTCTAGCACTGGGCATTTAGAGGGTCCTCGGGGACGAGAACTTGCAGCCTTCGGACGTCTTACTAATGTCAGCTAGCTTTAGCTTGAAACGTCAATGTCCTCATATGCGCGACAGAAGGCGCAAACTCAGGTGGTCATCGGTGCCGCGTTACTACGAATCGCTCCTCAATACCCCGAGACGATTGCAACAATACTGTATCAGCTCTATTAAATGCGGAGCCCCTACTTACATGAAATTTCACAGGGGTCATCACTACTTTCAACACAATGGTAGTGAAAAGCTATATAAAGAAGAGAACAACGCCTAATTAGGCAGCTGACAAACAGTCTACAGTGTAACTAGACGTAAGCCTTTAATAAAGAATACACACGACGGCATGTTGTCTCTTCACCTTACTCACCTAAACGGTGAAAAAGAACCCTAACAGGAACATTAGGAATATAAGTCTCCTATACTTGTATTCGTAACAATAGTTCTATCAGCTATAGTTACAGTATTGCAGCTATTGTAGCATAAAATTATATATAGGTACACGAGTTACTACTGTTTATATTTAGTCCTATTAAAATAAATAGTGAGTATTCCTATAAATATAAGACTTATAAAATAAGTTGACATTAAATTTGTTGTCAACGAGACAAGGTTTCTCAAAATACTGGTTTGAAAATGGATTGTTATTGCCTAAAAAATTGCAATAAAAACTGTATAAAAATCGTACTTAGATTTAAAAATTTTTATATGCCACAGTTTGTACACTAAAATTTAGCTGTTTGGTGTCAAGTCAAGTTCATCTGTCATTCAATTGAGTCAATATGTTTCTGTATACAATAAAAAAATGCACTGCAGTGTGAGCTATTCATTTGTATTTATTACTTGATTATTACTTAAAAGTACTTTAGAGTCAACACACACATATCATATGCACATAGTGTTAATTTGCGATAAGCAGCGAGTCACATTTTTAAGTTAACATTTACATCTTCATTTAAATAAAAATTAATTTATGAAGGAATTAAACATAATTCGTTTAAAATGAAGCATGATTTTTGTTTCATTATAAAATAATGTGTATTCTCATATGGACTTACTAGGGGCCTACCAAAAGCCCTCTGACGCTGCCAACGTACTACTTCAGTAGGCGAGTCAACCTTAGTAGGCCCTACTGATCGCCTACTTACAATTTCTGCTCGGGCAGTTGTATATACCGTGTACATAGTTTATAATATTTTCCATAAATACGTTTTGTATATTTCTTGTTATATTATTCAATTTATTTCATTACATATTTTTCCCTTACTTGTTTTCCAATATATTGTGAGATATTTGAAACAGATACATATATGTATGTTTCCCTTGGCATGTATGTGAGTGTGTCCGCTCACATTACTAAAAGCATTGGTCTAAGTTAATGTTTTATTAACTCTCATATGAAGCAGCTTCGCTTCTGTCAGGGGTCTCGAGACCCCTCACACAATTTCTTATTTTTCGAAGTTTCTAGAGGTTAATTTATTTTTAATTAGTCTTAACATTAATACATACATTTTATTACTAATTATTGTTTTCGTAGTTACGTGCTAAAAGTTTTTGTTTTCATTTGAAAAAGCGCTGCACTTTTAAAAAGTAAAGTTTTCAGTTATATGTAACTATTGTGAAATGTTTCTTGTAGTATTTAAGATAAATATGTAATGTATATTTTACATTCCCCAAGGTGACTTACCGTTGGAGAGAAAATATCGAAATTATTCTCTCTCGTACGTCTCTACTCAATGATTCGCGCTCTCGACTCTCCCTTCACTGGATCTATCTGAAAAGGGGATTCGCGTCTGGGTCAAATGAACGACATAGAGTGACTTTGACTTTACTTCACGTATTTATTATAATAACCACAACACCTCTCTTTGGTCCCGATTACACTTCCGTAATCCCTCGATCGCAACCACGACGCCAGTGGTGTGCTCAGAGAGACACGATGTTTGCTTACGCACACCCACACACACGCACTGTTACACTCTCTTTCTTTACCACACGACTTTCGGTTGGGGCCAGGCCTCCTCAACGCGGCTGGCTGTACGTGCATACACACACCCTCACTTGGCCCGATCTCTAGCCCACGGAGTAGGTCACCGTCGCGGCCCGTAAAAGCCACGGTGACGTCCCCCTAGAGGTGCCTCCAGCGTTTGCTTTCCGTCTATGCTTCCGCCTGTCTCTTCTCTCTCTCTCTCACTCTCACTCGGTTCCTGTCCCTCCCTCCCACACTTGTACGGTGCGTCCGTCCTCACGTCTCAACGGAGGTCCGACCGTGGCGCGCAAAAATTACTGCCCCGTGCCCCGATCCTTCCGCTCCTGCTCTCGCGTCTATCGCTATAGCCGACGATCTCAGCCGCGTCTCCGCGTAACCCACACACTGTACCTTGGCGAATCCCGTGCTTCCTTACAGTAAGACCAGTCCACCATGAGCGTCGAGGGTCGCAGTCCAGGAAGTCGACGCTGTGTGATACCTGGGCCTCTCTCGCCTGCTGTCCGGTACACCTCTCACCTCGGGCTCGGCTCGGGTCGTCACGGGAGGACGCTTCGTCTCAAGATGGCCGCCGTTCAGGGTCAGATGGGTCGGGATCAGGCTTATTTTTCCGGGTTCTTCTTCCCGCTCACTCTCTCACTCGCTCGCTCTCTTTCTCTCTCGCACTTAATAATCGCTATACTCTCGGCTCTCTCACTCCACGTACTCTCTCCTACACTTCGCGCTCAGTGGTCTTACACCCACTGAACTCATCAGTCGCGTCCGTCCCCAACTCGTCGCTCGGTAGGTCAACTGACTATCTTTTGACCTACCTACCCGGTCCCTACCTTATCTTCCGGATCATTCTTACGTGCCAACGCTTCGACACTTACATCATCACATTCACTCATACGCACACTACATTTCTGGTCTAGGTGTGTGTCTCCTTCTCAGGCTTACCATTGGTCATTTCTAAAACACACGAAAATTTCGGTTATGCGAGGATCCCATTAAGAACACGAATTGGTTTTAGAATAGGGGCGTCGACAGTGACGTGCAAAAATTGTGAAGCAAATTTTGCCACGTCACAAATATGTCCTTCTTAATTATCTGTCCATGCATGTATATTGTGAGAGTGTTCTACTGTTATTATCATGTCTCAGAAGTTTTTAAAATGTATTTAATGATTCAAGGTTACAGTTATTTTTCTGACCTATTAAAGTACCATATTAATTAAACTATACCAGTTTGTACATAATAAAATTTTATTTCACAGATCACTAAAGTTTCCATTTTTATTGAGAAATTCTCGGATACATCTTGTATATTTTTTTTTGTTCTTAGCCAATATTAACATTCCTGGCATTAGTATTAAAATAAGTTTCCATTGACAGATTGGAATGACCGAGAGTTTCAAATCGGTTTTTTTGAATTTTTATAAAAGTCTTCAAGAAAACTTGGGTGTAATCATTAAAATTGTTTCATCAATTTATGATTAAAAATTTTACTTCTTCATAGAGAAAGCTTTGTATCAGTTAAAAATAAGGTTTTCGTAAAAATATGTTACATATATGTTTGATAGTATATAAAGTAAAAAAATACAATTTTTAGAAAAACTATGTCGCTTAGTGTGTGTGCGTCTGCCTGTGTGTGTACGCACGTGTGTGAGTGTGTGTGTGACTGATTTTAATGTTCTAGGGCTTAAATTTTTTTTTATTCTCATGGCAGCTCGAAAAAAAATTTTAAGATTTTTACCTTATGAAGGTAGTTTTACCAATTTTTGATAGTTAAAAAGTAGTTTTCTGCCTTATTAAAAGTCAAAAATTAGGTATGCGAAGGTGACAACAATCATTTTTGATAGTATGTAAAAAAAACATCTCTTTTCATTTTTGAGGATCTTGGTAAGTTATTTTGATCACTTTTGAATCAAAAAATAATATTTTCAGGAAAAAAAGTTATGTCTCTAAAACAAAGTAACATATTCCCAAAGTTAAGGGGTGCAAATTATTATTTCCATATTCTTTTAGTCTCCCCAAAAAAATAAAGTTCCATACCTTCTTAAGGTAGTTTTAAGGTAATTGAGGCTTTGTATTGATAAAAAATGTAGTTTTTGTAAGAATATGTGAGAAATGTTTTATACAGTGTCTAAAGTGACAGAACACCATTCTTAAAAGGAGTGTGTGTGTGTATGTGTAGGTGGGTGTGCGTGTAAGTGAGTGAGTGAGTGTTAATCAGTTATATCTCAGGATCCCAATGATCGATTTTAATGTTCTAGGGCTTACAATTTTTCTTTAAATTCCTTATGGCTGCTCCAAAAAATTTGAAGACTTATACCTCATTCAAGTGGTTTGGGCGATTTTTACTAGAGTAATAAAAGTTTCTGAAATTTTGAAATTATAAAAATAACGTGCGGCAATTTAATATGCAATAAAAAATTGCACAAACTAAGCTTAACAAATAAAGATTGAGCTTAAAATTTCTTTACAACAAATCTTGTAGAAGAGAAAAATTGTGTGTAAATTACTTAGTTCTTAGAAAAATTAAGCTACTTTGCTATTTCTCCTATTTATTTGGCTCTTGGGTACCTGATGGACGCCAATATGCCACATTTAAATATTTGTTTATGAGCATTTAACATGGAACTGGTTTTTATTACTGGTTAACATAGGCACGGTAACACACCGATGAACCAGGAGCTCACAGCGGAACAGGACATGTGAAGAAGAAACCCCACAGAGGTACTGCAAGTGGACGGAGTGGAGAATCGAACCTGAGCTCTCCAGGTAAAAAGCAAGCACTTTACCACTAAAAAAAATTAAAATAAAGGTGACTTGTGTGCATGTGCAGATAAAAATAATGAGTTCTTATGATTCTTTTTATAAATATTTCTTAACTCTGTAAGCCAATTAAACTTTTGAAGTTATTTATGTTTTTTCGATATTTAGTTATCATGACAGTGAAAAAAAAAGTGTTTTTCACAATCTGTTAGAACTTAAAAGTGCTCCTTATTTTAAGCTAATGTAAGACCTAGTTCGGTGGCTAAGCTGTGTGAGAAAAGCTTGAGCCAATCAGGCCACTGTAAACTCGCTTGAAAACTGAATCAAGGTGAAACAAGAAAGAAAGGACCATTGACTTGGGTTTTGACGTTAATAGCAGAAGCTTAATTGATAACACAATTCTTACCTTAATGAATAAATTAAATATCGAGGAAAAATAAGATGGACACTGTATGACAAAGACCTTTACATGGAAGTGAGATAAAAAGACGAATAAGATACGCTACTACCGTATGACATAAGACATAAAACTCTAACAATAAGTCAACGCCAGCTCAGCGTACACTTCTCCATACCTATCGCTCGGTGAAACCTAACATCACAACACCAGTGAACGATTTCAAAGAAAAGTGTACTGTAAGTAAAAGCAAATGAGGCTTTTGGGCCGATGGCTGGTTCCTGCGAACAAAATTCAATTTATTTGTTTATAAAACGAATCTACGAGTGCCACCCTACACTTATAGAAGTTCGGACGTAACAATGCCAAAAAAGAGAGATTACGCAAAGTTAAAGTAATAATTTGGAACAAAACAGGGAGTATACTGGGAGGGTTTTGGCTTACCTTTCCACTTTACTGGAGGGGAGTTGTAAAGTGAGAATTCTGGCTTACCTAGGGGGAAGCTGGGGCACGAGAGTATGGTGCTACCCCTTCGAGTGGGAGGCTGTTGCCACTCCACGTGGAAGGGTAGTGTTGCGAGAAGCGAACATGTGTACGCGCCTTTGTTTAAGAGCTCGTGGATCAGCCGTGCTATCGCACGAGCTTATCCGCGCTCCCCCCTCTTTAAGTGTCGAATTGTTCTTCAGGCTAGCTTGAGGATGGGCTCCTTTAAGCATTTACCTACACGTATGAAAAATGTACACATGAGTACGCCCATGTATAAGTACTCGCACTAATCCGCGTGATTATGGACGTAGATATCAATGAAATAGAACAAGTTTCATTATGTTATTTCGATATTTAGTGATGATGACAGTGAAAAAAAGTGTTTTTCACAATCCGTTTAAACTTTAAAGTGCCCCTCACTTAGTACGGCATCAAACCCCAAGCCACCTTGACATATTTATTATAATTTTTGATGGTCAACAACTAGTGTTTCAGATCAATAAAGCGTGAAAAATTTGTTAGTAATTTACAACATTTTTAATTAATAGTTAATAAAAAAAACCTTTGTATTTTATTTTCAAAGATATTGGTAAGTTATTTCTAATAGTTTTTATTCAAAAGGCATTAAAATTTTCAGGAAAAAAATTATGTCTAAAACATAAACATATTCTAGAAATTGAGACCTAAAAGTTGTTTTTTTCAGATCCTTTAAATTGTTATGTTGACTGTTAATACATTGTTTTGAAAAATAATTATAATTTTAGATGTGTCCCTTACTATTATTCGGGAAATAAAGGTTTGAGACAGTGTAACTTCATTTTTATTGTGAAAGCATCCTTTAATATTTTGTTGTGTTATATTTAAAGCATATGTTAAATAATTATTAGAACTTACTTTGAAAGATTATTTAAATGCAAATTAGGTTGTTCTTGCATATCAGAACATTTTCTAAAATACTCATAAAATATCGTATACTACTTAATTGAAAAGTAAATAAGCAGATTTTTCTAAAAAAGGTAAAAAAAAACTTTAGAAATAAAAAACGCAAATTTCATTTCGCTTCACCAGATCCACATAACTTTTAACGTTGTTAATTAAAAATAATAAACATAAGTCTATTTGTTTTTAGGCTTCGTTGAGACTTTATCGACCCAAGAGTATATATTACAGAAATTAGTTGAACTCAAAACCAAAAGCAAGTATAATAAATAAAGTATTGAATTAATGAAAAATTATTAATTTAACTTTAAGATTATGATATAACTATATGAGGAATTTCATCAAATAGTGAGCGTTGAAGATCCTTTAAAATTCAAGAGATCCTTTAAATAAATAATTTGACTATGGTAAAAAAGTTTTCATTCTGAAATAGTAAGCTTATCACTTACATAAATACATTACGTTAAAAAAAATAAAAATCTTTAACAATTGCTTGAATTTAAAAGAATAACAACACAGCTTAAGGAAGCTTTTTGATAATCTATTGACAGTAGTTCTAGTTTCTTCATTTAAAAATTTTAATTTGATTTCAAAAATTTTTCTACCTTATGAAATCTTAAAACAACTTTATTCTCTATATGAAAAGGTTCTGATGCGTTTCTTTGCTCTTTATAATAGAATTCTGTACAGAAAGTTATGCACAGAAGATTCATGTAACGGTATAAAAATTTAGGTACATTGTTTTCTCACTAACATAGAAAGCAAAGTCCTAAAAACAGTTGAAATCGCTTACTACGATAACTACTCAATCAATTTTACTGCTCCAAAACGGCTGAGCTTTGCGAAAAAAAGGTGCTTTGGACACCAACGTCTTTGGCGTAATACCAGGAGACATTAAGAAAGAGCACTACTAGCTCAAACGCTTCAAAGAGTTGTGATTTCCTCCCGATCAGTGCGATGCTACGACAGCTCGACAGAAAAGACTACTCTGAGGTATCCAGACTGTCACGATTGCTGGAAACTTCAGTTAAGAAAGAGTTTAGCTCACCGATTCTTTTAGGGCCATCAAATGTCAAGCTACCTTGACAATAAATATATTACAATCTACAAAGTTGACAAAAAACAGCCCTTAGGGCTCACAAAAGTTTTAACAATGCCCATAGTCGTAAGAGGTTAAATTAAAAGGAAAACTTTAAATACTTTAAATGTATACAAATGATGTATACAAAAAACTGATGCAGAACATTAATCAAAATTAAAAGAAGTGTCAGGGTTAATAAATCAGGAGTTCAATAGGTAAGAGACCAGCTTTCCATTCTTTTTATTATAACACTGAAATTAATGACTCCAATCTTCCAAATATTTAAATCGGTGTAATGTTATAAATTTGTATTCACTGTGGTGCTAGAAAAAAAGAGATCAGGCTCCAGAACATTTTTGCTCTGGTAACTATGTTTCGGAATATTTAATTCGGAATATGGAATAAGTTTTTAATTATAAATTTTTTAGCAGTTTTAAACATTTTATAAGTGGAAAAGTGCTAATTAACGGCCTTTAAGGCCAACAACTATTTTATGGCGTAAGAAACACACGCTATTTCTCAGCATTATTATATTTTTGAAAACTTTTCATAGCTTATTGTTTGACCGAAACTGCATGGATTCCTAACAAAGTTTTTTTAATGATAATAAAATGTTAACATACTACAATGCTTAACTCAGTAAATCTTGTACGAGTCTATGTTTACAGGAAGACTATTGCGATTAGAATTTTTTTATTTACAATGTCATGAAAAAATATTCGCTTATAATTCATCTGGCGCAGTGATCTCGACTGCGGAAAAAAGAATACCAAGTTGCGATGTTAAGAAATTTTAGATGTGGTCCGTTGACAGTATGTAACATCATTAAAAGCACTACTCCACTGGGCAGTGACAAAAGTATGTGCTTTTATTGTACATAAGTAAGCAGTTCAATATCTCTGTGTAAACTACATGATAGATAAAAGCCATCTCACTAGAGTATTTATTAATCCAACGCGTTTTGAAGATAGTAGCAGTTTAATCCTTTCCCGTCATTTTGTGTTGTATTATTTTTTAATTTTCAATTTTATATCTCTTTTTAATACACGCGGAGAGAAAATTCTGGTAATTACATGAGCTATTACATTGATTCTGTAAAAGTTTTTTTATAATAATTATTAAATTGATTACACAACATACTTAATTAAATGAGTAAATATTACATCAAGCTTCGGAGATCTGCGCTTAGTTTTTTAAGTCTAAAATTTAATAAAATATTTTGTTCAAGAAAAATGTTAAAAATGACATAACCAAATCGTATTCTTGACTAAATAAAACTCAACTTATTAACTAACAAAAAAAGTAGTAAGACATTCTTTGTACTATAAAAAAAGTTCGTTTGTTAAATTTAACGATTTTATCACAAAGTGCCAATAGAATATTAAATTTACGTAGAGTTAAAGGTTTTGGTAAAACTAATTTATATCCCAAAGTAGTTTTCTTGAATGACGACTCATTATTCTATACTGACAAAGTATTTTCTAAGCACTTCCTGATTAAAAAGTTTCAGTGAACGTCCAAAATATGGTTTTAAAGTTAATTTTAAGCAAAGTTTCTTTGATGCAAAAATCTCATAAAGTCTGATTCAAGTACTGTCACGGACGTGGCTTGGTTTAGTCAAGTCAGTACCCTTGTGTTGACACAGTGGCGTATAACTGGAGATACAATAGTGCTTCTAAGAGTGCAATTAATACAGCCGCTCTCAGTGGCGGTCGTGGCTGAGCGGTCGGCGTAAAGTTTCGTGAATCCTTAGTTGATGGATATCGCCTAAGGCACTGAAGTTGGTAATTTGCTCAAAAAGTTAGCTCAGTTGTGCGCTGGATACATCCATCACCAACTCGGAAGAAATCTGTATTACTTCTGGTGGCCGATAAAAACTACGGCTTATGGTCACTCAGGGCATTAATGAAACTTCTATATTACGAAACGATATTGAGGTGAAAAGATAGTACGACGATGCTACAAAGATATATAGCCTATTGAAAGACACCAAGACATATGTGAGAAAAAACTAATAAACAGTTGTCGAATTAGAGAGAAGCAATACACAGCAGGTGACGTAGCAAGAGGTGTCATCAGAGACGATGACCCATTAACTGGGGAGGTATCACGGACGTAACTTGTTTTAGTTAAGCCAGCACCCCTGTTTTGGCACACCGGCATACAACTGACAATACAGTAGGGCCTCTCAGAGTGCAATTGATGCAGCTACTCTCGGCAGTGGTCGTAGCTGAGCGGTCAGCGTAAAGTTTCGTGAATCCTTAGTTGATAAATCAAGCCCCTGCTCCACCTTTTTGGCGGAACATTTCACTGCAATATTTCGAACTCCTTAATCCATTGATTTAATAAATCGGAATTAACTGCTCCCCAAGAAAGCCAAATCAAGTTAACAGTCAGAGAGTACGAATGCGAGAGTGAGTATTCATTGACTGACCACGCGGGAATCAATCAAACTATAAAATTTTGATGTTGTAGCAGTGATGCTAGATGGGATGGCATTTCCCTCAAAGTAGAGTTGAATACTCTAGAGACCCTCAAAATAATATTTTTAAACATTTAAACAAGTACCTTGGATAGAATAATTTAGTACGTCCAAGTCCTCTAGATTTCAATTTATTGTGATGGTCATTAATAAACAAGTGCTCATAACTAAATAACCTAGTACGCTTTAGTCTACTCATATTAAGGAAATTATACTTCTATTAATAAATAAGCACCTTAAATGGACTAATCTAGTACGCTTAAGTATTTCCCATGTTAATTTATTGTGATATTGAAGTGACTATTTATAAACAAGCGCTTACAAAAAAATGACGCAATATGATACTATTCTTTCATATTTTCAAAAATAAAAATTTTTACTACCATGCAGTCAGTTCCTTATTGATATTCAAAATTTTCCTTGTTAATTTTTCATGTTACTCAAACGGCAGAAGAGGTTTTGTAAAAATATCTGCCAATCGCTTCTTGGATGTTCTATTTATTGATGAATCATTGTGTTTTCGTATCTTCCAAGCAACTGTGTCTCCATACACTCCTATAAAATATCCACCTGTTGCAATTTAACCTTTACAGTCTGCCAAAGTCACATCTGAATAAGCTTTTATTCTATGTTTACAGCATCTGTAAGTTTTTCCCAGAGTTCTCATGTGTTGCAAATAGCAAAAAAACCCGCTGAACCATTTCCACTCATCTTCAATTGGGATAATTTGGTATCTAGTGTTTCTTTGCAGTAAACTTTTCTAAAGGAGCTATCATTTCGTTGGACCGGCGAAGTGTGCGATTACAGGCATACATTGCAGCACTCAAGGCTAAAATCCACATGTCTTCCATCAACCTGGAATCTTACATGAAAGCTTTTTCAATCATTCAACAATCTATAATTTCTCTACTTTTTCTATTGTTACTTGTGCTCTGGCCATATTACACTAGTTTCACTATATAATAAGAACTCCTATAGACTACAGAAATAAGAGTCTTGTTAGAGAGTGGGTCAAATATATCTAGCTTTGTGTTATCTAAGTAGATACTCATGCCCCTATCAGCAAACTAGCGAGGTGACAGCAAGTATCCAGCGAGTGTATCAGTGCATATACCTCTACATGGCAAGAAATGGGGAGGAATATATTGTATATACATTCTATATGTAGCTATAGAAAGTTCATATAACTACCAATCTGTGCTAGCCTACTATATTCGTAACGAGCATGTAACTATTATACTTGTGTGCATGTAGAAAAGGCATTACAGTAGTAAAGAAGGCTAAATAGTGTAGGATGGTAGTTATATGAACTTTCTATAGCTATCTATAAAATATATACACAATATATTTCTTCCCACTCCTTGATGCCCAATGTAAGAGAGGCCTTGGTTTGGAGATCACGGCCGCCTTGCGATTTGTCTATACTGAAGTGTTGTGCGACGAAAGCACAGAACGCTCGAGCTCAGTACACGATCGACGTGCTACGTAACTATGAAAGGTTGTCGTAGGCTATCTGTACGAAGAACTCCAAGTGTGAAACCTAAGATTTGCACTTTTCTTTCATAATCTTTACAATTTTTGACGTATAGTTTCGATTTAGCCAAATACTCTCTAGCACCAAAGTCTGATACAAACTTAATTTAATTCTTGTTACTATCAGTTACTGGCGTTTTCTCCATGTGCATAGAAAGCAGAATTTCGGAGTCTACAACAAGCAACCCACTACTTGCATTAGATCTAAACAATCCTGTATTACTTTTACCTTCTTCACCCTGTTTCTTGTTATGAACCTTAACTTTTTTGTTGTTATCTTTTCATGCTGTTCCTTAAATTTATTTCCCCTTTTTTTGGATAAATTTTTTACAATTCTACCCCTTTCTTGGGCAGTCCCCTGTTAATCTTTGTCTTTACAATGACAACAGAGCGTGCTGGTCGAGGCTGCGGTTACAGCCATCAACGTTGCGGTAGACTGAAAACCTGTCCTACCGCGGCTTGGTTCAGCATCAGCTCCACCTTAGCTTGCTCCTGCACCCGCTGGTGGTCGACAGCCTACTGTTTCAAAATATATTGCCATCAATACTTACAAGATAAGTCATCCTCACTTTCAAACAATCTTTTAAAATCTGTCATTTTCACATCTGGTACTCCATTGATAATCACATGATAAAAGTCGTATCTTTTCTCATCTTCAGGGAAACTATGAGTCTTACTATCAAGTTCAAGATCTTTTATTAGTCCATTGGAAAATTTGCAAAATTAAGTAGCACTTTACTTTTAGGGGTCCAATCTAACTAAGTGAGTTTCGTTGCCTATCTAATATGCATTTATTTTTAAATCACTTCTTTTCATATCTTTCAGATTTTGCACCATTTTTGTAGGGTCAGTAATGTAATCTTACTAATATATAAAGCAGAAGCGCTAAAACCGTTGTAATCGCTAACCGCGAAAACTACTGAACCGATTTTGCTGAAATTTTGCACACTGATTCATGATACTTCCTAGATGGTTTCAGTATAGTTTTTATCTTAAAAAATTTAATAACAATAGCAATAAATGAGCTCAAAGTTTTGCAAAAATACGCCAGCTTTTCACTTTAGTTCAGTAAAATCCGCTAGGTGGCGTCGACATAAAATCGAAGCTACCTCCAACATAATTAAATGAGTGTGGTTATAATAGGCCGGAGCGTATCGATAGTTGTACAGTCGAGCTTCGGCAGCTCAACAAACAGTGCAGAGAATGCTGGTGATAGTCCTGCAGCTGGGTATCCCGGTTACGGACAACACTCTTCTCTAAGGGGAAGGGACCTGAGTGTCCCTTCACCCTGAATCTCGACGAGTGCGATCAAAAAAATAAAAATTAATTCTATCGCTGCCGTCTGCCAGAATACCAGGAGACATATCTAGCCAGAGCACAATCTGCACCAACTCTTAAGAGTTATGTGGCAGTCCCACCATCCCACCAGGTATAGTTAGAAAATTTTTGGCTACAAATGTAAGCAAGGGAAAACAGCTCTGAGGGGCACGGGAAGCCATAACGGCTACTTTCTTGGTCGTCGCGTCCCCAACGTGCTTACCCACATGTTCCCGTCTAAAGATGAGCAGTTTGTTATCCGGGGAACGACCCGAGACGAGATATTCTTTGGTCAGCGGCGTACCCCCCTCCATCACAGTCTCCGTACATCGAGACTCCCAGGGTAAGAATCAAGCAACCCGTAGCCAGCTCTTCATCATCAGAAATAATAATAAAGAATAGCCTGGAAGTTTCACCACTGGCGCTTTTTAGGGCCATTATAAGTATTTACGTTCCCTACTTAACCATCAATTTCATCGGTTCTTTTTAGGGGCCACCTAAGTGTAAACTACCTTGCCAACAAATACATTTTTATTACCATTTCCGGAAGCGATTCGTCGACTAAAAGACTATATTAACTAAAGGCGGGCACTATTAAACCAAGTCAGCTATTCACTGGCAGACGTCACCTACGGAGTTGTTCTTCGCAAGGCTGGAAAACCCGGTGACCGACGACCCTATATTACCCTCTCGACTCTAAGAATTCAACAAGGAATCACTGATCCTTTCCAAAGTCTGCGCTGGACAAACCTATAACAGCTATAAAGGAAAAAAAACTTGAGCCAACGGAACAGCCTCCACTGGACAAGTATCACTCAACAATCTCTCCATCTAAGATCACCAAAACAACTGAATCTGCAAATAAAAAAGGTGCTTTAGACACCAACGTCTTCGACGTTATACCAGGAGACGTTAGGAAAGAGCACTACAACTAGCCCCAAAGCTTCGGACTTTGTAATTTTTCTCCCAATCAGTCTGGGTCTTCAACAGTAAGCCAGAGAAGATCACCCTGAGGTATCCAGGCAGTCACAATTGCTGTTAACTGCAGTCAAGAAAGAGTTAACTTAAGAAGCTCACCAGTCTTTTTTAGGGCCATCGGACGTCGAACTACCTTGCCAACAAATGTATTAAAATTAACAAAGTTGATTGAAAATAGCCTTTAGGGGTCATAAAAGTCGTAAGCATGCCAATAGTCGCAAAAGGGTATATTGGAAAGAAAACTTCAAATGTATCTAATGAATACAATTTGAGGCGTCAAGAAACTGACGTAGAAAATTTATCGAGATTGAAACAGCAGCGTCAAAATCGACAACTTAAGAGTCCATTACGTGAGAGATCAGCTTTTCATTGTACCCTCACAGCAATCTCTGAAATCTTTAAAGATCCTACTTCAGATTTTTAAATGAGTAGAAAATGTATTTCTGTTTTTGTGGCAATAAAAATGTTGGGTTTAAGGTCCAGGACTTTGTTGCTCTGGTAATAAAATTGTGAGATATGAGAAAAAAAATTTTTTTTTTAATATAAATTTTTTGGGGGTTTAAAATCTTAACAGCTTTAAAAATAGCCCTTTTTGTGAATTACACAGAAAAAACTGTAAATCAACAACTTCTTATAGCCATCGATTATTTTATGGCATAAAGAACGCACGGTACTTTTCAGCATAATTATTTTTTTGAATTTTTACACCTTATTATTTGACCAAATAAACTACATGGATTCCGAAAAAATATGTTTTTAATAAGAAGATTTTTGTTCTGAGATGTATCGGGAATATGTGTAAAATTTTCTAACTAAAAATGTTTCACATTACATGTCAACACACTACGGTGTTTTATTTAGTAAGTCTCGGGCGAAGCCGAGACGGGGGGCTGCTAGTATACTATATTTTGGTAATCTAGTGACAATCTACCTTGTAGTACGTTTCAGGCCTACTCTTTATTTTTCTCTATCTTTTCTTGTGTGATATTAATAGTAGCTTCTCATTTCAGATCAATTGTATGTATTAAGTTTTTACTTTTCAATTCTGACTGCAACTATCTTAAAAATAACTTTTCTTTTGTTTCATTAGTAAAGGAATAATTAAAGAAAATTCAACTATCTTTATTTATAGGGACTTTAATTACATATTTATTTTCAGCATGAGACAAGTATAATAAGATGCTATAAATAAGAAATATTTTTTAATACGTTGATTAATATTTTTATTGCATACAGTCTTTAAAAAAAAACAAAATAATAATTGAATAAAATATTACATTAGAAAGAAAATCGTATATTTTTGCCAAATAAGTATGAAATATTTTTAAGGTTAATTTTTGATTGTCTTAAGGCGATTCAGTTCTTTTCGAGGAGATTTATTCACTTGGTGAAAAAAATAAATGTTGTACTTGAATATTCTGGACGTACATGTGAATTTTTTCAATATTTTTTATCAGCCGAAGTTTCAAGAAAAATATTCCCGAAATTGCATGATTTACCATTGCTTTTATAGGTAAGAGTGATTATTCAGCCTTTGTTGCACAAGAAATTTATTCATGATGAAAAAGAAGTTTTATTGAATAGCTTAACTTCTAAGGAAGGCTTTCGTATCAAAAAATGCGCACATTATTAGGCATTTGGAAAAAATATCTGTGCAAACGTAAAAAAAGTCGCGAGCAGGTCTTCTACTTAGTGTACAGGAGAGAACCGAGCATTATCTGCTGTCAGCTGGTCTTTTCACATGGAGCAAGACTTCTTTACAAAATTGCTTTTAGAATTTGTTGAACTGAAAATCATGATCTGGAACTTGGCCCAGCCTTTGTTAAGACTTCAAACAATAATGCTGTGCAAACAAAAGTTTGTTTTTCTAAAATCCATAACACGCTTTTGTTGACGAAAGTTGAGTCTCCTCTTACTTTTTTTAGGTTATTTTTTATCATGCAAACAACATGTTTTCAAGTTTTTTTACTCGAACTATCGGAAACAAGCTGCTTTAAAGTGTGTACCATAATTTTTTCTTAAGATTTAATGGTTTATATTTTGAACTCTGTCGAGTTGAACACAGTTAAATTAACCGTGATTTAGTAGGCAGATGTTTTTATACACGGTTAGTAAAACTCACTTTAATAAGGTGTCTTATGAGAGCCCCTGCACACCCGCTCACCGCCCCCAAAAAAAACGACCAAACCTCCTTAAAACAGTTGTCTATAGAATAACTGTTGCATTCAATTAAATTGAAAAAAAATTTCCAATTATAATGCATCATAAGTTTATGCAGTTCATTGCAGATCACATAATAAACAGAGATATAAATTAATATAAATAATCAATGTATTCACTTTAAAAAATCTCACCATAGAGTCAAATACTTGTTGATCATGTAATGCAGAATGAAACAAAAATTTTCACGATACTGCGCCAAAAGAAGGTATTTTTGTCGCATTATGCAGGACAAAAATTCATTTTATTTAAAATGAATACTTGTGCATTTGATAAGACATCATACGTGTACAATGAATTCTTGTTCGAATCTTTGTATCCGACAAATAAAAATTTTAAAAAAAATTTAGCTCCCATAAAAGTAAAATAATCCACTATATCCTATTGAAATTGAAATTACGAAAAACAATAGACATATAGCTGTTTTTCATTAAAAAATTATAATGTTTTATTTCTTTCGTTTTCTATAATAACAAATAATTTAATATTCAAATTCACCCGTGGTTAACTTACTTCTGCTAATCTTAAAATTCATAAAAAGAATGTAGGTTTTGGTCACGTGACAATTTTTCTTATAACACATTATAGGAACACAAAATAAATTGATTCATAGGGTAAATATTAAGGTTGTATCTTTGCCTTTGAGATATGACTTATTATTTTCAAAATTATTGTGATTATTTTTATGAATCTGTGTCATATATTTCTGCACCTTAATAGTTATTTTCTATACGTGGAACTATTTTTTGCCTATCTGGCTTTCTTTTTAAGATACGACTGTTTTTCTAAATTTGGGAGGTTATATTGTAACAAAAATTTTTTGAAGATTTTTAGCAGGCTTTGAGAGCAGGTAGTTACGTACATAGCTCAAGATACCTGGTGGGTAGGTAGGGCTGAGTTGACCATTCAGGTAGTGTTGCTCCTGGTATCGTGCTTGATGATCCATGGCCTTGATGTATTCTTTTGGAGGAAATTGATCTTCCAACTGACGGGTTCTCCATTCCCCTGGTCAAGAGGTGTCGTGACCCAACAGCAGTTGAACAAGATATGCTCCAGTAGCAGCATTGCGGCGATTGCGTAATTTATATAACACTTTGGATAAGTGTAAGTCCCATTGGTTGTGGAATTGCCTTTGTAAGTGCAGACGGAGACCTTTTTTGATCTCCTGATTTTGTCACTCCGTTGGGTTGGCTCGAGAATGATAAATGGAAGTAGTCCAGTAGTGAATTTTCCAATGTGCACAAACGTCTTGCCAGGGCTGACTCACAAATTGACGGCTATTATTCGTAAGACCATGAAAATGAAAGTGACAATGACAATGATAATGACGATGATGATGATTATGACGATGTCGGTGATCGTCATCATTTACATCGAGGATATCCCCAACGGGTAAAAACTTTGTCCTCGATAAGCTGTGTAAGCCGGGGTGTCTCCAACAAACCCAGAGAAAAAGTCTCGATCTATCCGCTGGAGAGATCCGTGATGACGAATATAAAACGCTTTTTCCTCGAGCTCTTTCAATATGGACTCATGAGATCGATGGCTATGATCTCCCACGGCACCACGGGTGCTTGGGCTGGTGTGGCCTTATCGTATTCGGAGTAGTGAGTGCTAGTTTATAGTATGCACATAACCTACAGTCATGGATGTATTGCTTAATTTCGGAGTTTATCCCAGGCCAATAGTGGTAACCTTTGGTACTGCGAGTTGTTTCCTTCATTCCTGGATGTCCCATGTGGTGAGTGTCGTAAAACTCATATAACATTCAGGGTACCACGCTTTGGGGCATGTAGACCTTTCAATTGGAGTCCTCCGTTTGTCGCTGCCATATCAAGTCGTAGACAAGACCGTGAAAACCCAGGAGCCGGGTATCTGATGGCTTGAGAGTCGGGCTCTCTGCTATCTGGAGTATCTTGTGGCTGAGTTTGAGACAACACGAATTCTGGAATCGTGCGTTTTTAACTTCATCTAGTAATGAAGGCATCTTGACAGTGTAACAGACAGGTGTAGTTGGCAATTCGCGAGAATCCATTGGAGAAAATGTCCAGTCCACATCATCTAGGTTATCAGGCTCTTTTTCCACGATATTCCGTGAGAGGACGTCCACCAGCTGGTTTTCTTGATCCAGGCCGTGTTCGATGATAGGGTTGCATTCCTGAAGCAGGATGGACCATCGTTTCAGCTTCTTTCGAGTCTCCTTAGCAGTACACAGCTAGATGAGGCCTTTGTTATCAGCCCACAGAGTGAACGGTCGATCTTTCAAAAAGGGTCGATATTTTTTAATAGCCCAAACCATTGCTAGGCACTCCTGTTCATTGCTGTGGTATTTTGCTTCACAGAGATTGAACTTGGCACTAGCATAGTGTTTGCAAGTCTTTGGTACTGGCAAATTACATAATTTCTTGACATGCTCAGGTAGGGCCTTATTTACTTCAGCGGTGATTTGGTGTCCTAGATACGTCAAATTTGATACTTCGAAGACACAGTTACCTACGGCTACTGTGTGTCCATGAATTTACAATATTTCCAAGACGAGAGCTATATGTCTTAGGTGTTCCTCCTGTGTGTTGGAGTACATGATGATGTCGTCCCAGTAGACAAGACAGAACTTACAGACACCCTAGATATCCGGTGAGGACCTCTTGACTTATGAGCTTTTGAAAAGTCCCAGGTGCTCCTTTCAGCCCGAAAGGCATGACTCGGAAATGATAATAGTTGCTGGAGTGTGTAGAGAAAGCTGTATATTATATGGACTCGGGTACCATAGCAATCTGCCAGTAGCCGCTTTTGAGATCTAGGTTGGAGAACCAGACTGCTCCACCTATGTTCTTCACTGCGTGATGTATGTGGGGTACCCGTTGAGAGGTATCTTTGGTGATTGAATTCAGCCTGCTATAATCTACAAAAATCGCATGGTATCTTTTTTCTTTGGTAACAGGAGGATAGAAGAGCTATACGGTGAGAAGAATGGCTCAATAATACCACCTGCTAGCATTTCTCAAAATTGCTTCTCGATGAGTTCCCTACGTTTTTCTGAGCAGGAATACGGCACCAACCGGAAACGTTTATATGTTTGCATAGTCTGACTCGGATCTCGTGTTTTATAGTGCGAGTTTAACGCAACTTCTCGGTTAGGGGTCCAAAGACTTTGGCGTGCTCTTGCAGAAGTTTGAGGAGGTCAGTGCATGCACCTCCAGAGAACTCGTAATGGACCTGATCTAGGTCTAGAGCAGCTTGCTGAACCTTTCGAGATTAACGTGACACAAATGGGATAGTTATAAGCTGGTTGATGCTGAAGTACAATACTCCCCTCGTCAGATCCAAGATAGATTTCTCCGCATGTAGTGTCATTAAGCCCAGGACCATTGAATGCCGTAGATCTAGTGCTACGAGGAAGCTGAATCAGAACGATCTTCCTTGGATCTATAGGTTAAGGTCAACGCTGCCAGTAGTCAGGAGAGTTGTGTTGCCACAGGCCAAGTCACACTCATGAGTATACGACGAGTGACCCTTTTCTGTACCGAGAGAAGTGAAGGATGTACAAAGTTATCTGCAGATGCCTGGTCGACTAAATAGCTACTTCCCGCTGACCCAGTACAACCACAATATTCTGTAATAGTTGTCAGAGCGCCTGCTTCCAGTTCCCCTGACACTCCGCTTTCGTTTCCTGGGAGAGTTGAGAATCGAGCAATTGGAATAAGGCCGTCCCTATTAAGAATGTAATCGAGGCAGAAGTGGCAATTGGGTGGCCATGAGGTTGGAGTTGCTACAGAAAAGGTAGTAGCTTGCTTGGCGTTGGTGCCCGGTTTCTTGCCATCAGTCTTTGCAAGGTCCTCCTTATCTTTTTATAACTGAACTGCCATAGTAAGAAGATCTGCGTAGGTCTTGAATACGTGGTTTCAGAGAAACTGACGGACGGATGGACGAAAGAACTATATGACCCTGATGATTATTACCGTTTCTAAAGTGGTGACACTGACCCTTTTAAAGAAAAGGTACTTCTTCTGTAGAAATAAGGCTACCGGTTCCTTTTCTGTTTGATGTTTAGAATATGGTTCTGAGTGTAATTTTTCCTGGATAGCCGGACTATAAAAGCGTGCCTGAATAAGTTCTCCAAATTTTTTGGAAGTGAAAGACAGGTACTCATACACCTGCCGCCATTTTACATTGTCACAGCGTAACCCTTTGTTACCACCAAAGTTTGTTGTGTATCGAGGGTGTGGTGAGCCTTAAAGTAGAGTTTACACTGGGAGAGAAAAATCTCCGGGTCTCCAGGTGAGAATCCTCTCCGAAGATGTCAAACTGACTGTAGAAAATAATCAACGGTAAGAACGTTGCATATAAGGCTCTATAGGCATGGTGAGGTAGTGCTTCTTCTCGAATTCGATGCCACTGCTGGAGCTGGTGCTGGTGGTGAGTGGTTGGCAGAGATCCACAACATTTAAGAAGAGCCCGTTGCCAGTATATTTGTCAGATTCTCACAGTAGGCAGACAACAATACCACATATTGCAGACTATGATAGTTAAAGTACGTGAAGTAAGAGTCGACACATAGTGCTTTTTGCGTGATTTTATACATAAGTATGAATTGCACTAAAATATCGCTCTAGCCACTGCCGTAGCGAAGTTCTTGTCAAGCAAGGATCTGGCTTAGGCTTCGATCGATTGATCCAGAAGGACGATTGAAAATAGTTGCGCAGCCCTTCTTATATACTTCTTATAAACTACTTTTTTTCTGTCGATGTTTGCCAGAAACTAGCTGTTTCCACCTAGCGGGCGGTAAGTGGTACTATTAAGCGCAAAGTTTGTAATCAGAGCTGCGTGCGATGTTTAAAATTTAAATTGATGTTAAACGAAGGAGTGAATGAATAGTAGTTTTTTAATAATTAACAATTTATAAACAAAACTACAGACGGTAACAATATACATGGATGATTGTTCTGAAAGTGGCTTAAATTTAAACTTAATTCTTTAACTTCTAGAATTTAATTCTTAAATGTTTTTTAATTATTTTACATGTTAGTGTATAAAAAACTCAGTATTTAATATTCCCTTTTAACAACCCCTATACGTCAACATTTGCAAAGTATTTTGTGTTTTAGAGGAGGTATGGATGGGTCCAATATTTAGAAAAATTTTGGAATACATTTTTCATTTAATCAAATGTTTTGAAAAAATGTTTGATACATACATTCTGATATTATATAGTGGCTTAATACTTTATTTTATGGTACACCAGTAAAATATTAGGGTTGAAAGTATGCATGAAAATAGAACTATTATCACTAAAAAAATTTTGTAACCCTAACTTTTAAAAAAATTCATCATTTTCTTGATAGAAGTATTAGAATGGACTTTTCTGAAAACATCTTACTTGAAATTAATTTTAAAAATACTATGTTATCAATTTTAACATATCTGTTTCACCAAAATTTGAGGAAATACTGACAATCAGTTTGTTTCTAATTACAGAAATACTGTTATTCGATAACAAAAAAAAATAATTAACAACGCTGTTGTATGTATCTTAACTTTGACAACAAATATATTAATTACACTTTTTACTAAAATGACATTTTAAATAACTTGAAGCATTAAAATTAATAATAAAATAATTATTTGCATTCTAAGGTGAACTAGAAAACGTCTTGTTTTGACAAAGGATTTGACGTTTTTCACTTTTATGTACTTTTAATTATCTGATTAATGCACACTAAGTACTAGAAGTTGTTTTTTCCTGTCATTATCACTTTTTTTCGATCACACACTGCTGTAGCTCGATAGGCGTCAACGTCCAGTATACTTTGTACTACCACCTACATTGCGCAGTTGAGGAACCTTATACTTGTGACTGTAAATAAATGACGAATTTATTACAAGAAACTTAATTACTGACGACTTAAGATTTAAAAATGCAAAAAAAGTTGACAAAAAACATTCATGTCGTTAAATATTTGAAAGGGTATGGAAGTGAAATTTTGAGCATCGGAGTAATGCTGTTGATCGTAGACTCGGTACAAACGATTTTTTGCTCACAAACATTATCATGAAAAAATAATACTAGAAAAAAAATTTCAAATAAACAAAAAAAAAAGTAATTAAAAAAGATCAGTGTACTAAGAGTATCTGCCTAAGTATATCCTGATTGTTAAAAAAATAGTTAAGGTGGCTAAGGGAAACTATATTAAGGTATCATCATAAAAAGGTAAAAACATCAAGGTATTGCATTTTTTAAAATAATCATGTACAATTTTATAAGTACAGATAGAAAGAATTCTCCATACCTACTTTTAGGTTAGAAAAATAATAACAATTCTTTTTACTACTTTAAATAAAGAAAGAACACGTATGACCTATCAATCCTCTAATTGCAAAAACCCGACAATGTATAATCTAATTCTTTGACGTGTGACATCCCATGTCATATACTTAGTATCTATTACTTCAAAACACAGAGATTTGTTTTGAATTATAAAAAACAAAAGCTCAGCGATCTCGAACCATCGAGAGGTATACCTGCTTCTGCAATCGCGTGACGTATAACGTACTTCTTTTGAAACTAGCTACCGTCACCAAACTCGAATTACGCGTGAAACCACAAACAATCTTATGAAACTCTCATCTTAAAAAATCAATTCGTACAAGTACAACTAATAATAAGAATAATCAACAATCTCAACATTCTTTACTGCAGATGTACACAAGAAATATCATATACAATTTCGACAGCAACTTGTACTTAATGTGAAATCCGGGAGATCAGCAGTTTTAACCATTATTTACTGTGAAACCATTGCACCACGACTGTGCTCGTGTCAGTCGAGGGTAATTAGGTTAAGCTATAATTGGTCGTTCAAATCCCCAACCTAACGTGTCCTCCTTAAATGCAAGAGTATAAAAACTTCTCACACATAACATTATTCGCCTTTTCTCTTTTGTCAAATGCTCCAAAGAAACTATAAGATGGAAGAGTGAGTTTTTTTGCTCCTTTTAAGCAAATGTAAGACTTAGTTCAGTGATTAAGCTACGTGTTAAAAGCGTGCATTTCAAGTTAATGTAAGACCTAGTTTGGTGACTAAGCTGCGTGAGAAAAGCTTGAGCCAATCAGGCTACTGTAAACTCGCTTCAAAAATAGATCAATGTGAAACAAGAAAGAAAGGACCGTCAAGTTGGGTTCCAACGTTAAAAGCAGAAGCCTTATTATTGTCATCGCCACGAGTGCTCTCGTGTAGGATTAGGAATATCGTTACGGTCAACCTTGTACGATCTTGCGACTGCGTGCGTGTGAGCAGTGGCTAACCAACGAGCGTAGAAGTAAGTGAAGTTGAGAAAACTATAAACTGTATAAAACTGTATATGTGAATCTGAAATTTTATTATCGATACTATTTGTAGAATTAACTATTTCCGGCTTTTTTAAATTCAATAAATCATTAAATAAAACATAACTTTGTGGTTTCTTAAATTGATTTTCTTAATTCAAAAACATTTTAATAACTGAATTGTATAAAACATTTTGAGATCTAATAAATCTAATTGATTGACACACAATTCTTACCTTAATGAATAAATTACATATCGAGAAAAATAAAATTGACCCTGTATGACAAAGGTCTTTACATGTAAGTAAGATAAAAAGACGAATAAGATACGCTACTACCGTATGACATAAGACATAAGACTCTTACAATAAGTCAATGCCAGCTCAGGTACACTTCTCCATACCTATCGCTCGGTGAAACCTAACACCACAACACCAGTGAACGGTTTCAAAGGAAAGTGTACTGTAAGTAAAAGCAAATGAGGCTTTTGGGCCGATGGCTGGTTCCTGCGAACAAAATTCAATTTATTTGTTTATAGAACGAGTCTACGAGTGCAACCCTCCACTTATAGAAGTTCGGACGTAAGAATGCCAAAAAAAAGAGATTACGCAAAGTTAAAGTAATAATTTGGAATAAAACAGGAAGTATACTGGGAGGGTTTTGGCTTACCTTTTCACTTTACTGGAGGGGAGTTGTAGAGTGAGGATTCTGGCTTACCTAGGGGGAAGCTGGGGCGCGAGGGTATGGTGCTACTCTTTTGAGTAGGAGGCTGTTGCCACTCCACGTGGAAGGGTAGTGTTGCGAGAAGCGAACATGTGTACGCGCCTTTGTTTAAGAGCTCGTGGATCAGCCGTGCTATCGCACGAGCTTATTCGTGCTCCCCCTCTTTAAGTGTCAGATTGTTCTTCAGAATAGCTATAGGATGGGCCCCTTTAAGTATTTACTTACACGTATGAAAAATGTACATATGAGTACGCCCATGTATAAGTACTCGCACTAATCCGCGTGATCATGGACGTAGATATCAATGAAATAGAACAAGTAAGTGTTAAGTTTAATTATGCACTCTCCTGCACAGCCCTATAAAAGTTAAAGTAGAGTACTGTGTTATCATAAGTTAGACCCTAAGCATGTAAGCAACAATTCTTTAAATAAAACTGCTTCTCAAATGACTTTGGCTTGTTTCATTTGCTAAACTATATTAACAAATAGTTCGACAGTCTAACAGCTGATTACAAACCTAACATGTGCTATAAATTAAAAAGATATTAATTTGAATGTGTCTCCGAAAAAGATTTTTAGTTGACAAAATTCTTTTATTTGAGGAAGTAGTGGAGCCTTAAATTACAGAAAAAGATCGATAACTTAACAATTAAAAGTGTAATTATTCCTGTAATAGATGAGAATTAATTGCAAGTTTAAAATTTTTAATGAAGGTGGACATTTTGTTTTGACAAAATTATATCTAATGCAGTGGCCAAGGTGTTAGTTTTGCCAAATCATTATAGGTATAATTGTATTCACATAGCCGAAATAAGTGAGTTAGAGTGAGAGTACATAACTATGTTTACTAAGGTAAAAGCACCAGTACGTGAACACTTTTTCCATAAAGTCTTTGTTTTCTAATATTTATTGAATTTCTGATTTGCATAACAACAAAACAGTCAACAGTCATTGTGCCAGTAAGTTTATATTTTTTCCTTTAAAAAAAAGAAACAAAAAAGTTTTTCTAGGTCATGTGTACAATTAATAAATTAATTTTAAAGTTTTTTTACCAATGACCCAGTAGATGAACAGCGTGTTCAGGTATTGGTACCGATACGTAATTTGACCGAGTACTTGAACATCCCATGTTAATTAAATGGGAGAGAGGTTATGTTAACTGCCTTCTATTGATTTCTATTTTTATTATGTATTGCAAATAACCTAATCAAAAAATTTCTTTCTAATTTCATTGGTAACATATTATGAAAACTATAACGATGGGCTTGACATACTATTAATATTGATTAACAGTGATTTCAATCGTTTTTATGTGTTCTAGTACTAGGCATAGGTGAAACCTAATGGTACCAGTACCTGAACAGTCTCACAAGCGAGCTCATACAAGTTGCACGAATAAATAATTTTTTTTTCGTTGAGTATAAAGACTTACTGAAATGTAAATTTTGTTTTATCTAAAGAACGGTCAAAGGATATCAAAAACATTTTTTTTTTTTTTTTACTTAAATTAAAAATAGCTTATTCAAGCTGTCCAATCTACTTATGCAATTTTAAAAAGTGTTTACGTACTGGTACTTTTACCTTAATAGGAAGGGATTTCATTTGTTAAAAGCACGACGTCATTGATAACAGCAGGTAAAACTGTGAATCATAAATTTTACACAGCTTTCATTTCGTTCAACTTTTAATCTGCACAGCTTTCATCCTAATCAATTTTTTCTGTACAAAATTTAACAACGCATTTTGCGTCAGCAGCACACAAATAATTTTATTAAAGCAATGGAAATACAAACGATTATCTCGCATTTAGACAAAGAATTAACAAAAGTGTGTTAAAAATTGTGTCAGTAATTATTTATGTTTTCTTAATAACAATAATAAATAATTTGTGAAAAAACATTTTTACCTATCATAACATATTTTTTTTTTACTGAAAAAATGTTAATAAATATTTTTTTTCGACACTAATATGTGTTATTTATGGCTTCTTTATTTTAAACATAGTACCATTCCAATGAATGGAGCAAGTAAATGAATTTTCGGTATAAGATTGTTCGAATAACATCTAAATTAATAATTGTCAAATGGATTTCAATGATTACAAAAATCTAAATTTAATACATATATTTGCAGCTTTAAAATATACAAAAATTTTTCGAAATCCTAGCAACGACCGAATACTAATTTTTTTTTACGTATATCATATCTATCTTTCTTCGATGGAGAGAAAATATTTGCAGAGTAATAATTTTTCTTGACTTTTGGTTGAGATGCCTCAACGTGCTTTTCTATAGGAGGCTTTTGGCTATTCTCATCCCTCTCTTCTTTACTGAGGCTCTCGTATTTTGGTTTGCTAAGGTACGAACCGATGTTTGTTTGATATTGACTGCTCAATCGACACAGGATAACTGAAGCTATATGCAAATTTTCAGTAGCTTATAAGAAGGCCCTTATTTTGCTGTACTAAGGAGCAAGATGTACTTCAATATTTTTTATCTAAAATCTTATACTTTTTTTTTCTTTGCCTACACTCAGTCATCGCTTTTGGCATCAATATTATTGGCATCAATATAAATTTCAGAGTCACCATCAGTACTAGCAGTAAAATGTCCATCAACGATATCCCAACTGGGAAGCATTTAAGAAATTTTTTTCTGATAACTATTAAGAGCACCTATCAAACATTTCGTATCTGGGTCAATGCTACTTTCCACCAAAGAGCACTAAAATAATTTAATTTGATAAGCCTTACTAAAGCAGCAAAATTTCTCTTTACATAAAAATTTTTGTGCCTTATGAGTACCACATATTAACGCCTTTATTAAACTTCCCATTCTAAGAATGTGACATAATGGCATCATTACTGCTGAATGTTGGTTTACAAAATATTCTACGATAGATTTTAAATACGTGACTGTATTATCTTTTTGAACGTACATTCGGTCAGCATTTTTTGCTACAGCGTACAAGTGCTGCTGTAATTTTCTAATGGAAAAATCACCCTTGAACTAGCCATGTCCATGCACTTTTCTCGATTAATGATCATTGTTTTGGCGCACATGAATAGGTAAAGTAGATAAATTGCATGGGGGCCGCACAATTCAATGACTGATGGCTTGTGTCGTAAGAGACACAACGCCCACTTCTTTTGGTAAAAACTGTCAAGAAGCGTCGAGGAAACCTTCAATCTCTTTTACGTAATCCATGTATGAGAATCATTTTTTATTTTATACTTAAAAATTGTGTACTTACTATGATATATACGTGTCTTCCGTTACATTTGTTGCTGCGTGATAAAGTAAGCAGCACTCTGCGCTGAAATTCGTTCATATTCGTCCTACTCTATGTGATGTGTATGCTTATAACTTATAAAAATTGATCAATAGATCTTAATATTTTGATTTCATGCTTGTTTTAAGAGGAGGTTCAATAAATAACAACAATGATATAAATTTAAAACATTTATTTAAGATTATAATAATAAAAAGATCAGTTTTATTTAGTTTTAATTATCTATCATCTTCAGAATCTGCAACATTCCCTCACTCCATAGCAAAATATAATTTATTTATTCATTTGACATTGTGGGTAGCACACATGGATTTATACGTTACGTTATAATGACGACATGTAGTTGCTAATGTTAGGAGTTCATACTCTGGATAATCAAGTATGTCTTTGACTTAAAAATTAAACCTTTCGGGCCACCTTCTCTTCGATTCTCCAATTACAAAAATCTTCTCAGCATCTTTAAGATTTTTTCGTTGTATATTCCCAACTTCTGTATAAATAATATTTCCAGATTTTTAATCTAATTTATAATAGTAAAGCTTAACCCATAAATTTTCACGTTAATACTTTTGACTCAATTAACGTCAAGGAAACGATGGTTTAAAAAGAAATACACGTGGTTCAAAGCTCTCACTTATCTAAAGAATTGCTACTTCTTTTATCAAACAATCGTTGCCAGGCTTTTGAGAGCCTTGTATATCCACTACATACTTGATCATAGCATATAATACACTGACTTACATGACTAATGCTGTTTTATTTTTTATGAGCAAGCTTATACAAATTTTCTTACATCTCCACTCACGGGATTATACTCGACTGTGTGAGCATGTAAAATCAGACCATAAGCAGTTGCTCCTTGCAAAAATTTATTTTTTGACTCAAATTCCAAACGCACATCAACTGGTGCGCTTTTCAGAGATTCATTTTGTTTTTAACAGTCAATAACGATGAGTAGCATGTTTGTAACAAAATCATTTAATTAATTATAGGTTCTGTTGCACCACCATATTAGACATTTCCAAAATTTGTATACATATTGTAGAGTAAAAAAAATAAATATGATTAATGACGAGATTAAGATTATCATAGAGGTAGTACTGAGAGTCAAAAAATAATCTAACATTACTTATATTACGATGATGAAAGGGGCTAGCATTAGCAGCTTTCGAACCATTACGATTTGTTTGAAAGTCTAAAACTACAAAGCGTAGCTTTTCCAGTTAATTTAATGTTTTTACGGTCCAAACATGTTTCATAGTTGTTGGTAGAAGGGGATATTTATACTACTTCCAATTATAAAAACTCATGGAAATTGGCTTATCTTTTGCAATAACATTAAGCTGACGAATTGTGAACTTGTCTGACGCACTAACGTAATGCATGAGCCATTCTTTTCGAGTCAATGACATTTTAAAGTCTTCGTAAACATCATTAGCAACTGTTTGCACGACTGCATGGAAGTAATTTCTCGATCTCGTTAGGATTAATTCATGCTTTGCCCTTACTACAACTTTACGACAGTCCTCAGCAAAGCCAGTTATCATGCTTAAAGGTACAGAAACACTAAAATAACTCTTATCATTCACTGGTTTGTTTGTTTCTGCAATATCCAGCCATCCTGCGTTTTCGAGCATTAAACTTCGACTTGAATAGTGTGATACCCAACCTTTCATTAAAGTTGTTCTACCAACATTTTTGCACTAGTCTATTTCACTGGAATTAAGTTTCTAGCGAATTTTTTCAAACAAATAACAAATAGAATTATCAACTAACTTAGTTCACGTTACTGTAGTATTAATGTTTAAGGTAGTTGTTTTCTAAATTGAAAGTATCTAAAAAGGTACGAAATTGTCAGCAAAACTAATATAACTGTCGAGAAATGTGTGCAAAAAATTTAAAGACCATTTTACCAAGTCGTTATTAAAACATCCTCGTCAAAAAATTACTCTTTTAACATTGGAGCAATGGTGCAAGCACTACATAGCCCTATTATTTTAAAAAGTGTAACTTATCGCATACCTGTAAATAATCAAAAAACTACTGTAAACTACCTTAGACAGTAAAAAATCACATACATCTTTTGAGAATTTTTTGCCGCATAGTTTTAAAGTAACAGTAATCAAAAAAATGCTCTTCATTTCATTTTGGAATATAACCAAGCAAGTATTGTGTATATGGCAACGTCACATTGTTACATGAGTACAAGTAGATAGATGTATATGTTTATGTATATATAAGTTTACGTAAAGGCATTCACAATTCTCTTTGATATTTTTAATACAAGATGATAAATGAACATAACCTTAGTAATGTATATCTACGTATACGATTTACCTATACATTGGGAAACAACTACCTTAATGTAATACGTCCGCAAATATATAAAGCACTTTGTAACTTTGTAAAGGCAAGAGACATAAATCTTAATGTTGAATCGAGATGCGAATCAGTTATAACACTGGATAAGGCACTACCCAACTCCATAATGATATTCGATTGCCTGTGAAAAACAAGATAATAAGAGAGCCTTTTTCTGCATGGGGTGCTACAAAAATGTGGACTGCTTCTATCTTTATCAGTATTATGCTGAAGTTTCAAAGTATTTAGTCCGAGACAATTTAAAACTCTTAGTAATATTGTGACAAGATAACACAAATTTCAAACATATTTATAATGATCATGTTGATACCAATTTGACGTTTAAACGTCAAAAAATCATATGTTAAATAATAGGAAGTTGAGAAATATGGACTTGTCGTTATAGACAAGAAAAGAGATGTAAATAATGGTGGATATAGAAGAGGACTTGACTCCTTTGCAATAAATATTACTCATTTACTTTCAGTATGCATCAGTCTTTTGTTAACTATCAAGCAGTGAACATAGATGCATTTCATAAGGAAAAACATTCTTCAGTACACTAAAAAGCAAGAGAAGCTGTGAAACGTAAGCATCGATTGTTAAAGTTAGAAAAAAAAATTTTTGAAAAACAAATTAGTGAGACTTTCAAGCCTATTACTGATCCGCTTTTAAAAATCATCTACACAACAAATGAGAAAAAACAGTGTACCGCAAAGCTTCAAATCTCAATCCAAAGAGTCTTTCATGCTTGTTAAGTTAAGCCTTTTAAACCAAAAAAATATCGACATATTAATGTTTCACTTAGCTAATAGTAATAGTAATAATGAAGATACGTTTTCATCCAATTATGTTATCAAAGACTAATATCAAAGAGATACTGATGTTGAAAAAAGTAATCATGATGATTCAGCGTATAATATTAATAAAACTTCATTTATGAATTTTTATTTCAAAATACTTTATGAAAATAAGCCAGAATTAGATAGAATTCATAAGATAAATAGAGAAAAAAGCCGACAATATGTACTCGGTGATTCACCCATTTATTTCCAAAATGAGCAAATTTACATAAAGAACCTATGATATCCACTTGCTAATGGGTTGATGGAGTTACTCATTAAATAGCATCCGGATAAAGTAAGCATGATACTGGATAATTAAACTCAACACAAACATATCTTAGAAACTTCAAGTGCGCGTATAAGAAAATTACATAAAAATGATACTATTCATCCATACAACAGTAAAAAGTTTAATGATATTATTGCTCCATGATTTAATTAAACACATGTAATGAAAGAAGGTAGATCCAAACCTTTGTTTAAAATTGCTAAACTGAACACGCAAATGGACTATGTTCACTGAGACAACCCAAATGAAATAGATAATCAGCTAAGACTGCTAGTGGCAGAAAGATCATCAGGTAATCCTAGTCACACTAATAAAATAAATTTGATCGTTGAGGAGCTTCGTAAACAACGTGTCAACGTTTTCGACCCACTTAAACTGACCACAAAGAAGTCGTTAAATTATAGCCCAACCGTATAAATTGTTCACATCCAAATAGATTATTTATTTTTAAACATGAATTTTTCTGTAATTATCCATAAAGTGCTTGTTTCCCTTAACATATCTCTTGCAGTACTAACTTATTCCTCCTCTTATGCCGTTTTCAATGAACATAAACATGTCAATGTCCGTAATGAGTTCTAGTGAAGTCTGTTAAAAAAGTAATAAATTCATTTTTAAATGTTCAAGTAAAACTTTTTGTGTATATATTTAAACTTACTTTAGTTTTTTTCAACATAGCATTTAAAAAAAGACTTAGTATTGCAAAATAGTTAGCAGCATCTAATTTGTATACCTCTGTAGACAATTACTTCTAAAGTTTTCAAAATTTTTTGCTGATAGAAGCACATCTGGCTTGAGGTATAAATCTAATTTCCGTATAAAAATAGCTGTATTAAATATTTTTTATATTATTTGAGCATGTATATAATCCTCAGTATTTACATGTGCATTGTATAATTTGCTATGAAAATCTTTTTTTGATGGAAGCACAGTTTTTTGGAGGTTTTCAAATGATAGTACATAATCATACGGAAACGTACCCTTTCTTACAAGCAATTTAATTGAATCCATGATGTATGCATTGTCTCGACTAAAAATAGTCTCCAAAATGTTATGCTATTCTAAATAGGTCGCCAACTTATCGAACGATGAAGGTAAGAATCGATAAGGGTCAATAAATAGTAAGTTGATACTCGGTCTCTCAGTATGTTTTGTAAAAAAAATAAATTTTTTTCCGTCTAAGGGATTACTTCTACTCGTCGAGGAAAACAAATATTAAGTTCTTGTATAAATAAATACACTTATAGTCACGTATGTTGTAGAGAACTATGGAGATTTTTCGTGAATCTTGGTTTTTAAAATTACATTTGATATATAAACAATACATTGAATAAAGAGGTCTAATAAAAAATTTTTAGCCTTGAGTAAAATGGCAAGAATCATGAGTTTTATCATCATGTTTAATATACTTCTTACATGTATGACGTTTGTCATTGTTACAAAAATTAAAGTTCTCTTCTTCAGTTAATAATCTTATTAGCACTGGACTGTTTAACATACTTTCCAAATTTAAGACATCTTCTTTTTTTTTAACAAATCAGATAGCTGGATTTTCAGAGCTTTTAGTTAAAACTACACTTTACTTAGTTTCCAACACTTTATGCTTCATGGTGATGCATTGCTCGCTAACTATTCTATACAACTTTTAATAAAGAATTAAAATATGCATATATTACAAATGGCACTTAATTTTTTTTTCTTGTAGTTTTCAAATTTAAAAATATTATTACCAAATTTTGGCAAGCTAACTTTACATTTATTAACTTCAATGCGTTTCACTGTGTGTATTGCAAGTTTTTTATTAGTTCTAAAGTAATGCAGACAACGATTGCCAATGTGTATCTAACGTTTACATTTAGTAAAAGAGCTTTTTACAAGCCGAGGTAAATCTTTAACCTACACATAATGGCAACGGTATTCATCATAATATGTACAAACTAACCCTGATCTCTAAGTTTTCTTCTGACTTAGCATCTTTTTTTTCGTTTGCCTCTTCTTCGTATACGTCTTCTATAATCCTATTATCAGGACGGTTAAAATCAAAATTCGTCACCTCACTGTAATCAATATCATCTTATCCTGCATCATCTTCTATCTCTCTCATCATTTTAGAATAATTGGAATCATTATAATCTTGATTGTTAAATTTTTTTTGTTTGTTGTTGGCTTTTCCCTTATCATTTATTTCTATGTACTGATTTTCTATAAGAAATAATTTTACATGTTTAGCCTTTTTTTCAGCTGTCAAATGAAGGGGAAAAATTTTAAGAGTATTTTTTTTTTTTTTTCTAAAAAATATACATTAACTGAAGTATCATTTTGTTTCACAAATTTCAGAAGTTGCTTAGGTTGTACTGAGTATATTATCCCAGTGAAATCGTAATAATTTTTATATTTTCCATAATTCGAGACTTGATACGCACTTTTACTTGCAGGATGCAGTGGTGACAAAATGGTCCATTTAAAAAGTTACTGATCGAAATTATTAACATTAACGCAAGCTTTTTTTTAGTAATAGAACTTGGTAGTTCTATGTAAGAACTACCATTTATAGCTTTGTGTTTATTTGTATTTACTATTAAATTTAAAATAGAAAGCAGAGTCCATACAGAATCTAGTTCTTGGAATTCATCAATGTTGGTAGCAATGGGTTTCTGAACCTCATTTTTGAACCATTAATGCAAATCAGTTGTAGTGTTGAAGTTCTTCATTTTAATGGTCTCCATATAAGTTTTTACTAAGACAAATTCTGCTGCAAAACTGTATTAATTTTTAAAGCATGCTGATTTATAATTTCTGACACTTCTAAAACAAACTCTTTTTCTGCAGAATTCAGAAATTTCACCTCATCCTAGTGCTTGTTTTTTACAGAAATAACAGTTTTTATACGATTCTAAAACGCACTATTAAGTTTTGTCCACATCATAGCAGTATTATTGTTTTTATGGCTTGATGTAGCAGCAAGACCATGTCCTCAAATTTCTAATTTTTAAAAAAAAGTTGTTATGAGACACTCAATATTTAATAGTTTTTGCCTAATGTAAGAAGATAATGTCACAGATTGTTGATAATTTTTAATGCTTTCAAGCGCTATCACACTATTATCAACTATATCTTGAATTTATGTTATATCTTCACTATTCAACAGTCGTTAATGTTCTACTCCCACTATTTTACAAAAAATCACAAAATTCTCTATATAGTCACCATTAGCAGAACTAGCAAAAAGTCGCTCCATAATGCGAATACCGATTGTTATTATCCTCAAACGATTCCTACGATGCTTTGACATACGTTTTAAGCTATTTGGTTACGTAGATAAAAGCGCTACCTCGTGGCGGTGCAATGAAAAACTGTAATACACGTATAGGGTATAAAAAGAGGTTGTAAGTGAACATTAATGTCAGTTGAATGTTATTCGTAGTAGCTTGAATATGCCTAATACGCGATTGACATTCAAGGCTTTAAGACTATATTTAACGAATTTATTTTTAAAGAGGTAGCAATTCTATCTTTAGAGGGCCTGAAAATGGACGTAAAAATCGATGGTTAAAACATAATTACCGTGGTCTCCATTGAGACTCTGGAAAAGTGCCTTATGAACATTTAATCGTCCCTTTTCAGACCATTATTAAAGAGGGAGACGTTATTTATGTTAAAGCACTTGAAAAAACGAAATGGCTTCGTTAAGTACTCTTCAATAGGTGTATGATTCATAAAATCCAATATGTAATAAATAAAACTAAAGTACTAGTGTCTCCTTCTTAGGTTTGTTCACAACTTTGAAGAATGTTTGTCATTCCAACAATTTAACATTACCATGTAACCTTCACAAATCATACATTTAAATCAGAAATAGTTCTTATTGCTAAATCTGTCAAGTCTCACTCGACCGAAAGAGAGGCTCCTCTATAAACAAGCAAGCGCATAATACAGTATGAACACCTTATATGTGCGTTAACAAGTCGATATTATTTACGTATCAAAACACGTACCCGCTTTTTATTTTAGCATAGACATGTTTAAAATTGAATTCCACACAAAACATTTTCTTTCTTATTATTGGGACATGTGAAATATTAGTAAAAGCCCTTTATTGTAATTTTTTAAGCAAGTCTACTACAAATAAAACCTTAAGAAAGTACATGAACGTTTTTATATTAACTCTACAGTTAGAACATACAACTCCCAACTAACTTTAAATTTTCAATAGTAAAAAGAACTGCTAGAAAAAGCTGTAGTCGTTAAGATGTCTTCGAGCGAGGAAGCAGTCGTTTCTAACAATACTCCTACACTCTTTTTCGAGAGTGCGAGCTTACCAATAGTGAATTCTAGATTTGATAAATTGTTATGGTCAAGACGTTGCTGACTGTTTCCTTTCAAGTGTATAAAGGAAAAGGTTATCGTGAAAATTCTACTCCGGAAAAATCATCATCGATTTTTTTAACTGTGAGACATTCTAGTTAAATGAGTGAATAATGTATATCCAGGACTTATTAATGACAGGAATACATGGAAACTATATAACTTCTACTTTAAAGCTAAAAGTAATGCAAATCCGTTACACGTTGCATCACATATCAAGAAAGACACGTACACTATTTTGCGGTGCTGTAAGCTTTTAAGGTATAGCGTGGAGGACAGAAGAATATTTATCTTCTGAATTGGTAAGTTGTTTAAATATATTAAAAGAATATAATCCTATTGCATGACACATCTGATATCGTAAAATTAACTTCAGTGAGTAATAAGTTTAAGTTGAGTAGTGGTCCATGAAATTTTTTTCACCATTGTACAAAAGACTTTTTTATTACTCTATCTCAATGTATAGCCTTATCTAATAAAAAATTTCAAAACTTTTTTTTTACGCTAGTGGTATCAGCAGCAGTCGTATACAACCTCAGCCGCAGAAGCAGCAGCTAGACTCAGTGCAGGTTCGGGAAAATTTGTTGGGAGGAAAAAACTCATAATCGGTCCTTGCTAGGACTGTGAAAAATTTTTTTACACTTATTGGAGCTACTACAGATATATGTAATAAATTAGAATTCTTATCATTATTGAAATCCATTTACATATCATCCTAGCAATCTAACCTTAAATTTATGAGTTTGCTCTATTCATTATCAAGATGCTGTGTGTAAAATAAATAAGCCATAAATACCACATATTATTCTCAAAAAAGTATTTATTTTTATGTTTAAGTAAAAAATATATTATCACAGGTGAAAAGTGTTCTTACAGGAAATGATTAACTTTATTCGCTTACTTGTTCTTTTTCACTGATGTCCACATATGTGATCACTAGAAAAATATTAGCACGTGCGCGATCACATCCATGCGCGTACACATGTGTACATTTTGCATGCGTGTACGTAAGTGGTCAAAGGGGCCCATCCCAAAGCTAGTTTGGGAAATAATTTGACACTAGAGGAGGGGGGTGTGTGGACAAGCTTGTGCAATAGCACGGCTGACCCACGAGCTCTTACACACACGCGCGTACACATGTGCGCTTCTTGTAGCACTCCCCCTGCACGCGGAGCGGTAACAGCCTCCTACTCCAAGGGGGGTGCCTCATACCCTCATGCGTTCAGCTCCCCCCTAGGTGATCCAGAAGCCTCATCCTACAGCTCCTCCACCCCGACCCGCAGGGAGAAGGGGCAAGGTGAGCCAGAACCATTTCAGCATAATTACTTTTGGTCTCCAGGATTTAAAAAAAAAAACCTCGTAGAAGTAGTAGACAGGACATTGCGTGATTGGTGTTACATCAACATACATTTAAGAGACAAAGAAATTTTGTTAAGAAAAAATTTTTATCAAACGCTGCCTGTCAAAACAATAATTAAAGCATGGTTATAGCTAGACTATAGAATCATATTTGTTATAAAAATTTCGCAAGTCGCAAGATCTGACAAGGTTAACCGCAACGATGATCGTAATCGTACATGAAAGTACTCGTAGTGATAACAATAATAAGGCTGCTGCTTTTAATGTTGGAACCCAAGTCGACGGTCTTTTCTTTCTTGTTCTTCTTTAATCCACTTTTTAGACGAGTCTACAGTGGCCTGGTTTGTTCAAGCTTTTCTTACATAATTTAGTCACTGAACTAAAAAGATACATTAGAACTCACTCTCAAACCTTTACAGTTACTTTAGAGCATTTGATGAAAGAGAAAAGGCTAATATTGTTATGTGCAAGGAGTTTTATATTCTTGCATTTAAGGAGGACACGTCAGGTTGGGGATCCGAATGACCAGTCAGAGCTTAACTTAATTACTCTCGATTAGAAAATGTAAGAAAATGTAAGGAACTGTAATAGTCTCATGGATTTCGGACGTTTCTTACACTTTATTATGTTGTGTTACGTTTTTTTATATTTTCTTACGTTTTAATATGATTTACCACATGCTGTTACACTTATATTTTTTCATAATAGTTACTCAAGTTTTTTTCATTTAAGGCAAATTTTATTCAAAAATGTAAGGAAACGTGTCTAAAAGTTATCAATGATAATAAAATATAAAAAAGTGTAATTAACTGCAAAAAACTGCAAAAAGCTGTTATAAAACATTACAGATTACAACACTTCCTTACAGTTTATTAGAGTTTACTACAGTTGCTTTTTCACGAGATTCAAGTGTCTTTTTACAATTATAATAAAATGTAACGAATCGTAAGACAATGTGTTGGGTTGTAGTTGACTATAATCGAACGTAACAAAACGTAACAAACTGTATCTGTGGTCCGAAATCCAACCAAACTGTACATTACATCACAGAAAGTTACGGTTTGCTACGTTTTTTCACACTAACTTTTTCCGTTGGGGCATGGTGCAATAATTACAGTGATTGGTAGTTGAAACTGCTTATCTTTCGGTTTTTACATTCAGTACAAGCGACTGTTGAAATTGTGTATATTTCTTGTAGGCATACGCAGTAAAAAATATTGAAATTGTTGATGGTTCGCATTCTTGGATGTACTACTGCGAATTGATGTTGTAAAATGAGCTTTTGATAAGATTGTTTGCTGGTTGCCCGCTTAGATCGAGTTTTGTGACGGTAGCTTCTTTCAAAAGAAGTAAGTTATACGTCACGCGACTGCAGAAGTAGGTGTCTTGTTCGATGTTCAAAGATCGCTAAGCTTTTGCTTTTTATAATTTTAAAATGAAACTCTGCGTTTTAAAGTGATAAATAGTAAGTATATAAGGTCATTGTATTTAGTTTTGAACTACAAAGCACTTCTAACCTATAACTCCTTATCTTTTACAGGAGACGTTTTTTGTATTCACAAACGTTACTAACGCTATTTCATTTGTTTTTCTGCAATATTTAATGCATATTATTAACAAATAAGGATAAATGAGTTGTTTTCCGTACATACATGAATTTCTCTTACACGAAAAAAAAAGCCCGTTTAAGGACGTTCATCACAGTTAGTGGGGAAAAACTCAAGAGCGGTGAGGGGGGAGCGAGCATGCGGCAGCGCCAGCAATTGTTTTGCACGCATTTGTATACCTATACATAGGCATCTAATACTGTTTTTTTTATTTTATTGCAAAAATAACTGGTTAATTCCACTGAAAATGCAGTACAATATAAGTTTTATGGTATTGTGTCATGCAAAAAAAATTGGACAAATTCTTCAGACCATTTTCTTATAAATTTTATTTTTATGTGACTCCTCTATAAGGTTACGTGTTAAATTTAAGTATTATCAACATTTAATATCTAAAGAACAGTGTTGTGAAATAGTCTCAAATTCTACATCTGACTTTCTAACATCATCACGAGAAACCTATAAAAATTTCAGGAAGATCCTTTAGAAAACGCTATGAGTGATGAACGTCCTTAACTTTAGGTATACCAAAATGTGAACACCGAAGAACTTAAATTTTCATACGTTTATGTATAAGTATACAAAATGGCATATGAGTAATTATTTATTTATCCTTAATTTACCAAGCTAGTGAATAGTTTAGGTAAAAAATATTTCATTACGTCCTACGTCATCATAGGATTTAAAAAAAAAAAAACGCGTGAAACATAATTATTTTTTCATTTATTGGACTTTAAAGTTCTTACGATGCTTAAGTGTTCGGTTATAGGGGTACTTACTTTACAACCGGTAAAAAAACTTATTTTCTTACACGTTAACACAAAACGTTCATAAAAAATAAACGATATCCTTAATCCTTCAATCTTATCATTTGGATGACACACCTCAAGTGGGGAATGGAACTTATTTGCAAGCTTTTTAGTTTAATTCAAAAATATTGCTATTTCTGAAAACTATAATGAATTAATTGAGACTGCATTTTTCGTATTACCGTGCATATACATAGATGTACATCTATATTTTGAGTTAAAAATATAGCTCAAAAGTAAAGTTAAAATTATAGTTCATAACAAGTAAAAATCCACATCATACAGCTAAATTTTTAGATATATTTTTATCAATACTTTGTATCTTTTTAGCTGTACACTTAGCTATTTATATTGTTTCGTGAATTTCCATGGTAACTACAGCCTGAAAACTGCTTTAATTTTTTTTTTAACTGAAAAAATATTATACTGTTTCCGTATTACTTACTATTTCATTTTTTTTCAAGTTTATAAGTCGTACGCTGCTTTTTTTCCTGTACCCTGTACATAATTTCACTTTTGATTTAACACTATAAAAATTTGTTTTATAGGTTTTTCTTATGGCTCCCAAAGATACTTGGTGTGCCTATACGATCTAGTTTTTTAGGAAATGTATGAATTTCCAGAAGATTTCGATATGTATATATATATGTATATATATATATATATATATATATTCAATATCTTTAATGTAAGTTCTACTAAATGATTGAAGTTGGTCCTATATGCATGTATTCTTGTCGAATTATGACTGTCTTTATTAGTAATTTCTAACGTGTTAATAAGTTTAGTATGTACTTGCGTTATATAATGTTTATTTTCTAAGCTATTTTACATATCAGACAAGGGTATTTTGCTTTCTTACAATAATTACATTCGGTTCACGTTTATAACGTTGATAAAATTTATGACATTTCATAAAAAATACGAGATTACTGTTCACTACAATGAAACTGTTATGAGCTTCGCTTGACTCCTTCTAAAATTTGATTGGCTGCTCATTCTTTTTTTTTCTGACACATATATTATACATAATACGAATGCATTCTATTACACGTGTGTCAGAAAGTTAAGCATTAATGGAATTTCAGGGACTTTCTGCAATAAACGTACCTTAAGTTGTAAGAAAAAGAGATATAAAAATAAAAACACTTTAACCGTAGGACGAAAAAAATACATTTTAGCGTAAGGTACAAGCCAAGTTACTATGTAATGTGGGCAGTTCTATATTAACTTAGCAACCAGCCAATGAAATTTCAAGAAGTGACCTCCTCTTTAGAATTCCATAGTAAATGTAGAAAGCAAAATTTTGAAGCAGATAGTATTCCTATTTTGATAGTTATTATGGTAGTAAGGGCTCTTAAAGAGTACAATATGGAAAAGTGTATTTTACCTGTAAAATAAAAAAAGCTTTTTGAAGTTAAACTTTTATAGGTGCGTTATGTGCGAAGGTAAATCGCAGATTTCAAATGGGTGACCTAGAGAAAAAGTGTGACGAAAGTGGTTTTTGAATATTACTCCCACTTCACCATTTTCCCCTTACCATCTCGTCCCACGCCTTTTTTTCTTTAAGGTGAGATTACATGAAGTCTGTCAGTCTGTAGACTGGCAGATTTGCTCTAATTACAGCCCACTAGAATGAGAAAGAGGTCCGATCACCCGACCACTACAACTCGCTCAATCACGTGATCGGGCCTCTCTCTCACTCTAGTAGGCTGTAATGGGAGTAAGTCTGTCAGTCTGCAGACGGCCAGACTCCATGTAATCTCACCCTTACACCACACCATACAACACCACGCTACTACAGTACAGCACACATTTTGAATTGTAATAATTTTTATTTCTTTTTGTTCAACCAATGAAAAAAAAAAAAAAAAAAAAAAAAAAAAAAGAAAATTCTTTCCGAAAGATTTGAATCCACAATCTCAAGGAATTTTCAAGGAACTCAATAACTCATATTTATGGTGCTTTTCATAACTTATTTTTAGTGTAAAAATTTATTTACTGTTTATTATTATCAATTTGGTTTGTTTGTAAATTGCATAAACAAATAAATGACTTACTTAATAACTGATTTTTCTGGAAGCAATTTTTTTTAACTTAGTCAAAGTACATTTTAGCAGAGCAACTATCCTATATTTCAAATAAAAATTTAGTTATTTCCCATTAATTTGTTACTTTTACAATAAAAAAATAACTGTCGCTACAATTATTTTGTGTTTTTTCAAATTTTTCAAACATTTGTTTTGTATTCTATAAATACATAAATAAACATTTTTGTCTCCTTATATTTTAAAATTTTTCTATTTGTATTTAAAGTAATTTTTTGATTGAAAAAACCAAACACAAAAATTCTCGTGTGGATGGGGAGGTGTTCCCGATTTATTAAATAAATGGATAAAAGAGTTCAAGATATTGTAGTGAATTGCTCCGCCAAGAAGGTGGAGCAGGGGCTCAAACCCATCAACTAAAGATTCACGAAACTTTACGCTGACCGCTCAACCATGACCACTACTGAAAGTCGCTGTATTAATTGCACTCTTAGATGCACTGTATTGTGTTGTCAGTTGTACGTCAATATGCCAACATACGGGCACTGGTTTAACTAAACCAAGCCACGTCCGTGACTCCTTTCCAGTTTAATGGGTCATTGTCCCCGATGACACCTCTTGATACGTCGTCTGCAAGGTATTGTTTCTCTAAATTCGACGAGTGTTTATTAGTCTCTTCTCGCATATGGCTTGGTGTCCTCTGACAGTCTATATATCTTCGTAGCATCGTTGTACTGTCTTCTCACCTCAATATCGTTTTGTGACAAAGTAGCTTCATTAGTATACTTACTGACCAGGAGATGTCGTTTTTATCGGCCACCGGAAGTAATGCAGATTTCTTCCAAGTTGGTGATAGATGTATCCGGCGCAAATCTGAGTTAATTTTTTTTTTTTTGGACGAATTGCAAACTCGACCATGTTAGGCAATATCCCAAGTCTAAATTTCACTTCTGACACCAAACTACGCTTATTACGGAACTAGCTTCAGGGATTCTCGTGTAGATAGAGAGCAGATAATTCCGATTTATTAAATAAGTGGATTAAAGAGTCCAAAATACTGTAGTGAATTATATATACTAAACCGCAGCTAAATACAAAAAGAGATACTTTGGCAAAATGGCTTGAAAAAAGTTGTTAACATCGTTAGATGCAATTTTTTCACGTGATTATAATCTTTAATACTTACGCTATAATTTTACAAAATATTGAATTTTTCCGCAGTACAGAAGTTGCTTAAAAAATGATAAATGACATGGGTATTTATTATACATGGCAGTACGGCTCATGTGGGGCAATGAGGCATCGTAGCCACTGAAACACAGGCCACATCCACTCTTTGATCCTGTGTTATCGATGGAGTACATTCAAACTGGAAACGCTCTTAAAAAATAGTGATATTTCGGGAAGGAATTACCAGTTTTTACACTGGTAAAAAATTTTATATTTTGGTTAATTGTAGAGTAAGTATTAAAGAATATGATTCTGCAAAAAATTGCATCCAAAAATGTAAACAACTTGTTTTAGGCCGTTCTGTCAAAGTACCTTTTTTTGCATTTAGCTGCGGTTTGCAAAAACTGTCCATCTAATCTTGCTAAAAATTGGGGTAGTTGAAGATCACTATAGCTACAACTCTGCCAAATTTTAACCTTTTATGTTAATGCAAAAGAAAGTTATTAATTATTTAATATTTTATCAAAAAAAGAGGTTTTTTGCATTTTGTGAGGAAACCATTTGATCAATTGTGTTCAAAAGGAGCTTATGTCTTTTTTTTGCCACGCATACTTCTTTATTTTTTTATTACTTTTTTCTAAGGCTTATTGTTTATTTCTGACACTAAAAACTGTGTTTAACTACTTTTACTATTTTTTTATAAGGCTTAGCAAAAAACATTTTTTGTTTAATTTTATTTTAATCGATTGGCATTGTTTTATTCTCTAGAACATACTTTTTTCGAGCTTGTCTTAATTTTACGAAAAATTACACACTTTTATGCTTACTCGATCGTTTTTTTTTTTTTTGTTATTATAAAAACACCTTGTGGATCTATTTTAAATTAATTAGGTTTATCTAAAATTAATCTTTCGAGCAAAAAAAATTGGAAGATTTCTACGGATCCTATAAATGCAATTATTACGCGATTCCTTTAAAATGCTATCGCATACAAGATTGAGATTTTTTAAAAGGAAGCATTTATAAAAAAAAAAAATGCCGTTAAACGAGCTGCAATTTTTGTAGGTATTTTTGTGTTACTTCGAATATATGTTAAATGTTTAAATACTTCTGAAAAAATCTATTGTTGAGGAACATCTTGAAGGGACATTCACTAGCTTGTAATAACTATGCTATTTAAGAAACTGATATTCGATGAAACTGTATAGTCTTATACTTGCCAGACTTCATATTGTTTAGGTTGCATTGTGCCAAAATGTATTATTTATAATCGTTTCTTTATAAAATATTAAAATATTCATCAAGATTGTTTTATAGATATCTTGAAAGTATTAAGAAGTTAATGAAACTTTTTCTGTCAAAATTAAAAAAACATAACGTGTGGTTCTGTCAAGTTATAGGAAAGATTCTGTTGCTAGAAATGAAGTATTGAATTCTAAAAGTTGAGCTAAAACTTTTAGACTCCGGTAAGAGCTCACGTACGTATTATGAGGCTAACTTTATAAGTTAATTACTTGATTTCTAGTGACAGAATATTTTAAAAACTTGGCATAATTACTCTTTATATGTTTAAGTCTCAACAAATAATTTTTATAAAGGACTTTATTTTTTTTAATGTTCCTTAAAACATATAACACTATACGAATATCACATGCATGGATATGCATAGATATATGCATGGTATCAACAGAACAACTTTACGATCACACTAAATTATCGTAGGTATACACATTTGAATGATAATTTCACCACCTTCGTATACATTTATCGTTTCATAAAAAGTATATTAATATTCATAATTATATTCATCTGCCATATGATTTTATAAAAGTATAACTTCGTACTTGGATACCTAGGCACCCACTGTTAACTGGTTCTGTACATTCTGTATGAATTATAGTGAGAAACACTATAAACTATAAATATAATTTTTAAAAAAATTTGTTTTGGTTTTTATTATTTTCTAGAATTAAAAGAACATTTAGAAACACTTAAATAAGAACGTTTATTTTTTTTTAATTTGAAGATGTTCATACAAAGATACAAATAGTAGTATGTAACTTTTTACACAATAAGTATTTTAAAAACATATTTTGCAACGTAATAGAAAATTGAGGTAAAAAAAAATATAAATAAGTTTTGAATAGTTTCTAAACTTTTTGTTTATGAGAACTACTACTTAAACATATAATATTCAATACTAAAAACAAAACTTTTGTTTTAGTACCAAAAAAACCACTTTTTACTTTGAAATTAGTTAATTTTCATTAGGTATTAACAAAATTAAATTATGACATCCAAAGAACTTTCGTGTGTTTTTTTACTGTACGTACAAATTTACAAAAATTTTATCAATGTATATATTTTTGTATTATTATATGTTTGTGTTTCTTTTAGTGCAGAACAAGGTGTAATCATTTGTAAGCTTGAGCAACGTTGGTGGTTAGGAAATTTTGAGAAAGACTTGACATAAAGAACAAACTGTACGTTTCCTTCTAAGAATAACGTGCGCATGAATGGAATAACGTGCCTTCCCCATAAAAATCACAAAAGTCGATTATTACTCCTCAGCTGCCAAATGTAACGACCTTCACCCCATGACTTTTTCAAAGGAGATGTTTACGCTCGTTTCCTTCGTTGTTAAGCATTTAAAAAGAGGGTGCTCTTTCAACACCTCTTTTATGCTGGCCTTACAGCGTTTTACTTTAAATTAATTTTATTATTTTTTAAATAAACAATATTTGTCAAATACTGTTGAATACAATCTTAGAACCACTGCAATACTGTGTGAAATTTTCAGTTACTCACGATACGAAAATCAATCATGGCTATACAACTTATGTTTAATAAAGTGTTATGCACGAATTTTTTTTTACAATATTACTTATGAAAACTTGAAGTAAGATAAACATATTATAGATCAGTAGGAAATTCCGTTTATATGTGATATGACCACCATAAACCACGCAGTAAGATAATACAATATTGAAATAAAAATGGTACTTTCTGAATTTATATATATATATACTTTCTTAATTACCTCTCTGTTTGGAATTATATCGATCGGTTTTTTTTTTTACCGGAAACTATGTCAGGCTTCTATGGTCATCGATTAAGTAACTTCTTGTAACGCTGTACTAAATCAAATACAACATAGTCTTAGGTCAGATATAGGAAGGGTTACAATGAAGAAGTTTATTATGTAAAATAATAGAGAAAAGTATAATGCTGATGATTATAAGTTTGAAGTGTGCCTGCTAAAATGTCTGAGTAGGAACTGAAAACTAGTTTTAGTTTTTTGTATTAAGAATCTCTATGTATCCTCTTAAATATAGTAATAAGGAAGACCATGGTGTAATAGACACATTGACTTTTACGCGTAATTATAGCTTTCTCTATTACATATGACGAATTAAAACAAATAATTTGTAATGAAGAGTAATCGTGTTAATCATTACAAAATTTTGTAAGTAAAAAGAATGAAACCCTTTATTTGAGAATAGTAAAAAGCTAACCTTTTAAAATTGACAGTAGAACTCCGTAGCAAGGTTAATATAGCACGGGGGTTGGGTACATGCAGCGTAGTTGAAATCAACAATTCAAAAGGTTATGTTGTATAACTAAAAAGGTTAAAAGCTATCTTTCGTCAAATGTGTATATATTTACATAATCTACTAGATAATATAATAATGGATTAGAAAATCAGATGTTCGGCAAAACTGATCGATCCAATCGAAGATCATCACAATTAGAGTTCTCTGTAAATAGGGCTCATGCTTGTCGTACCCCACCAGAGGTACTGGTCATTCCCAATATATAGGACTATTTTATTTTCCATACAACTTTTTTTGTGTACATGAAAAAAGGATATCAAAGCATAACATATAATATACAAGATAAATCTAATTAGACCGACTCAAACAGTTTTTTTTATTCAGACAGTACGAATCTTACTCTAGTGCAGACTGCCAGACTCCATGACATTACAATCTCACCCTGAAATTGCAGAAATAGTTGTTTTTAGTTCTACTTGTTTTGAAAACAAAAGTTCTGTCAAACACGTAATTGAATCTAACAGGTAAGAGTAGCTTCTCCCTTCTTTTAGAATCAAAACAGATAAGAATTGAGAAAAAATGAAGGGCTAGTAAATAATAATCTAAGTCATAGAATATTTGAGTATTTTGATGTATGAAAGTCTCAGAACAATGTAACCATAGTTTACGACTGCCTTGTTAGCTCCTTACTTTTCAGGAGTATTGATTAAATAGTGCAGAAATGTACGCAAAGTTATCATACACTCCATCTTCACCTATAGTACTTACTTAGCAACAAAAATAAGCCCCGTGTACATAAAAATGTTTGGCTCCACGCTCTGTCGCCTGCAGCTCTGCTGCAGGAGAGCCATCAAGGCGTCTCAAATAAATATATAGGTAGTGTTGACGTCTTCAGACCTAATGATGACTGTCACGTCTCTATTCACATACATGTGTGTACGTAAGTTGTGACTGCTGTGACCATCTGCTTGTGATTCTTGAGATTTTAGCTAGTATCCAGAGTTCAGTATTAACCAAGAGATTTGAGATTTTTTTATTACTCGTAAGACTAGCTTTACTTTTCTTAAATTTTCTTCTAATTGCACAACTGTCATCGAGCCATTCATTAAACTTACTTTCGTCTGACTCATTTGAAGTTTCGTGCCAGTTTGCGTTCTGTTACTTATGACTGCATCTGTACACATATATTTTCAATACAAGAATGGTAGGTATGTTTTATATATATATATATATATATATATATATATATATATATATATATATATACAAATTTAAGACACCATAATGGCTCTTCAGCAGCAGCACTGCAGGTGGCAGTTTGGGGCCAAACATTCTCTTGGATACTGTACATGGTTACACGATCTTCATTACTTCTTTGTACAGTGAATTACTTCTTTAGTAAAGCTTAAGCTAACATAACAAATTACAAAATAATCATTGTTAGTTCACAATGAAAACTGTCGTATAAAATAGTTAAAAAAAGAATTCAGTTTAGGTCTTTATTCAAATGGAAAAATAGACGTAAAAGAAAGTTTATACTATTCTTAGCTATCAATATCTTTGTTGCAAAATAATTTAGGAGATTGCAGAATATAAGGCTTAAGATTTCAATTTTATAGTTGATTTATATGTTATGAACATTTATAAACTCGAATGTATGGAAACGTAAAGGTATACATACACATCTATATGTGTGCTTGTATCTTAAAACATTTCAAATGACAATGTGAAACTCAGAAGTTTTCTTCTCCTACTACAAAGAACACCGCAGGAATCCTAGTTTTAACGTAGGGACCTCCGAGATTGCACAGATCAACCTCTTTTGTTAACTTACCGTATTATGTATCTGATGAAATATTATAGAAGAAAAAATCTTCAAAGCTACTTTGCCGCACGCTTGACGAAAAATACCACCGTTCCTCGAGACAAGTTATGTGTTTATTAGGATTTGAGATTCTTGTCTAATACCTTACTTCAAAATGCAAGCTACTGAAAAGATTTTCTTATGCTATTTTCACGATATGTACAATAGATAGTACATTATATTTTGCAAGCTAGGATTAAAATGTTTGGGCCAGCTATTTTTCATTCTTGTGAGATTTTTATATACAATTCATTCCAACAGTTTTTATTGAAATTATTTTGTATTTTCATACCAGTATATTTAATTAATACTATTGTTAGTAGTTAAATATAAAGGGATCGATTTCTCAGGCCGTCAAACTTGATAACTGTCTTCGTTAAAATGTATTATCAAACTGCTTAACAATTATTTATGATTCCTAATGGCAGTCACATATTCAAAATCAATGGACTTTGTTAATCAGTCTATTGCTGGCTATCAGAAAATACAATAATGGGTTTTGAATTGAAGTTCTTAAATTTATATGTTTTTTTGCATCGTTTTTTATCAACTCTTTTAAAGAAGATTGATCAAACCATCCAAGCACAACATTGCAATCATTAAATTAAAGCTATATAATTACTTACATCCTTGCGAGAGGCTGCACACTCTGAAGTCTAAAGTTATTTTGAGACTTAAGGCAATTCTTTCATGACTCTCAAGTCAAAGGTGTAACTATAAAGTTGATATTTATTAATACTGTATAATTATTGATGGCAGCAGTAGATGCTTGCCTATGCTTGCATCATAAGAAACAAAAATGCATGCCTGTTAATTAAGTCCCTGAACATATGTATTCCAAGATGGCAGTATATTGAGTATTTCGTGAGCTCTATTGTGTCATTTTTTCAACTTAATTACGTTTAGTAAATAAATAACTAGGCTACAACTTACAGTAAAGGAATGCTTAGTTGCCGTAAGAGCACTTGTTTATAATTGGATTTTTATACATCCCTTTCGGTTTTTTTTTTGGGTTTCCCCCACAAAAAATTTTTTTTTTTTTGCATGAATCTCTTCCTTTAGTATCAGTAGTAATTAAACCTCTAACATAAATGATGGTATAGAAATTAAGCAACAAACTACGACCGATGGGTGTTTTCAATTAATGTTTTTTGCAGTAAAAAAATTATTTCTATATTACAATTCATTTGGGAGATTGTAATACTATTAATATTCTATCATTTGATGCAAAAAACATTAATTACTTTGGGGAGTGGGATTTCGTAAAAGTACCTCATTTTCTTGCATTCATATTCGTCAGCCTACTCTTAAATTTTGAAAGGTAGAGTATTGTTGCTTAATAATGATTACTCGGGATTTTATGTCATCCTATTCATAATCATTTCATAAAAGGACCACATTAATTCTTGAAACTTTCGCACGCGTGGAAAAATTGAAGTTCATGGCTTTGACAAAAATTAACATTCACTAAGCCGTGTGGTAATTTTTAAGTATATACGTATCTTTATACGTGGCCGACAATTTCAATAAATTTTGCGTACCCAGCCGATGAAAGTATTCGGTTTATTGAAAATAATAATAAATTCAATGATGGTAAAGAAAGTATAATGTCTTTTTTTTTTAATGGAGGAAAATAATAATAAAGTTAATCGGATTTCTGAAATAGACAGTACACGAATTCATTTTTAAAATCGAAACATGAGTCGTACTCAGAAAGTTCATTTATTTGAGTGTTGAAATAAGTTCTATAAACTTTATTTATGAGACTTAGATGATAAGTCTGCGATGGAGAATGGAAATAAAGTACGACATACATAGTTTTTGAAAATAATAACGATAAAATGATAAAACTCAGTTTAGTAAAAGTTTTGCTATGCTTAACAATTAAATATATATATATGTGTGTGCGAGTAAAAAAAAACAAACCATGTATTGACGTTTATGCATAAATATCGAGTGTATCTATTTAAAGATAATAGTTGCAAAAATTAATAGAAGGCTTACTTACAATGAGTATTTAAAAACAAAATTCTTTTCAAGAAATAAAAAAAAAGATGTTACAGATGATTTGATTATATTATTAGTGTTTTGGTTACTTTTTAAAGCTTCTCTGAAGTTTCAATATAATTTATAGTTAGCGCCTCATGAGAAAGTGAAGTTATAAGTTTGTATGGTCATTGCTTCGATGATTCTAAGAAGTTCAAGAGTATATATAATACTGTCATTATTTTAATGTTTATGGCACTACAGGGAAGTATTAGTTTCTTTGGTCTGTTACAATTTGCGGTGTTCAGCGACAAGTAGCGCGAACCTTATGGCTGCGGAAGAACACATGAGCTGGAGATTGAAATAAGCTCTATAAGCTCCAAGACAAAATAATTAATAATTGCTGTAAGCATATTGTAGGTGCCTTATTGTATTTTTTAAAGTATATTAGTTTTAAAATGTAAACAATATCTGGTTCTGATGAAAATTAATTTTCACGTACGACATGTCATATATTATATAATGAAATTGACTTAAAAGTACGTGTCTTTCCTGGAATATTTACTCCAAACAAATGTTTAAGAAGTGTCTTTTTTAAGGTATGTTACATGTCTTAGTCGATTCGAATACTGGTACTATTCAGTATACTATGGAAAATTATTTCATTTATATTTGAATGATTATCGCAGCCAAACATACTACAAGAAAAGCTCTGGGGCTTGCTTTGCTTACTCATTTTAAGACGAAAAAATCAGTGCTTTTGTTTACTACTATTTGATACCAATACCGTTTGGACTGCATACTCAGTAGTAGAGTTGGTTTAGCTTCTAATCATCAGGGTGGTGCTACTTGTCCCTTGCAAGTATATAAGATCTGTGAAATAAAAGTTTTACTCCATAGCAGCCGTCTTATGCCAATCGTTGAAGAAAAATGTTATTTAGTTTTATAGAATAGGTGAAATAGATTACGAAGCATTGTTTTTGTTTTCCTTAAAACGTTTATCATATCAAGACTATCATAATCCAATTTATAAAAATGGAAATTTCGATGACGCGCTTTCAATGTGTACTTTAAAGTGTACTTTACGGTGTATGTTTTATCTTTGTTAATGTATTGTAACTTTGTATGTTGATATACTGAATGAAATATAAATATCAAAATTCAAGTCTTCTATACAGCGTTTGCTAACATACCTACATACAGAGAACACAAATTAATCAGGATTTTAATACTTAAATTCTAGGATAAATACCTCCTTCATACGTTAAAAAATGCTGAAAAACTATATAATGTGTTAAATTACACGTATATGGCGTGTATTACAGCATACTTACCCGTATTCTACCAAATATTATATAAGCACATGTAAGGTGTATGAAATTAACACGATAAAGTGTGTAATATGATAGTAATGTGATCCTAACATATAATTTTACACACAATATACACACAATATCTGCGTACATTCGCGAATGCATTTAAAGTACGTTACACCGCACACGTAATGCGCATTTAATAATTACATACTTCAAGTGTGTTTTTACTTGCTTACAGTGTCGCTAGTAGCACATTTAATGTTTTAAGAAGCAGACCTACGCACTTGCGTAAGAACCCTCCTAATAAACATCAACTAACATGTGTTCTGAAATGTCATCTGACGTATCAACTGATATGTCATTTCAATATGTCATCTGTAAATTAACTGAAAACATTAAAATTAATAACAAACTGTTAAATTATGCAATTTACAGCTATCTATTTTGGATCTATTCGGTTGTACCATCCGCATGATACATCGAACAACATACCTACTGAAGCTTGAAAGAGTTGATTTTTATTATTTAACATATTAAAAAAAATTTCAGAAGACACGTAAAGTGATACATCAGGGGCCATGCCATCCGAATTTTTGTGTAGTGAATTTTAACACTTTCAAGCTTCAATTAGTATGTTTTTCGATGTATCATGCGGATGGTTCAACGTAACAGGCCCAAAAGAGAGCCATAAATTGCATAATTTAACAGTTTGATATTAATTTTAATAAATTTACAAATGATATATTAAAATGACATAACAGCTGACATCTTAGATGAGATGTCAGCTAATGCTTATTAGAAGGAAAGTGCGTAAGAAGTGTATGAGTCTTATTCTTAAAACTTACGATGTGCTACTCGGGGTGTTATACTGACATACTCACACCACATGAAAAAAATGCGTTTAAGCCGTTTACTTATGTCAGAATCGATTCTTTAGCACATCATGATTAACGAGACTTGCTGACGCTGTTGCCGCGCAAAAAGTCGTTCTCCCAGTAACCCAATTAAAAAAAAAAATGACGTGGTCGTGATTGTAGATTTACAAGTGCCACGTAATTTGCAGAGACAGGGTATTGTTCTTTTTTTGGGGCTTGAAAGCTGTCCGGCAGGACTTAACATGAAGCAAAGATTTTTTGGGATTAACATTTAAGCATTAAAAGTTATGTTTCTTTTTTTATTATATCGTGACCAAGTACACTGTTATTCCAAGTGCATTATTTCATCTTACTGAAGTACATATTTTTCTTGTAACACTTATTCGATGTAACGATTCCACGTGTGTAACTAATTAACGCATTAAAATGTATTTTTTTATACATTTTTAATGCTTATGTTATTAATGCGTTTAAGGCGCGTAATAAAGACTTTCATTTTACGCTTTAAAGTGTTCTTACCATGTAAAATTTCAAAAGAAGAGATTTACCAGGTAGTTGTATAGAATGATGTAAAAATAGAATGTTTATAACTATCGTGCTCTCAATTTCTCACCTAACTTTTGTACTGAACAAAAAAAATTATGAAATCGTTTACTTCTATATCAAAGTGAAATACGAACCAAATGTCTTTCAAGGGAGTTGAAATTTGAGCATAATCGCGTCTACAGATTTCGAGAAAAAAATTCATAAAGTGTCCCTTTTTCGTCGTCTTTAAAATGGGCTCAAATGTAAGTTATCAAAAAAGTTGTAAAAAAATACCTATCACTCCTGACACAGCGATGAGAACGTTTTGAAAAACTGATATGTTATTTATGACAACTCCATTCGTATACGTGCAAAGATTCAATAAAACCGCGTCTGCAGTTATGGAGATATTTGCACAAACGTAAACAAATTTGTTTCCTGCTTGTATGCTTCATTCATGTGACAGACAAGGACGCACTGAGTACACTGTTTGCTGTCAGCTCGACTTCTTACATGGCGCGACAGCTTTTCACAAAATCACTTCTAGAAGCCGTTCTACTCAAAATTATGATCTCAATCTTGGTATAGGCCTTAATGAGACTTCATACTTTAGTGATATACCATTAAAACCTCTGATTCCGAAAATTTATAGCACACTTTTATTAAAACAAGATCAGATTGACTATACGGTTCACTCCTTATTTTTTATCTCTCATGAAGAAAGTATTTAGGCTAGTTGATTAATACCATAAGAAACGAAATACCTTGAAGAATGTTCTGTAATTTTTTTGAAGTATTTTATTTAAACGTTAACGAGTACTAGCAAGTCAAACACAAATGCATGTTCCGTAATCGAAAGGGCGGATGTTTTTAGGCTAGGTTAGTACAGCAGACTTTAGCACGGTGCCTGATGAACATACACGGCCTCCCTTTCACCTCCCCGTGGGAGCGACCCAACTCCCTTATTAAGAAACCAAATTTATATATGTTCAATATTAATGTAAGCAGTTGTTAAAACATCTTGGCCCTTCAAAACAAATCTCCTTTTTTGTCCGGTCAAAGCATCCACCTGACTAGGGGCATGCTTTGACGGGGCAAAAGAGTTGCATGTAAGTATTTGTGAGGTGATGAAGAGAGTATATAGAAATATCTTGTTGTGGGAAGAGAAGATCGTGCGTAGAGAAGAGAACATAGATACACACGCATACATATTACACACATCATCACTGCTTAGCTAGTAATTTTCCCAGTTAGTCTCGAAAATGGCAGAGCCAATCAGTGATTTTCGGACACTTCAGCCACACTCCCCTTTTAACCACTTTTTTGATTGAAGGAACCAGAAGTTACCGTATAATGATAAAGAAAGGGAAAAGAAGAGTAAGAAAAAGTGCGTTGTAATGAAACAAAAGTAAGTACACAATTCACATCAATTAAATTTTGTGGGAACTTCTCACCAAGTCTAGGATAATAGCATACATATGTATAGTAACAGCAATGTAGAACCAGAAATATCTTCTGTAGTAAAACATAAAAAAAGGAGTTAGTAGAAGCTACTATATCTGTACTATATCTGTAACATTCACTGCACTGTGGTTAGTCAGTTGTACATACTTAGTCATGCGTGGAACATGTTTAGGTATTGTAAAAGTGGTTCTAGCCCATGGCAAGCATACGGCGTCACCAGTAGAATGCACAGTATGACATACGTGGCACTACCTCTTGATGAGACACATATGACAGAGTCATGTTGGCTGCTATGGGCCACAGTTTTTCACTGCAGTGGTTAACTAACTTTATCTTTCACACAGATCGTCTCATAGCTTTTTCTCCAAAGCCACTCAAAAATTTGTGAGAAGTGCATGGAGCACCAAAGTATACTGATTTGTCATATGATCTATTGTGCTGTTGCGCAAGCTTTGTTTGAAAACACGCACGGCACGTAAACTACCAAAACGAACCAATCAATCGTACGAGCCACTTCTCCGTATACTACTTAGCTCGCCCAAAACAATCGTGATCTCATGTATGATTGATGTACGAAGACCCGACCACGGACGTACAGTAGTAATGTAAAGGTATTTGTTTCCTAATATGTAGGTCAATCGTATAAATAGATATACAAAACTAAGGTTACGTGAGGTGTAGAAAAAAAAAGAAGATTGCAACACGGCAACATCGTGCATACAGCTGATTGTCTCTGTGAAGTAAAGTGTTTATAAAGGTTATATTTGGAGTGTTGTATTAACTCATCATTTTTTCAATAATTATTGTTTTGAAATATAAAAATACTAGTGGCCCCCCGTCTCGGCTTCACCCGAGACTTACTAAATGGAACACCGTAGTGTGTTGACATGTTATGTGAAATGTTTTCAGTTAAAAATTTTACATATTCTCCTGACACTTATCAGAATAAAAATCTTCTTATTGAAAACATATTTGTTTGGAATCTATACAGTATATTTGGTCAAATAATAAACTATAAAAATTAAAAAAAATGTAATTATGCTAAAAAGTACAGTGCGTTCCTTATGCCATAAAATGGTTGTTGGCCATGAAGAGCCGTTAATTTGCAGTTTCTCCCGTATAATTTACGAGAAGGGCTATTTTTTAAAGCTGTTAAGATTTTAAACTCCCAAAAAATATATATTAAAAAAACTTTTTTTTCTCTTATCTCACAACTTTATTACCAGAGCAACAAAGTCCTGGACCTTAAACCCACATTTTTTATTGCCACAAAAACACAAATACATTTTCTACTTATTTAAAAATCTGAAGTAGGATCTTTAAAGATTTCAGAGATTGCTGTGAGGGGACAATGAAAAGCTGATCCCTCAGGTAATGGATTCTTTATTTGTCAATTTTGACGCTGCTGTTCCAATCTCGATAAATTTTCTGCGTCAGTTTCTTGACGCCTAAGTAAAATTGTAATTATTAGATACATTTAAAGTTTTTCTTCCAATTCACTCTCTTGCGATTTTTGGCATGCTTAAGACTTGTGACCCTTAAAGGCTGTTTTATGTCAACTTTGTTGAGTTCTAATATATTTGTTGGCAAGCCCTAGACTGATCAGGAAAAAAATTACAAAGTCCGAAGCTTTGGAGCTAGTTGTAGAGATCTTTCCCAACGTCTCCCAATATAACGTCGAAGACGTTGGTGTCTAAAGCACCTTTTTTTTGCAGACTCAGTTATTTTGGGTGATCTAAGATGCGGAGATTGGTTCTTGATGCTTGCCCGTTGGAGACTGTCCAGTTGGCTTGAGTTTTTGATTCCCTTTATAGCTGTTAGGTTAGCCCAGCACAGACCTTGGAGAGGATCGGTGATTCCTGGTTGAATGCTTAGAGTCGAGAGGGTAATATAGGGTAGTTGGACAGCGGGATTCCCAGCTTTGCGAAAAACAACTCCGCTCGTGATGACTGCCAGTGAATGACTGACTTGGTTTAATAGTGGCCGTCTTTAGTTGATCTAGTCTTTTAGTCGAAAAATCGCTTCCGAAAATGGTAGTGTATTTGTTCGCAAGGTAGTTTAAACTTAGGTGGTCCTTAAAAGAACCGATGAGATTGATGGTTAAGTAGGGAACGTGAATATTAATAATGGCCCTAAAAAGGGCCAGTGGTGAAACTTCCAGCTATTCCTTATTATTATTCCTGATGATGAAGAGCTGGCCGCGGGTAGCTTGACTCTTACCCTTGAAGTCTCTATGTATGGAGACTGTGATGGAGGGAGGTACGCTGCTGACCAAAGAATATCTCGTCTTGGAGTCGTTCCCCGGATAACCAACCACTCATCGTTAGTCGGGAAAAAGTGGGTACACCGCTGGGGATACGATCACTGAGAAGGGAGCCGTTGTGGCTGCTCGTGCTCCTCAGGGCTGTCTTCCCTGGTTTACATTTGTAGCCAAAAATTCTCTGACGGTACCACGCGAGATGGTGGTACGAACACATAACTCTCAAGTGTTGGAGCAGATTTTGCTCTGGCTAGATACGTCTCCTGGTATTCCTCCGAAGACTTTATTGAGTAGAATAATTTTTTGTTGGTCTCACTCGTCAATCCTGGAGATTTAGGGTGGAAGTATACCTGGGTCACTTGCCCTTCAGAGAAGAGTGTTATCGGTAACCGGGTTTCCCAGCTGCACGTCTATCATCTACATTCTCGATGCAGCTCGATGAACTGCCAGTAGGCAACTGCAGAAGATTTGGAGACTCTCCAGCGTATTTTAACCACACTAATTTAATTCTGTTGCAGGTAGCCTCGATTTTATGTCGACGCCACCTGGCGGATCCTACTGAACTGAAGTGAAAAGCTGGCGTATTTTTACAAAACTTTGAGCTTATTTTTTGCTATTGTTTTTAAATTTTTCAAGATAAAAACTATACTATAACCATCTAGGAAGTGTCACGAATCAGTGTGCAAAATTTCATTAAAATCGGTTCAGTAGTTTTCGCGGTTAGCGATTACAATGGTTTTAGCGAATTTGCTTTATATATTAGTAAAATGTCGACTTGCTTTCGGCTTCGTCTACAAAGCCGATTCATAGAAAAGAAAGAACTCGATCAATGCAACAAAATAAGAGAGACAGCAGTTGCGAGATGGAAGACCGAAGGACAAAAAAGTTTGGACGAAAGTAGGCCTCCTCTAAGAGTTATTGACATCAATCGTATGGTAAACGTAAAAGCTATGGCTCATAATCTAAAATGTCCATCTTGCAATCTTTCACTACCGCTTGAGAACATTGTTAGTGAACATCGGCAAGGCCTCCGTTCTAAAATTAAGGTTAAATGTGAACAGTGCAATCAGTTTCTTTAATAGTCGACTCTGAAAAGCATCACCAAGTAAATAACTGAGTTTAAGCAAAAATGACAAGCAAAACTCACAACAATATTATTACAAATGCGGTTCTAGGTAAGAAAAAAAAATTATTAATAATTACTAATTTTAGTAGCAATAAGCAACAATTAGGTTATAACGTATACGTATGTTTCCAAAATCTTTACATGCTGGGATAGGATGTTCCGAATTGATCAAGATTTTATTTTGTTTGTATGTTCTAGTAATTCCTGGAAAAATATTTAAAATACATAAGCAAGGAATTGGATCAGCTCTCGAAGAAGCTGTAAAAAAAAGTTGCAAAAAAGCCGCCTCTTTAGAGAGAAAGCTTGTTTTAGAAAATTTTAATAGTCTTCGTCAAGAAATATAAGAATTTGTTTTTAACATTTTTTTTCAATATTATTATTCCTTATGGACTTTTTTAATATGAGTTTTACAATTGAATACACCTGCCTATTTTCATTCTATTTATACCAATTTCTTTATTGAGATTCACTTTGTTTTCCTTTCATTTTTATTATTATTATTTTTTTTTTTTGAATAGATGAAAAAGTTAGATAAATATTTTTTGCTAAAAAGATCGAAAGATTAGGTTTATTGGTATTGTTTTACTTCCTTATATTTTAGGCTGGTCGAGATTCAAGATGAATTTGCAAGTGAGTTGACGGATTCGATTACAGCTGATGAGAATAATGACTTGATAGAAATTAATTGTTCCGTTGAAAACGTTGTTAGTATTATTGTTTCATACGAAATGGGCTGGTCAAAATGTGGAAATAGACGTAGTTATGACAGTTTAAGCGGTTATGGAGCTATCACTGGTTTTTGTTCAAAGAAAATTTTGGATTATCTAACCCGAAATAGAAAATGCCGTTCATGTGATTTAGGAAAATCAGTTAATGAACATGACAATAGAAAGAATTTTAGTCACAGTGCAAAGTCCATGGAGGCTAAAGCTGTAGCTGATTTGATTGTATTAAGTGAAATTTTAAAAGAGACTAATTTGAATGTTTAAATTATTTTTGGGAATGAGGATAGCTGTTCAATGCCAGATGTAAATAAAATTAATGATGGAAAAAAAATTTACAAATTGGCTGACATGAATCACAAAAAAAAAAATTTACTAAGAAAACTGTATGCTCTTCGAGCAAAACACAAAGAGATTAAAGAAAAAAGTATTATTTCACACATTAAAAAATGTTTAGCATGTGCTATTTTTCAAAACAAAGGCCAAAGCGAATTATTAGCAAAAAATGTGCGTTGCATTCCTGACCACATAAGAAATAGTCATGAAAATTGCGGGACGTAGTGTGAAGTAGTATTTCAAGGCGCATCTAGTTCATACAACTCAAAATGTAAGTTTAATAGTGAAGAACTCTTCAAAGATTTAAAAGATACATTTAATGTTAATGCTAACAAACCATTTAAATACTGTATTACGGCTTCAAGTCAAGGAAATGTAGCTTTTAACCATACTGTGACTAGAAAATTTCCAAAGAATATGAGTTACAGCACTAGCACGTTTGGTGATTTCAGAGTTGTTACAGCTGTTTTGACAAAAAATGAAGGAAACAGGTATATAATTATTATTAAAAATAATTTAGGCCTACCTATCAGCGAACTTGCCGTAGCATATTCTGATAAACTAGATGACAAATCTAAAAAGAAATACGAGAATGCTATTACGAAAAACAATAAATTACAACGTATTCAACTAGCAGCTGAAAGAGAAAAGTTACGTAAACAATAAAAAAAACGAGAGAGTAACATATCAATCTAATTTTTCCTTTGACACAAGTTCGAGTGATGTAAATAATAGCCAAGGTGAAGAAGAATTATAAAAAACTGAACTTGAGTCCGTGGTTTTTGATTTAGAAACTTCAGGTCGAGGACAATGTTCTGATATCTTGCAAATTGTTGCTCTTTTAAACAGTGGAATATCCTTTTCAGTATACATCAAACCGACACAAGAAATTAATGAATCTGCTAATCGGGTGAATGGACTAGTAAATATTGATAGTGAATTGTACTTCAAAAATAAGAAAGTGAAATGTGTACCGCTCCTTCATGCACTGCAGCCATTTTGTGGATTCTTAAATAAATTCAGAACAAAAAAATGAATTTTGGTAACTTACGATGCTTGTTTCGATATGTGTTATCTAATACGTGATTGTCTGAAATTTAATTTAGTTGATGACCATCAAAAAGTTGTGTACAGATTCTGTGATACATTACCGTTATTAAGACAGGAATTTCCAGATTATAAAGGAAAAGGTATGTGTACTCTATCAAAACTAGCTAAAGATTTTTTAGAGCTGACGTCAGATGACTGTTTTCATGAAGCCACATATGATGTTACAATATTGAATAAGTTAGTCATTACTCACTCCGATTTAAATGCATTACTTAGAAAAACAACGATTTTTGTTAATTCTGTGAAGAAAGTTTTACAGAGAAATGTTATTAGAACTAAAACTAATAAGTTATTCCCATTCGAATCCGTTTTATCAGCTTAAATGGTAACCATGTTGCAATTATTGGTATAACTTACAAAAAGTTGCAAGGCATGTACAATGAAGCAAGTGAAGCTCAACGAGTTTAATTTTTAACTTAGAAAGTTGACAACAAATGCTGATTAACTAATAATGTTGGTGTTATAAAAAAATCACGAATCATTTGAAAAAAAAAAGAAAAAAAACAGTTTCTTAGCGTGAATTTATAGATTTGTCATTTTGTTAAGTTACTTGAAAGAAATAATAATTTTATTGGTTACATTATGCCAAACTTCTTATTAAATTTGGTATTTGATACATATTTTATGTCCTGTGATAAAAAAAGTATTATTATTATTATTATAATAATTATAATAATAATTATTATTAATCATCATAATAATAATAATTATTATTATGAAAATTAATATTATTATTATTAATATTGTAAGCTTCGTAATTACGAAGTATTTTTTATTACTGTTATACTGTGATACAAATTAAATATAAATTTAAAAAAAAAGAACTGTGATGGCTCTTAACGATTCAAAGTAATACACAATTACCCTGATCCAAAGTATGTAGAAATGTCAGTTTTGTCGAAAATTTTAATATTACATGAGCTTCTATTTGTACGCAAAAACATTTTAAAAGATTTCATGTATCATTCCGTATTAAAATATCAGAGTTAAATGTGAATGCCTTTGCGTATACTTATACATTCATTAATGTATACATCCATCTAATTGTATTCATGTAACAATGCGACGTTGCCACATACACTATACTTGCTTAGTTATCTTCCAAAATCAAACGAAGAGCACTTTTTTTAAAAATATTTCTTAAAAAAATTGTGGTAAAAAATTCTTTAAAAAATGTATGTGTTCTTTTACTGTCTAAGGTAGTTTTCAGTAGTTTTTCAATTATTTCTAGATGTACGGTAAGTTACACTTTTTTAAATAATATGATTATGTAGTACTTGCACCACTGCTCCAATGTTAAAAAAGATTGATTTTCTTATGAGAATATTTTAATAATGACGTAGTGAATCGGTCTAAAACTTTAACACATATTTCTCGATGCTTATACTAGTTTTGCTTAAAATTTCGTACTTTTTTAGATACTTTTGATTAAGGAAGCAACTACCTTAAGTTACCTCATGTCAGTCCATTCTTGGAAGTGTTGTGATCGAGTAGCTGAGTAAATAATGAACAAGAATACGAGAGCTTCTACAACTCACAACTTCTGCAGATTCTATTAACAGTATAATATTACGTTTGCTTTGTAAGAAATGAATTTTTAAAAATCCCACACATTCTGCCTTTACTTTTGCTGACCGTACTTCCGCACATTGTTCTGAAAAATTGAGAGTTAAAAGTATTGCTTATAAGTTTTGTCTACAAGCTTAAGTTGCTGTCAACGGTAAGCTTCATTATTCAATTGCCTTTTTTTTCTTTCAGAGTAATATCCCACGTAAAAATTTCAAGTTTGACCAAACTTGCGCAAAAGTTCATGTTTTGCGAGACTTTGGCCAAGCTTAGGCTATAAGAAAATCCCCAAACTCGAGTTAGCTCCAAAATTTCTCGCCAAAGTTTCGCCAAACATGAACTTTTGCGCAAGTTTGGCCAAACTTACAATTTTTACGCGGGATTACATATCATGTATTAAGGTAAAAGTACCAGTACATGAACACTTTTTCCACAAAGTCTTTGTTTTCTCATTTTTATCGAATTTCTGAACTGCATAACAACAAAACAGTCATTGCACCAAAAAGTTTATATATTTTTCTATCAAAAGAAAACAAAAAAGTTTTTCTAGGTTGCGTATACAACTAATAACTTAACTTTAAAGTTTCTTTATCAATGACCTAGTAGATGAACAGCGTGTTCAGGTATTGGTACCGATATGTATTTTTGACCGAGTACTTGAACATCCCATGTTAATTAATTGGAAGAGAAGTTATGTTAGCTGCTTTCTACTGATTTCTATTTTTATTACGTATTGCAAATAACCAAATCAAAAAATTTCTTTCTAATTTCATTGGTAACATATTATGAAAACTATAATGACTGGCTTGACATACTATTATTATTGATTAACAGTGATTTCAATCGTTTTTATGTATTCGAGTACTGGGCATAGGTAAAACCTAATGGTACCAGTACCTGAACAGTCTCACAAGCCATCTCATACAAGTTGCACGAATAGATAATTTTTTTCTCGTTGAGTATAAAGACTTACTGAAATATAAATTTTGTTTTATCTAAAGAACGATCAAAGGATATCAGAAACATTTTTTTTTATCCACCTAAATTGAAAATAGTTTATTCAAGCTGTTAAATCTACTGGTGCAATTTTAGAAAGTGTTCACGTACTTTTACCTTACAATGCTTGAGAAATTTAATTAACGGTACGATACTATGACGATCAGGGAGCGAACGTCCTACTTATGGATAAAATGGTGGAGGCAGCGTGTAGTAGCCAACTAATGAAACTTTGGCCCCGTAGCAGCTACCACATGTAAGAACTTTGCCTTTCGACTCAATAGAGACAGAGTCATGACTATTGCTGTGACCCACAGTTTCTTACTGCAGTCATAAATCAACTTTATTTCACGTGCAGATTATCTTTGCTCTAGCTGTCAAATGGCTCTTACAGGTTAGTAAGCAATACACACATTTTCAACGTATATTCATTGGTCTTACAATCTGCTGCCACACCGTTGCGATTGCTTGTTTCAAAAGTGCTTGCGATCATGTGGGTGGCGCGCATACCGCTGAAAGAATTACCCGATCCGCTTTTCCGTATACTAGCAGAATCAAAGTGATTATAGATTTACGAGCAGTACAAAGAGACGTGACTTTGGCCATTCAGCTTGAATACTTGACGTTTGGATTGTCTTAAAACAATTTTGTTTGAGTAGTAGTTGCCTCTATGACTTGAAATACTTAACTTAGGACAACTTGTTACCATCTCTTTACTTCCAGAAACTGATAGCGTTGTATTGTGTGCATGCATGACGGTGTCCACTGGAAGAGAAAGAGATGGTATTCTTGCATGGGTGTGTGAGTTTGCTTACAAGTAAACGGCACAACATATTTCATACGAGTGTACATATGAATAGAAAGAAAGACAGAGGATGATTTATGACTGTATACTTTGACAAGGACAAAGTAGTACAAAAAGTATACATTTATAACACTCTATTACATTAAACAAGTTGAGTAATGAATAAATAGTTTAAACCACATTGGTGTAGCACAAATGATTTTTGATAAATTTTGAAAATTATTAATAAAATGGAAGATAAACAACTGAACAGAAAAAAAAGTCTCGACTTACGGAAATGATAACGAAAGTAGTGTGAGTTGTCTGGCACAAGAAAGAGATCCATACCACTACATAAACTTTTGATACCTACTCGGTGGTAAGTAAGCTTTTTATATTACATTAGTAGGATTGAAAACGTCTTCCTTATTGCCTAACAAGTTCTTACTTCGTACATGTAAACGACATAAAAAAATTAGAAAACAAACACAGAGATGTTTATCAAATATTTTTTCAGCTAACTGATAGCGATGCTTAATATCAAATACTCGAGAAATTTGACAAACAGTACAATATTACGATGTACAAGAAGAAAATGTTCTAGCATTAGGAAAAGTAGTAGAACACTAAAAAAACTATGAGAATGTAGCAGGTATCACATGTAAGATCCTACTCACTTCATTGCGATGAGTCAAATGCACATAGCCATGCAAAGTACACTTTCACGTTTTGTAAGAGTGATTTTAGATAACAGTAAGAATGTGGTTCCATCAGTAGAACGAACTTTGCTTTTCGACCAGACATAGACGACAGAGTGATGTCTACTGCTATGGTTTATAGTTTTTCCACAACAACGACAAATTCACTTCATATTTAGCATGGATCGTCTTTTCACAAGCTCTTTGAAGGCATCGTGGTTTCGTGAGTAATGCACGAATAGCAAGAATAAATTAACAAGTCGTATAGATGACCAATTTTAAAGACACTTCCATAAATAGAGACAAAGTAGTACGTAACCTATCTTTTGAACTGTACGTATTAGGGCACCAAATTTCAACAAGGAGTTCCTATACTTCTAGTACACAAATAAACGATATAATCATTTTTATTAAATAAAATAGTGTTATGCAAGTGAAAAAGCTTTAATAGTCTTAAAATATTTTACTAAATTTACGGTTTTTAGAAAGTTTCATAAATAGGGACATGATATTAATCAATAGCTACAACGTTTCATAATTATATACATTTTGGTCTTATAATCCTTTTACAAAATAAAGTATTTTAACAATTGAGAACCATATTTAAAAACTAAAATAATAATGGTAACTTTATAGCACACCAGCTAATACTAGAATTTATACTGTTCAAGCTCACAGTTAAGAAAAAAAATCAGAGAAGCAAGTATGATGAAATTTATGGTCATAATAGGGACATTAACCTTAATAGTTCAGGGAAAAAAGGTTGGCCTGGTAGCAGCTACCTTAAGTGAGAACATACGTTGCCACGATTAATTAAATTTACATAGTTATGTGTGGTATGCATTCACGTTTTACAATAGTGATTCTATCAACGATTGTTCTGAAATAATTTTTTCAAATTCTTGAAAAATCGATGGGATGGATACCCTATACGAAATAGTCAGCACATTCTGAAAAATAATAAGATGGCTGTTTATCATGTAATATTAGACAACGTTTGTTTTATAATTGTTTTACATGGGCTCTTACAAAAACGAAGTGTTGGATACTCTATAGACAAGAGTCAACGCATTTTTAAAAGTAAGGCAACGATTGCTTTATACTTTGACCTTTAATAAAATAACACTCTGTAGAACGCTCTCATAACGTGCGGAACATTGTCTACTAACTATGCATACGCATTACACAGCACTGTTGTACTATCTCTAAAAAAACCAGTGTACGGATCGCCGAAACGACATGATTGGTTGGGTGACCCATCACAACGCCGCTGTGCTAGCTCTCGGAAAGCCGGTACATGGTTCACCGAAATGAGCTGATTAGTGGCCATTATGCAAGATCTCCGTAAATGCTTGCAGACACGCGAGTGGTGCTTGGATCGATGAAACGAACCGATTAGTAGTGCGATCCACCTCTGAGCTTGCTTTTCTAAAGCGCTTGTGGTCTTGCAAGTGAAGTGCAGAGGGCCCACTGTAGACGTTAAGCTTTTCTGCGTAAGTAATACCATTAAATCACTACCTATGGTTAACGTATAGTGATATATATATACTGTACTATGTAGCTATGTACGATTATTGTCATACCCAACGTTTTTGCACATGTCTCATTTCGTCTGTAGTGAGGGACTGTATAATGGGAAGATTCTTACTACTAGACTAATGATTCTGTAACTTTTTGTAGAAAACATACACTTTTAAACATTTTAAGTGATTTACGAACTTAAAGAAAAATAAGTTGGTTGCTAAAATGCTTCAAACTTAGCCGCAGACCTTTTGGAGGATACTATTGTAAGTGATCAACAAGATTTTGAAGAAATACAAAAAGCCTATATCACTATCAGTACGAAACCTTTTTTACTTCAAAAACTTATGCCCATTACATTGACATCTATTTTTTCTATCGTCAGTGCCAAATGTATTTTTTTTTTTTTTTTTTTAATGAGTTACCGTGACAGTGTACTGGCCTAGTCGCCGGGGACACTCACACACCACCTATTGTGGTCGTGTATTGCAGCACCTATTTCCAACCTTTTCACTGATGTTTTACCTAATCCATGGGCACAGTGAGAGTACCTCCGGTGAAACACCTTGCCACTTAAGCTGACACTCTCATCAACGGTGCATCGGGTCCACTCGCCAGGACCTAATGTATTTATGGAGGTGATATCATGCAAATACCGTTAGTGTGATTATTAAGATCTTATCGTATCGTTCCAAAATTTGCGAGGAATCTGTCCTAGTAAATTATTGTACAATAATATGGCATCGTACCTCACAATGACTATGCTGCGGCAGGATCTCGCAATGACCAATGTTTGTTATTTGTTTATTTTAAGGAAAATCGTTAGACATATATTTATTTTGCAAGATTAGAATATTATAAAAATATTAATGGCTGCAGATTAGAGCTATAGTGTAAATGTAGAATATAGTTAATGTTTACTGTAACTTAGAAAAAAAATATAAACATCAGGACCTACAAAAACAAATTTTGCATGAAATAAGTTAAACGCTTAAATAAATTTAGACCCCCAACAGATGTGAAACATCAAAAAATATGTTATGGAACTCAGTAGTATTTGATTGTCTATGGTAAAAATAGTAGTTTTTGTCAGATAAATGCCATCGTCTCCAGAGCTATTATGCGGCCCAAGGGACCTGCGAAACACGGCCCGAAGGACGAAAGGCAGCCACGGAGCAATGGCGCTTATGTGGCGGATCCTATTTTTTCTACCAAGCGCACATTAGCCTCTCAAAAATGCGTGAAGTAGGAGAAGTGTTTATTTTTTTGACTCTAAATAATCTTTATTTCATATTTTTTTATTAAAAAGACAGTTTATTTATCAATATGTAAATATTATAGATGCGGAAAAAGCAAATTATGTAAATATTTTTTTTGTTCATTGACATATAAACAACGAGAACGAGAAAGAACAATGATACACGACGAAAAGTATCTATACTACCCTTAGAGAATACACATATGGAAGAAGCACGTAATGGGATAACGTGCAGGCAACTGAAGAGAGAGAAAGCAATAGGTTTGGAGTAGCCCACTTTTCAACCCTTTTCTCCTTGTTCGTTCACGATTGGCTATTCGTTGACTATATGTATAGGTATAGTAGTATTCCACTTTGGGTAAGTGCCGTCTGCTCATAATATTTACATCAGTCGAGTCAAAAGCTTAATTATTGTAAGTATCACAGTAAATAGCTAATGTAAGCGTGATCTTGCAAAAGTTCTGGTTAAAAAAAAAATAACATGAAAACGTGTTTCGTGCCAACGCGTAAACTCAAAAGTTACGACTTAGCAGCTAAAAATATAACCTTTTACAGTCAAATACTTATGTACACTTTCTTCAGAAGTTTTAGTATTATACTTTATAAAAAAATAGAGTTGCATATGAAATATATGTTATTATATGTATAATATTTTAGTGCTGGCAAAGATGAAAAGAGAAGAGACTGGGCGAATAGTCTAGCTATTATTCGTTGTCAAATAAAAATGACGAACAACTCTTTTATTTGCAGTCATCATTTTGAACCAAAATACTTTTATACTTGTGGGCTTTGCAAAAATGTTAGACTAGTATCATTAAAAATCACGCTTATAATAGTTATTCACTGTGATACTTACAATAATTAAACTTTTGACTCGACTGATGTAAATATTAAGAGCAGACGGCACTTACTCAAAGTGAAATACTACTATACCTATACTTATAGTCAACGGATAGCCAATCGCAAATGAACAAGGAGAAAAGGGTTAAAAAGTGGGGTACCCCAAACCTATTGCTTTCTCTCTCTTCAGTTGCCTACACGTTATTTCATTACATGCTTCCTCTATATGTATATGCTCTAAGATACTACCTAACTACACACAGATGTATACATTAGTTTAACAAACGTTCTGTGTATTGCTTTCTCTGTCTCTCTGTCTCTTTTCGGATACCTGTTGACTGTGCGTAGTTAAGCACGTGCGTGAATTTTGTTGGCTCTTTACTAAAGATGGGTTAAGATGGAGTTTGAATAAACACATTTGGAAGACCCTGGGAAAACTTTGCATGACGGTCAAATATCGATATCTCAAAATAATCCTGTTTACAAAGAAGAAATTTGTTACTTGTTCTAATACTAATTCATCATTTTCTACAAGCGCAAAAAAGAAATGAAAAAGGCCTACCTGTATGAGTAAAATAGAGAGAAAGAAAGAGAGAGAGAGAGAGAGAGCGACCATGACAGCAGAAGATCAATGACTATCTCTATCTCAATTACTTATACAGGTAGGGGGAGACTGGGTATCGTTCTACCAAAGGACGGTTGTAACAGTGGTCATATTGGTGAAACTATAAAGGAGAACTGCCAAAAACAAGGGGGGGGGGGAGTGGAGTGCTCGGCCGCTTGTGCTACACAGTATAGCAACAGATGACGTGTTATATCAACGACAGTAGAGGCCTACTTTACTTTTGGGAAGTGAAAAGTGGGTATTTTTGTTAAATTTCTTCTTGCCATTATCGCTGTACATATACAGATTGAGGAATGAGTATTCTTCCTTGTTATGAGATACACATTGGTGCATAAAATGCAGTGATTAATTTTGATGTAAGTTATGTTGTGTTCACATGGTAATTTTTTTTCGAATCAGTGTGGTAGGTACAGTTGTGACATACTGCCGGGGTACGGTTGTGATACAAGTAAAATAAGTTTTTTCTCTTTCAGCTGCCTCGTGAACGTTCCAGAAAGATAGAAAGAGGTGCGTGTGCCGTTGAAAGGCATGCGATGATATAAAGCAGGGAATTACTGTATGAAAAGCTGCAGAAATGCACCAAGTAAATCACATGACATTACTGTGATACGTTCGTAAACGTGATGCAGCCAATGCGAATGGCAATAATGGAGGCAGCGTCAGTATAGGTTGCGTTGCTCACAACTAAGTTTTTTCTAAGGAGCAGGAACAGCAGTTGTTAACATACTAAGTAGCATGAATATATACTTTCGGTATATAATATCTATAATAAAAAATTATACTCTTAAAAAGTAGATACAAGCCATAAAATTTTCCAAAATTGATGCTTTTAATTAAATAAATATTAAATTTTAAAAAAAGAAGGTGCTGCTCCATTATGTTTAAACATAAAATACTATACAAGTGATTTGAAGCAGTTTTACTGTATTTTTTTTTAACCTGTCACAACCGTCCCCAGGCATTGTCATAACCACCCCTGGGGTGTGGTCAGTTGTGCCATTTTTACTATTTTTTTTTATTAACAGCTGGTACGTGTAAACGGCTGTACTTGCAGTCATACTTTTTGTACACATATATAGAGGAGTCTTTAATTTATTATGCCCAGCAATTTTCATCCCACTGAGTGTCATACTTTCAAAGTTACGGGCTCTGAAGTAAAAATTGGCACAACCGTACCCAGTCTCCCCTTACTGCTAAAATGCCTAGTTCATTTTTTTTCTCAACATTTTGCGCTTGTCAAAACAAAATAAAAAGTGCTTAATGATATAGAATTTTTCGCCCTACTCACTGGTACTTTTCCATATACTATATATCCAATTGTTAAAAGATATAAGCAAAAAGAACTCTGAAACACAATTTTACACAATTGTAACATTGTTAGATCACTCAAAAATAATCATAACTATTTCTTTTGAAATTGGGGGCCCCAGTTATATATAGTATAAAAAACGCCGAATTATCGATCAATTTTCTAGTTCAGCAGTTTCTTGGTTGGTATCCATAAGTAATAAGAACACAGATTGGATTGGCGTGCTGTGTAGCACAATCAATAAGATCCTTGACTACAAATCCAAAGGATGTGGTTCGATTTTTGGAGTTAGGGGAAAATTTTATTCACACATATATAATATATAATATATTTGCGTACGTATGTATATGCTACATGTATACAATACATATATGATATTTAATTATTATGTAGTCGTATATATAGCTATATATACGGGTTGTACACTTTACAGACAAGAGAGGGGTGTCAGTAAGCGCGCGGAGAAAGAGATAGAGAGCCGAGCCGAGCCGAGCTGAGTTTAACCGAAGATCGTGTCATCGCACCGGTCGCTTCACAGCGTCGGTTGAACCCCCAAGTGCGCCAATAGATGTTTCACATCAAAAAGTCAAATTGGCTCTCGCTGTTCATTGATCATTAGGGCTTGTAGTCAAATTGGTTCCACAGTCATTGAAGCGCATGGTAAATTGATTCTCATACACCTATCATATGTATTGCAGTCGAGTATCGAGTAGTACAGCACTTTGTTAAATATATGATTAGAACATTGGCATAACGATAAAATTGTGAATCATCGCTACGCAAAGGAGAAATGAACACCTATACCATTTCAAAAAACAAAAGGTCAGTGATAATATATTGTATGTATCAGTCGTGTTTTTAAGGAAGTTGACTTCCTTAAGCAATTGACAGTCAGTTTTTGAGTAAAATTTGTGCAGAGCTTCAAAAATGTATAAAACAAATTTATGCAAAGTTTCAAAACTCTGAGTGCTTATAAAACGAGAAATTAATCAAACAAATTTAGTGAATTTTACATGCATTTTTACGGAAGATAGTCAAAAGCAGCTCTTATGATAAAAAATTTTCATACAGTAAACAGTCCGATTTGGACAAAACTGTAGTCAACAGTAAATTAACATTTGCCTGTTTAATATGTAAGACAATCATGTCAACAAGTTCCTCGTAAAAATATTTATGAATAAATCAGCTAGAGAGTAAATACAACTCAATATTAAATAACGAGACGTGCACACGCCTTTCTAACCTAAAAAAGACACAAAGTCTGACCTCTTACTCAGACCCTCCTTCAAAGGTAGTGAACCTCCTTAATAGTTATAGTTTTTTTTAATACTCATTTTAGTGTTTGATATCGGAGTGTTTATCGAGTAAAAGAGGTAAGACTTTGCTGTAAATTGATAACTATACTATTAGATTTTCTTAAACTCTTAAAAATAATCTTCAACGTTGGACGAGCACTTTTCTCTAAACGAGAAATTAAGGGTAAATCACGGTGGCGTGGGAATTGAATTTCCACGCATTTTTATACTTCATTTATTTTGGTGAATATTTAGACACGTACATTATACATACCTGAATTATGTGTTGGATTATTTATTTTTTCTTTATTACTATTTTTTTCTTTGATTCATTATTGATGAATTTGTTTATGTATTGATGTTATTAAGTAAAAATTTTTTTAATAAAAAAGAGTTTCTTATGCTGAAAGCATTTTCCCATCTTTAAAGATTTAATCAACATGAAAATTCAAATTTGAGTGCGTATTTTTTGGCATTGGAGGCAAAAATCCAATGAAACGTTTATATATCAATATGTACCTACATTATAATATTTATATATCATGTGTGTATCAAGATGTAAAGTAACAAAAGTGTATGAAAAGAGACCAATTAAAATCATTAAGGATTGATTTATGAGCAGAAGTTGCTGGTTTGGTCGTTATGTCTCAATAATTGTCAAGGACAGTACAGTGTTATATGCTGAAATCATACACGAAACTGTGGAGTAAACCAAAATTTATACAAACAGTCGAACTCTCGAAGTATTATGTAAATTTTAAATGCATTCAGCTTAACAAATAGGACATATCATAAAATAAAAATGTGTAAAATTATTCTTATAACTTATAATACTTGTAAACAACTGACAGTTATACAGATCTGCGAAAAATTTATAAAAATTTAAATACCCATGGTGTGATCTCCTCACATTGCTCGTGAGCCTACGATCACTTCAGGTGCGCTAGTATACGAAAAAGCGGACGAGGCGATCAAGCAAACGAGCAAGTGCAACGGTGTGGCAGCCGATTGTAAGACCAATGAATATACTTTGGCAATTTGTGTACTGCTTACTAATCTATAAGAGCTATTTGAGAGCTAGCACAAACATGATCTGCACGTAAAATAAAGTTGATTTATCACTGTAGTAAAAAACTGTGGGTCACAGCAATAGTCATGACTCTGTCTCTATTGAGTAGAAAGGCAGAGTTCTTACATGTGGTAGCTGCTACAGGGCCAAAGTTTCATTGGTTGGCTACTACACACTGCCTCCACCATTTTACCCATAAGAAGGACGTTCGCTCCCTGTTTATCATAGTATTGTATCGTTGATCAAATTCCTTAAGCATTGTAATACATGATATGTAATCCCCCGTAAAAATTTTAAGTTTGGCCAAACTTGTGCAAAAGTTCATGTTTGGCGAAACTTTGGCGAGAAATTTTCGAGCTAACTTGAGTTTGGGATTTTCTTATTGCCCAACCTTGGCCAAAGTTTCTTAAAACATGAACTTTTGCGCAAGTTTGGTCAAACTTGAAATTTTTACGCAGAATATTACTCTGAAAGAAAAAAAAAGCAATTGAATAATGAAGTTGACCGTTGACAGCAACCTTAGCTTGTAGACGAAAATTGTAAGCAATACTTTTAACTCTTAATTTTCTAGAACATTGTGTGGAAGTACGGTCAGCAAAAGTAACGGCAGAATGTGTGAGATTTTTAAATATCCATTTTTTACAAATTTAACGTAATATTATACTGTTAAAGGAATCTGCAGAAGTTGTGAGTTGTAGAAACTCTCGTATTCTTTTTCATTATCATCTCAGCTACTGGATCACAACACTTCCAAGAATGGGCTGACATGAGATAATATAGTATTACTACTGAACGTCCATGGTCGGGTACATCATTTATACATGAGATCACGATCATTTTGGGTGAGCTAAGTAGTATACGGAGAAGCAGGTCGTACGATTGATTGATACGATTTATCATAGGCTCGTTCTGGTAGTCCACGTGCCATGTGTGTTTTTTAAAAGAGCTAGCGCAACGGGGTGATGGTGGGTCACGCGACCAATTAGTATACTTTGGCACTCTATGCAATTCTCACACAGTTCATTATACCTTTACACGTATTAGCAGTATTTTTAAACTTAAAGAATTTGTAGCGTAGGAGAAGTTTAGAAACGTAAGGTTTTACTTTGGTTTTAGTTTTAAGGATGCAAATATGCTTTCGAAGGCTCTGACTAGAGAATGTGAGCAGGATAGTGTTACCCAAAATTAACCTATCATCATCGTCTTTGTCTTGATGGTTTTTACTGTCGAACCTCATAGTATCAATTTTGATGTCTTTTTCTCATTAATAGGTTTTAATTAGAATGTCCGCTGGGATCCCAACATTAATTTCTTTGATGATGCCCTTCTTGTATCTTCTGAAGCCTGGAACGAAGGCTTCCAAATTTTGCTCTCTTACATCTTTTCTTAACATTAACAGGTTCATATCAGAGATTCCTTTGAATAACATTTCGGCCTTAGAGTATCCTCGTCTGCAGGCTTCAATTAAGCTCTTGTATTGGTCCTGTAAGAGTAAAGAGACGCTGTACAGAGTAAGTTTAATTTGACTCAGTTCTTTGTATTTTAGGCAAACGCTATTAGGGCTTTTGTTGTCTGTTGCGTAGGTATCCGCTCTCTCGTCAGAAATGACTGAGAGCTACATTGCCAGTGTTGAAATTGTCTCCATTGATAGCTTGTTTTCTATTGTTTTCCATTTTCATTGAAAATGTTTAGTATTACAATTGTTGAGTTTTCTTTTTGTATTTTCCTTTGTCAAGTTAACGTTTACAGTGTCATTTGGCGTGAAATGGAGGATGGGAATAAACATGACCTTTTTTAATTTGTTTTTACTCTCGGTAATCGTCATAAATCTCTCTTGAGAGGTAGTACAAACCGTCGTTCAGTCTTGTTTTTTGACCAGGGCATCTGGTGGCCCCTTTTTCTAGTGAGTTTCTAAGGGTTGACTATTGAAGGTCAACATTTTTGGATTAAGGAGAACCAGCCATCAAGTAAGATCGCAGGATCTTCGATCATTCTGATGCACTAGGTGCAACGTAGTCACCTTTTAAGGTTAGCACCGCTTAAGTATGACTTTTTAAAGAAAAAAAAAAAGTTTATGACTATTATACGTTTGAATTTTAGAGACCATATGACTTTTATTAAAATCCAGTTCAGTTGTTGCAAAATGTTGACGAGATTATAGGTGCCATCGGTGTCCATGTTACATTTTGTCTACACAGAAAGTAGGTTTCCTGTAAGTATACAGTGAACGGAATACGTACACCTACAGGTGTCGTGCCGTCCTTGCAAAATGGAGTGAATGTTCAGTGTTCACTGAGATTTCCCGTGCATGCACCCTACTACTGCGCGCTCGTCTGCATTCACTGAGATTTCTCATACACGCACCTAACTACTGCGCGCTCGTCTGCGTTTACTAGGTTTTTTCCTGCCAACGGCTTCAAGCAGAGACTTTTCTCGCTGGCCAGCTAGCACGTTCGGCTAAGCTTCTTCTTCTTGTTCGCGGACCTTTGAAGTAACAGATCGCTCCCGCGTAGTCAATCCTGATAGTCAAAGTCGCTGCAACACTTTTTCAGGCTAAGCATGCAACGCATGCTGTCATGATCAGGGCAGCATTCTTAACACCGCTAAATTGTCGAATGTAAGATATAGCAAATGACCTCTTCAAGTAAAGGTGATTTTATTGACAAAAAAAAAGGTAATTTGATCAGCCTGCTTCTTTGACGCCAGCTCGAACGACTTGCTTTATCATCGTCTCGAGCTGAGCCCTTTCATAGTTAACTTGTTGGCGTTATCATCCAAGGCTAACTCAATCGACAGGCTTCGTCGTCGTCTCGAGTTGGGTCCTTTCATAGTTAACTTGTTTGTGATACCACAACCAAGGGCAACTCGAACGACTCGCTTCGTCGTCATCTCGAGCTTAGTCCCCTTATATTACATTCTGAGAGTCGTGTTTCCTCGTAGCGAACTCTTGGTCCAATATCTTTGTACGAAATTTTGTTAAATACAGATTTTCTATTGTTTAAAGTCGAGTCTCGTTTCTTCATTTCCTGTCACTCCCGTGCAAATAATAAGAAATTTCTTGGAACTGGAGCAAGATAATCCAGCGAGAAAATGATAAATGTTTATTCAATTTTTAAGCATTAAAAAACATTTCTGCTCATCTCATGACCCTCGCATCCTCAGGTCACGAAAGCAGAAAAAGTTTAAAAACAAAATGAATATTTAACAAAATTAATTTGGGAGACCAAAACCAAAAACCAAACCCCTACCCAGTGGTACAAACACCAGCACAGCCGTACAAAGCTATACTGACTCTCAGTGTTCCAGACACAGTCTGCATACTTGAGAACACCAACAGAAAAGCTTTTTTGTAAATATCCTGGAAGATGTAAATACCTAGTGTTAGTGATGTGAGTTCTCTTGTGCAGAAAAAATTTTCCCTATTTACCAAAATTCAATGTAATAGAGTCACCCAAAGTACCCTACCACAAGTTACTCCATAAGCTTTACCTAGTTAACAACAAATTGCATTCGCTACAGTAAGCCACGACGTTGTGAATCATCGCCTTCGTAGTAAGCCGTCATCTTACTTATAATCGAGGTGTTTACTAAAGATAATTTATCTTATATCAATATTATGTTGTGTTAATCTCTTTCATTGCTTTGGGTAGTGCTAACGGTGGTTGCAGTAAGGAAGAGACTTAAGGAGTAATTTAATAAAAAAAACGACGTTTAATGGCCAACCCTTGAACGTTGCTTCTCTACAAGCATATGTATTATGTATGGGGTAAGTAAATTAGGCAAACACACTTGTAGAATTAAGTTAATGTCCTTTATCATTTACATTGTACAAGGAGTTAAAAGTGGATTAGGAAGAGTAGCAAATGAGAGAGAGTAAATGTAATGAGTGCCGTGTAGCAGTCAGCTTGAATCTCTCAGTAGAACTAACGTAAGGCTAGGTAATCTCAAAAAAGCAAATAGTAGTGAAAGCGCTACCTCGTGGAATATATATAAAATATAAGTAGAACAAGCATAATACACAACATTTCCTCCCTCCTTTTTTTATTTTATATATATATATATTTTTTTAAAAGATTTAAATATACTAGGGAGTATAACGCTGCGGTGGTCTCCGGTTCCTCTCTGATCGGTGTACTGGTGCACGGTCATTCTCGGGAGTTGGAGTTCTTCGTGGCGGTGTCCTTTGCGGTGGAGTCCTTGGTGGTGTTGCAGGTATCTGGACCTTTGGGGGCGGCTGCTGGTTGTCCTGTTGAAGCAGAGCAGCTGACTGTTCGTAGTAACGTGTACGGTGTTTATCCTTGTCTGTCGCTGCTGGACTGGTTAACGGCTTTTCTGCTCTTTCCTCTGGAACCCCAAGCTTCTCATGATGTGCTTGGATCTAGTCCACGTGGAGTTTGTGAATTCTTTCATTGCCTTGAATTTCGTAGTGCAGATCACCAAGTCTCTTGACGATAACACCTGGGATCCGCTTGTTTAAGCGAGCGCTACCCGAGATGAAATAGACTGATTGTCCTTCCTTGAACACTCTAAAAGCTGAGTTGAAAGTTGCTTGCTGTTTCTCGATAATGCGAGTTTTAGTTGAGTTTCGTCTGACCAGATCCAGTCGAGTTCGAGGCACTCAGTTTAAGAAAAGTTGAGCAGGAGGCTGTCCTGTAGTAGAGTGCGAAGCCTTCCTGTACTGCCTCAAAAACTCATTTAGGTTGCGTTGAAGAGAGCCTGTTGTAGTTCCCATTTTCTGTGGAGAATCCTTGACTGTCTGGACGTACCTCTCCGCTTGGCCATTGGTGGCTGGGTGATATGGTGCTGACAGCTTATGATGTTTGACTCCACTTTGACGTAAGAATTGCTGAAATTCTTTAGATACGAATTGTCGTCCATTATCTGATACGACAGTGACTGGAGCCCCGTAGGCTGCAAATAGTTCATCGAGGATTGCTGTGGTTGCTGTGGTCGTAGTCGAGCTGGTCACCTTAAACTCCATCCACTTGATGTAGGCGTCCACGATGATCAGCAGCATCTTATTAGCAACAGGCCCAGCATAGTCAATGTGTATACGTTCCCATGGACCTTTGGGATATTCCCAGTGGTGCTCTCGGAATTCAGCTGGAGCATGTACACATCCAGCACATATGGTACATGCCTTAGCAATGCCCTTGATGTCAGCGTTAATGCCAGGCCAGTAAATGAATGACCTGGCCAAGCCCTTCATTTTCACCATTTCAATGTGGGCTGCATGTAAGTCTTCCAGGATAGTTTGGTGAAGAGTAGGTGGAACAACTACTCTGTGTTCCAGTAGCAGGCAATCGGCTGAGAGAGTGTAGTTGCTCTCTGGCATCTTGTAGCCGTGGCGACCAAGGTCCTAACCACTCGTTAGCAGCTGTGCTATCTTTCCTACGTGCTTATCCTTTTTGGTCTCCTTTGCAATCAGCTCAGCCCTCACTGGAAGTTGGGAAAGCTGGTTTACTATGAAGTGGTCAAATTCGTCGAGTTCCACCATTTCTTCCTCCTCTTGAGCAGAGATTGAGTTTACGTGATTTTCCGTTGCAACTGGAGGTGATCTTGAACAAAAATCAGCGTTGGCATTCAACTTTGTTGGTTTGAACTCAACCGTATGATTAAAGTGAGCCAGATAATCAGCGTCATTTGCCATCCTGCTGATGCACAACACTGGAAGAGATTTCTCTGGATGCAAAATCTGAGTCAGTGGTTTGTGATCAGTAATGAGATGAAAATGCCTTGCATATAGATATCTAAAAAAATTTTAAACCGCCCAAATGATGGCTAAGGCCTCCTTGTCGATTTGGGGGTACTTGTGCTCCGTTGTGGTCATGGTGCGTGCAGCATATGCAATCGGTCGCTCGGTCCCATCATCGAGCCGGTGCGATAAGACAGCTCCAAGTCCGACTTTGCTCGCATCTGTAGCTAGGACCAGAGGCACTGCTGGGTCATAGGGTATCAAAACCTGTGGAGAAACCAAAATGTTTTTTAGTTCCAGGTAAGCCTTCCTCGCATCAGAAGTCCATTGAAATGGCTCTCTCAGGAGCATATCACGGAGTGGACAAGCTCTTGTAGCAAGATCAGGTATAAAGGCGCTGTAGTAAGTTGCCTTCCGAATGAAGAGCTCTAAATCTTGAGGTGTAGTAGGCTCGGGTGCATTCAAAATTGCACGGATGTGCTTATCTGACTTATGTATACCACGCGCATCAATTTTGTGACCCAGAAACTCAATGGCAGGTGCAGCAAATGTGCACTTGGATCGGTTCAAGCAGAGCCCACTCTTGTATAACCTGGTCAGCACTACATCCATAGTTTGAAGTAAACTGTCGAGTGAATCAGCAGAAAGCACGAGATCATCAAAAAAGTTGAGCACTCCTGGGATATCCTTGATGAGTGACTCAATTTTGCGTTGCCAAATTGCTGCAATGTTTGCTGTGCCGTAGACTGCTCTGCCCGGACGCATGAGACCGTGGGTTGGCGTGTTCAGTGTTAACGCCTCACTAAATTTTTCATCTACTGTTAAGTAAGTATATACGTCTGTAATGTCTAAATGGCAGAATACTTTTGCCCCATGCATCTTGTTAAAAATATCGTCCTGTCTTGGAATAGGATGCTCATCAATAACAATTCTTGGATTGAGTGTAGACTTGCAGTTGCCTGTGATGCGTATCTTACCATTTTCTCTCATGACTACGTGAGTTGTCGAGGCCCACTCGGAGTGATCGATGCGCATGTAATGTCCCGATGCAATTTTTTTGTCAATTTCCTTTGCATCAGCATTTTTCAGAGCGTAGGGAATTTCTCTGGCTCTTGCAAAAACTGGTGTCGCTCCTGGTTTTAGATGCATCGTTACTGGGGGGCCCACCAACTTACCAGCAGACAGGCTGAAAATTTTATCGTGCTTATGCAGCAGATCTTCCAACCACGCTGTCTGCTCCTTGGATAACTCCGGCGTTGTAGTGATGAGGTTATGTATCTGGCGTGGAGCGAAAATCTCCTTCCACTGGATCTCGTGAGTGAACTGCACTAACCACTCACGCCCGAACAAAGAGCATAATTTCCTTCAATGACGTAAAGATCCAGCTACTTCGTCGTGTTACCCAGTGTCACACTCACTGTAGCATAGCCCATGCACTTGAGGGAATATTGCGAGTAACTGGCGAACTGCCTGTTTGTTGGCTTGAGCGAAAACCCTTGCCCGATTGCTCGCATGTTATTGCTGCCGATCAGGCCACACGGTGCGCCAGTGTCAAGCTGCATGTCGACAATCGACCCGTTTAATTTGACAGGAAGCATTTTTCTTTCGCTTGGACTCAGTGTGTGGACTTCGTTTACCGAATTTAGATGAATTAATCTATCCACCTGCATCGGTGTGTCTACTTCCTTCGTAACTTGATGTATCGTAGACTTTTGTTTTGATTTGCATATTTTTGATATATGGCCTTTCTTTTTACATGCATGGCATACAGCTTCTCGAAACGGGCCCTCAGAGCGTTGGTGCTGAGCGCCACAGCCACAGCATATTTGTTGCGCGCCTTTTTCCTGCGAATTTTGTGCACCTTGTCCCGCTTCCTTGGAACTTTTTTTCTTGTTTGTTTTCTTGTTATGCTTTTGCTTCTATGTCAATGCAAGCAGGGAGTTGGCTTGTTCGATCTGTGCATCTCGCGACTTTACCTCTTTGACCGTAAGGCGTGTCGATTCTAGAGCATGAGTTATCTCGTATGCGTCTTTGAACGTTCTAGGTTTCTTTGCGATAAACTCGTCACACATGTCACGAAATGCTAAGCCATGCATCAGTTGCTCGATCAGCATACGATCGAGAAACTCGCCGTTATCGCAATACGACGCTCTCTGCCGCAAACGAAGAGCAAAGCTAGTCACTGTTTCGTTTTTACGCTGAATAATGCGACGAAACTTTACACTCTCGGCGTATTTATTTTTCTCGTGGTCGAAGTGTTTTGTCAGTGCCGTTGTAATTTCGGCGAATGTGCACTCCTCGGGGGTCTTCGGGACAACCAATGATTTCAGAGCATCGTTCAGCTCTGTCCCCATGTGCACTTGTGCGTAGTTTGCATGCAGATTCTCCGGCACTTTACTCAAGTCTAAAGCCCATCGAAAACGCGTGAAATAATCCGACACCAACGTGCTGTCTGATGCACGGAACGGTTCGAAAGAAAATGGCAGTGGCCGTGAGCTTGTATCTCGCTCTTGCCCCGAGGTGGCAGCAGCCGAAAAGGCTGGCACTGCAGCTCTTAAAGCACTTGCTAATGCTTGTGCGATCGCTTCTTGCACCTCTGGCGTAATGATGGCCATCTTGATCACTCTCGCTCGTTTCTTTGTATACTACCTCTTTCCTCTCCTTGCGGAATGTATCACTCGAACTTCTGACACCAATTTATTGTGTATGGGGCAAGTAAATTAGGCAAACACACTTGTAGAATAAATTTAGGTCCTTTATCATTTACATTGTACAAAGAGTCAAAAGTGGATTAGGAAGAGTAGCAAATGAGAGAGAGTAAGCGTAATGAGTGCCGTGTAGTAGCGGCTTGAATCTCTCAGTAGAACTAACGTAAGGCTAGGTAATCTCGAAAAAGCAAATAGTAGTGAGAGCGCTATCTCGCAGAATATATATAAAATATAAGTTGAACAAACATAATACACAACAATATGGAAATCAATTTATAGTACTGTTATTTTCTAATTACAGCCAATCGTTCTTAAAGTGCCCAGTGGGGGCGAAATTTCGGAATTTTTCTCAAGGCCAATACCACTTCTCATCCTGATTAGTAAGAAATAAAAATAATAATACACAATAGCTGTAATTCCTGGCTAATCTGTCACAATAAGGACATGTTAAAATATTTAGCCATAATCCAATATGTACTTAAACACATTATTTTCTGTCTTCATACGTTACATTGTACAGCAGTTACCAATATGTTGGATATTTTTCCTTTAAATATGCTGTAAGAAAGATGAATAAAATATCAAAATATAGCTGTCTTCAAAAAATTGATAAAAAATTTTTCTCTTCGGTAATTAGAATTTTAAAACAAAAAATTAACCTTTACTTATCAAAATTAACCAAAGAAATCATGAGACGTAACTTTTTGTATAACATCCCCACACATCACTTACAATCACCTGCACAAATTTTTTTTTCTCGTCTTCATACGTTATTTTGTATAAAACCCGTCAATCTTTCAGATTTTCCAACTACAACTTTTCTTCCAGTGGTACTAAGCATGGCATATTTCAACGAGTATTTCTACCCAAGTTTTTGAAGATCTAAGTAATTAAAATATAACTAATTAAAGAAACAGAATAAGAACAAACATAAATCAAACTCCAACTCCTTATTCGACAATTAAATTGCTGACACATGCATACACACTTTTTCCATACCAAGAAAGTTCAAGCTCTGTTAAAATTTATGCTTTGTGACTTTATTATAGAGCACGAAATGCATTTAAAAAAAAAAACTTAGATATAGGGAAAAATGGAAGGAAATCACAAATTTATTCTTGATTACTAGCTAAAACTTATCATAAGTAGCGTTTCAGCGATCTAGTTACAGACGAACATAATTTTATGTATATATGAGCAAGTAGTAATGGATTTATAAGTGGCATACGATTAAAAATAAATGATAATTTTTCAACTCTTTAGGTCAATTTTTCCAGTACTATAATAATACAAATCAGTAAAAGTGTAAGTCATGTTTGTCTATGAATAGATCACTAGCACGTCAGCACGCCACACATATGAGTTTCAGCTAGCGATCAAGGACACAACAATGCCCTTTCTTTTCCTCCTATTCCGTGTAATTCTCTTTTTAATACATTCCATGCTTAATAATAGAGGTAGCAACAATAAATTTACATAAAGGTTGATCTTGCTTGGCATGCAAAAAATGCGTGGGCATGTATTGGTGCAACATAATTGTGCGTGCTTGTGCGTGTGCGCGCATACACACACATACAAGAATAATTATTTATCCTTCAATAGTCAAGTGGAGGATTAGAGTTTGATTGATTTAATTCTATGAACAACTGAGCTAGTAGTTTCCGAAGTCACACAAAAATTAAATTTATGAAAAAAAAGTTGGTAGAATTAGTCTAAGTTCTTTATTGCATGACGCAACACCATAAAACTTATAATACATTGAGTTTTCAGAGGAATTAACAAGTTATTTTTGAAATGAAATTTAAAAAACAGTGTCAGCTACATACATACAGGTATTATAATGCATAAAAAACAGTTGCTGGCACTGCTGCATGCTCCCTCCTCACTCACTGCATTTTTGACATTTCCCCTCTGACTGTAATAAACATACTAAATATATTAGTTAATGTTGTCAAGAAAATAAAAGTACATATTGTTAGTAAAAGTATCTTTTTACAATCTTTTATTTTGTCAGTAACATATTAATTTTGTAAGATGGGCTTTCTTGCTATCTTTATTTTTTGAAGTAACACTTCTATAGGCACTATATGCGCGATATGCGCAATTACTAATTTCAGACTTGTAACGTTCAGAAAATGAGTGATGGAAGAAGATTTTGCATGTTACTCCTCCTTCGCCCTGCTACCCATGCCATGCCGCCCCACTCCGGTCTTCTCTACAGCATATAACGTGACGCCACCACTTGTTATTAATAACAAGTTAACGGCAAGATAATGTGGAAAAAAATTTTTGTACCAAAAAACTTTTGATCGACATAAAAAAAGTTGTCATGTTAATTTGACCAGAACGGTAAAAAAATATAAATATAAATTTGAATAAAAAATAAATATTTGTCAAATTGCAAAATAATCGTCAGATTATTAGTTTTTTGTTAATAAACTTTTTAAAGTAAGACTTTAAAAAGTTATTTCAAACTTTACGGTTGGTTTTCAATATTTCGCTTCGACACTGTTTTGAATGTTAGTAATGATAACAAATCAAAAAAACTTTATTTTGTGAATTTAATTTAAAATATTTTTGTGTACTACCAGAAATTTTTTTGTAAATTAAATAATTGCAAATATCTCACTCAATTTTACATACTTTTTTTGCCAACAAATGTCATTGCATTTATCTGCAAATTAAATACAAAAAGTGATTGTCATCAGACATATGTGTTCATTCACATTCTCGTATTCATTAAATATTAGCTTTCTTTGATACTTTAAGGTTTCGCTTTTTATGATCTACTTTCGTAACAACTATCGTCTGCTTACAAACTTTTAAGTTAAATCGGTATTAGTTTTTGCGTCGATTCTGATATTAGAGCTTATTTTTTTAACAGTATTTACACATTTCTCTGCAAGTTACACTATTTGGGGCTCTTTTGAATAGTAATGAAGGTGCATTAGAAGAATAAATATCTTTATTAACAGTGTATCAATCATTTTCCTGTAATATAATAAAGATATACTTGGTAAGGTATACTTGATACACGCCGTTTTTTGCCCTATGTGCACTGCTATTAGTCGACCATCTAGCCGCAATACAGGGATACAGATTGGAACGCTAAGTCACTTCGGCTGTTGCAATGCGGCTTTCTTGATTATTTTTAGCTTCCTTTACAATGAAATACATAAAGTACTCTGGCAGTGTAATCCAGAAATACTAAAAACTTTACGAAAATTTTTTTACAATACAAAATTTAATTATCAGTCCGTTATTGCAAAAAAGCCAATTTCTTGTTGCTTAGCTTCAAAGTTACCTAGAACATTCTTTTTTTTTCCATTCGTGTTTTTTTGCAACAAATGCAATAACATTTGTAGGAAAAGAAAATATGTAAAATTAATTGAGACGTTTGCAAAGCAATTGTTTCAGTTTCTAAATAAAAATTTTAGTGGTACAACGTAAGAATTCTAAAAAATCAATTTTTTTGTTTGTTATAATTACTAACATTGAAAACAATGTTTTTACCAAAGCAAGATGTCAATAAGCTTACCGTAAAGTCTGTAAGAACACTTCTACTGTCACTTTAAGAATTAATGAACAAAAACAAACAATTATTTTGCAATTTTACAAAAAGCTATTTGTTACGCAACTAAATAACTGTATTTTGTCACGAATATGTTCGAATTGACAAAAAAATTTTTTTTAACGTTGATCAGAAGTTTTTGGTATAAATCATTTTTTTGGCACTTTCTTGTCGTTGTTATGCCCGCACTTACTTAGAGTAAGGTCTTTTATTTTAACTACTAACCATTTTATTTTAGTGTCATTCGTGGGTCTCTTTTATTACAATAGTAAAAATCTTCATCCAAATAATGAGGATAATCTTAATTCATGTATGCCTTTATTCAAACAATTCAAAATAAATAATTCTTTTAAATACACTTCGCTCAGGTCACATTAACAAGATTTAGTGATAATTTTAATTATTGATAAACAACTTACATATATCACTGGTAATTGTTACTGCTGCTTCAGAGTTCCCTAATACGTTGCGCAGTATTTTTCAATGGTTCCTTAAACTACATGGATGAGTTTGTATCTAGTAAAATGTTACGATTTTTGCTTTCTCTGCTGTCACCAAAAGCACTTTCAGCAGGCCTCCTTTGTTATACTTCACTCCTTTGCGTAGTCCAATACTACTGTTATTCTCGTAATTCACCCGAGTTGCCTCAGCCAACACGTTACGCCTTACGTGTACAAAGTACTCGCGAGTAACGGGAGTCGAAAGTAGAATAAAACTTTAGAGGACAAGTGACATACGTAAAAGTAGCGATTTTTTCTCTTGATAGTGCGTTTTTATAGAATCAGAGCGGGTAAAAGAGGCCTTTGGTTAAATTAGGTAAGCCAATGAACAATGTTTTTACAGACTGCGTTGATGTCAAATCAGTAGGCTTGCACGATTATATTTTCATGTTAAGATTTAATGTAATAGAAAATAACAATACAACAGTACCAATTGTATTTTTCAGACAAGTGCGATTGAGTTTTTTGGATCAATGATGATGAAAGGTCGCATCAGCAATAAGAGAAGTGTCAAATACAATTTAAAGTGTGACGAATAAGTTTACAAATGTCATAGTTAGTTCTTTTGGGGACTTCACAATCAATTTTGATTGTAATAAAAAAATTTGTTAATGACCATTTTTAAATTGGCATACATTATTAAATATAGACAATTAATTCGCAAGTAATCTATTGATTTATTCATACAATACAAATTAATGAATTCATACACATAACGTACAACTTCAATACATACATGCATTCTTACAACAAGGCTGGTCGTATTATATGTTGGCATATTATGAAATATTCACCTTAAAGCTAATATACACACACGCATATAAGTGACGTATAAGCTTCACTTGTCATATAAACTTGTGTATATATACAATACGTCTTGTATGAATTCGACGGATGAATTGCATTTTTACTTAACATATGATTCGTCTGTATCAAGTCAGGATGTAACACCCCCCTTCTGAGATTGTTTCCCTTCTAGGTTTATTTTTTCTTACTCTAGGTGCAGACTGTATGCTTTCAATCGTATCGGAATGAGATTCATTGGTTTTTGACATACTTTACAAGCTGTTGAAGTTAAATTTTGTTTAGGTTTTATAGGTAACAAACGAGCTTTGAATGATATTTTTTTGTCCGAAGAATTATCTTTATCACTTTGGTCTTAATTCAATTCTCTTGGATTTCTTGATAAGGCATCTGCGTTAGAATTAAGTCTACCAGATTTGTATTTATTATTATAGTCATAGCCTCGAAGTCTTGCTTTCCATCTATTTAGTCTACTCATAAGATCTTTGATAGACTTAATTTAAGATTGTGGTACATAATCTCCGTAAACCGTAAATTTTCTGCGATACAAGTAATGTCAAAAATAGACGAGCGGCGTTGGCTCAGTGGTAAGCGTGCTTGTTATCGATACAACACAGTTCAAGGGGTCGTGGGTTCGATTTCCGGTGAATGCAGATTTTTTCAAAAACTGTTTTCATCGGGAAAAGTTCCTATGTAACCCCGGCTGTTTCGGGGCGGGTTTTTCCGTGGAATTTTACTTCAGAGTAATTCCAGAGTTTTTTCCTTGCCCCACAGGTCTCCAGGCCTGGGTTAATGCGAAACAGTGTTAGGGCTATAGGTAGGGATTAGCGGACCCGATGCCAGGCGTCGTGCAGGGATCGCTGGCCTTACCGGCGAGGAGTGGCCCCTAAAACACGGGGCTTCTCCGGGGATGCTAATTAGCCTGGATCCGATGCTTCGGCAGAGAGCGCCAGCTTAACCGGCAAGGAGTGGACGCCCTGGAATAATGGAGTCTTCTCCGAGGAAAGGCTACACAGTGGTGAGTGGATCCGATGCACCATCGGTGCAGAGAGTGTCAGCTTAACTACAAGGTGTTCCACCGGAGAAACTTACACTGCGCCCATGGATTCAGGTAGGATGCGAGGAAAAAGGTTTAGAGATGGGTGTGGCAATACACCCCCACACATAGGTGGTGAGTGGGTGGCCCCCGCAACTAGGCCAAGTAGGCTGTCGTGGTAACCCAGTATAAAAAAAAAAATTAAAATTAAAAAAAAATTAGAAAAGTCATGTTAAAAATATTGGACTGCTACAACTACTGCTAAACGTTGTTTTTCCGTGGTAGGATAATTTATTTTAGCTTTATTTAGAGTTTTTGACATACATGCGATTGGGCAGTCTTTTTCTATTTCTCCCTGGCTTAGTACGTTGTTAATACAAACTACTTAGTTAAATTAACCCAAGCTAACACAGGTGCTTTGCATGATATTCTCCTTCACTTTTCAAAGCTTCTTTGCTCAGTATCTCTACACTCAAATTTCTTTCTTCTTTTTAACAAGGACGTTAAAGACTGCAATTTCCGTCAAAATGTTTGACAAAACGGTTATAGTTTGCTAATTAGAATTGCTTAACATTCTTTTTTTTTCTTTGGTTTAAGATATTTTTCAACAGTTTCTAATTTTTCGAATCTGGTTTGACTCCGTAGATACTTATCTATGTTCTAAGTTAATTACTCCGGCCATTAACAATTCACATTTTTTCAAGTTGTAATTTTTATTTTGGTTTTGAAAGTTTTTTAAATAAATGAGTAATTTTTTTCACATGATCTTTTAAAGTTTTTCAACATACAACTATGTCATAAAAAAGCATAAATAACTTAATACCTTGCAGTCCTGACAAAATTACGTCTATTAATCGTTAAAATGTTCCAGATGTACTGCATAGTCCAAATGTCATTCTAACATATTCATAATGACCATTAGGTGTGCTAAAAGCAGTTTTATGTCTGCCTGCAGGGTCAAGTTCTATTTGATGGAATCCACTAACTAAATCAAAAATGGAAAATTTGTTTGACCCTTCAGATTGCTCTAATATCTCCGTAATGTTTGGTAGTGGATAAGCAAAAAGGATGGTTTTTTCGTATAGTTTACGGTAATCTATTACTAATCTATAACTTTTGGTTCCTTCAGGTCTTTGTTTCTTGGGTTCTATTCAGAGAGGACTATTGTAAGGGTCTCTTGTTTTATGGTTGTACCGTCTACTAGTAATTTTTCTACTTGAGTCTTAATTTCTTGCTGTGACGATAAGAGGTAGCAATATTGTTTGACATATTCAAGACGGTCGTCAGTTGTAGATATTTTATGTGTCATAATAGAGGTACGAGGAGCCTGGTCGCCTAAAATGTAAAATAAGTAAGCATGATTTTCTACGATTTTTCTTATTTCTGATAGACTATTTTTTAAGTGATAAGGTCTTTTCAGCTTATACATGACAAATTCGATACAATTATCCGGAAGAACGAGTCCCATTAGATGTCACTGATGCTGGTCTCAAATTTAAACCAAATAAAGCAGACGACAGTAGTGTTACACTAATACCAGTGTACATACTACTACTACAGCGTACTGTTTTCAAAATAAACAAAACTTATATTATATAAAAACCATACAGTAAAACATGATTTAAATTTACAATTATGTTCCCTTTGTCAAAAGGCTTTACTCCACCAATAACATTTCTAATTTACTTTAATATTTTCATTGTAGGACACGAAATTTTGATAAGCATTAACAATAATATAATATTAATCAACCTAAATTTTCAAGAAGCTTTGTACTTGTCACTCTGTATCACGTGGTCTTATTATAACTTTGAGATCAGCGCCATCTAACGGGGCTCGTACTTCCGGATTAATGTCGTTTAAATCGGTTCCTTCGAAGTCAGAGACTATTTTTGTACAGGCTCATTTTTTGTGTTTATAGCTATTGTACCTCGTCTTACCTCGCCTGTATACACTTCGCGTACTGTAGTAATTGTACAAAATATAAACATGGCCAGTGATCTTATTTTTGGTCGGTAATTTAATAGCTATTTTTGTTCTGGCTGGTAAATTGTAACTTATGTTATTATTTACTTTAAATTCTTGAGAGTGATAAGAGATAGTATCGCGTGGGGGTGTGGGTATTTTATCTTCATCGTGAAATGGAAAAACTAATTTTTCAAAAGTTGATTCGAAATTTCACTTAGTTTTCAGTCTGAAGGGTTTTTCTTGTTTTTTAAATCAATTTTATAGACTTAATTTTATTATTTCGATGAAAAAAAGGTATAGATTTAATTTGTCTGCTTCCTACTATTAATGCATTTATTCCGTAATCGGTTCTTGCGTAAAAAACGGATCTTCTAAAACACATACATTATTTATTGGCCATTCTGGACTCATAACGTAAAATTCGTGATCTGTATCAAATTAATCTACCGTAACAGCACCTAGAGTGAATATTCGGTATGGAGCTATGTCTTCTAATTCAGTTATATTATCACAATTAATTTCTGTACCATTCTTTAATACGTTTTAACTAATGACAATCACTTCTGCGCCTGAATCTAATATAAAAATTTCTGAATCTTTCCACAAAGTTTCGCAACGTAACTTAACTGCCGGCAAATTTCCTATTGTTCTTACTCAAAAGGCTTTATAGATTTTATTGTCATTATTGATTTCAGAGGCGTGATCAGGTTTAAACTCGCAGTCACGTCCAAACAGTGAGTCTCGTTCTCGTTTTTTGCAGAGTCAGGGCGAGTGTCTCGGTATCGTTCTTGATTAAATTTCAATACTGTCTTTGGTTGTAGTTATTAAATGGAGATTTCTTATGGTAAGGATAGCCTTGAGTATGAGGATAAGGATAATACATTTGTGGATAGTAATGTGGATAAAAAGATGGTAGTTGAAAATATGGTAATTCTTGAAAATTTGGAGAGTAGTAGTAGGGGTTCAGTTGATTTCTCCAGGGTGGTGGTAGTGTACGGCTTAGTGGCGGAGTGCTCGATCGACATTGAGGTGCATAACTAAGTGCAGGATGTACAATTTTTCGACCATACTTGTCAAAATTTGGTTGAGTCATCTTGACATCACTTTCATCGTAGTTAAGCGGAAAAAAATTTTGTATTGTGGATCAATGGGTCATTAAAACTGACGTTTTTTTTATGGTGGTCGAACTGAGAATGGCTAGAAACAGAAATTTCGATAACGTTTGGTACTGAAGATTCAGGAGTCGTAGAAGTACAGGTCGTGGGTACGACCTTGTGGACGTAATTGGCCTGATTGTATACGGGTGGGAAAGCTTTTAAAGCTTCGTGAATATCTTTGGGTCTCAAAAGTAATATACTTTATTTCCACGAGTCCAGTAAACCGTTAAAAAAACGTTTGTAATGCTAATTTTTCAAGTTCGGTATTTGTGTTGTCTTGAGTTTGTCATTATTTAGTTCAGTTAATAGGGCTGTTAAAGTAGATTCTGTGAGAGAAGCTGTTCTATGATCAAAATTTCGAACTGTTACGTTTCGTTTCATTGTAGTATTTTAAAATCCTGCTATTTATTCATAATACGATTAAATTAGCGAAGTTCTGGTTTTAGATATTTTTTTAACTGATCAATTAATGCAAAAGAAGAATCTTTTAAACTTTCTCGAGTTTTGCCTTTATGTCTAGAAAAAAGTGTGCGAATGTACATAGGTTCTTGAGCAGCTGTTATTAAATTTCTTCCATTTTCTACGTCTTGTGAAAAGTTTTTAAGGGAGTCGAGTATCCATCATAGAAGAATATTTTTTGAGATGCTTAATTCATGCACATTAATTATTTAATCACATTTAATTCTTGTGAAACATTAAAAAACAGTTGTGTAATAAAGTCATCTCCTAACGACTTTTTTTCACTATTGTAGAAAATTTTTATTTATTTAAAAAAAAATTTTTTTCTTATTTGCTCATCTATAGTTTATTTAATTGGATTTTTTTTTTCCAACAAAACTAAGATTTCAAGAACACGCAAGGGATGCCAATTTGTTATGAACAGACTTGTAAAGTGTAAGATCTTAACCATTGTATTTTAGTGTCATTAGTGGGTCTCTTAGGATTCAGCTCGTGAGCTTTATTTATTCTTATTACAATAGTAAAAATCTTTATCCAAATAATGAGGATAATCTAAATTCATTTATTCCTTCATTCAAACAATCCAAAGTAATTAATTCTTTTATATGCACTTTACTCGGGTCACATTAACAAGATTTGGTGATAATTTTAATTATTGATAAACAACTTACATATATCACTGGTAATTGTTACTGCTGCTTCAGAGTTCCCTAATACGTTGCGCTGTATTTTTCAATGGTTCCTTAAACCACATGAATGAGTTTATATCTAGTTAAATGTTGCGATTTTTGCTTTCCCTGCTGTCACCAAAAGCACTTTCAGCGGGCCTCCTTCGTTTTACTTCACTCTTTCGCGTAGTCCAATACTACTATTGTCCTCGTAATTCACCCAAATTGCCTCAGCGAACACGTTACGCCTTACGTGTACAAAGTAGTCGCGAGTGACGGGAGTCGAAAGTAGAGGACAAGTGACATACGTAAAAATAGAAATTTTCTAAAGTTATACTTTTATAGGCTCATTATGCGCGAAGGTAAATCAACTATTTCAGATTTTGACCTCGAGGAAAAATGTGACGAAAGTGAGTTTGGCCTCATTCTTTCTCTTCGCCTCGCCCCCCATGACGTACTTCCAGTTTCCTCTACAACACATGACGCCACATGACATCACCACGCCACACATTTGGAATTTTATAAATTCTTTTTTTTTTCTTTCAACCAGTTCTAAAAAAAATCGTTGCTTATTATTAATGTTAATTTTTGTTTACTGTGTATTAAGTCATTTGGTTTGGTTATACATTAAATGAATAAATAATTCATTTAATAAAATATATTTTTTGAGAATTTTAAAATTAGTATAAATGAGCTGAGCAGTTTTAATATTATGTAATAATAGACATTTATTCACTTATCATGAATTTGTGACTTTGAAATAAACACATAATTCTTAAAACAATTTCTAATATTTTTTCAAAATCTTCAAAAATTAAGAAAAAGTTTTTTGTACTGTACAAATACAACAATTGATTTTTGTTGCGTTTCATTTTTTTACAATTTTTCCATTCGTAATTATAGTAATTTTTTGACTTAACGACGTTTTTTACATAGTTACCGGGGAAAAATTCAGAGAAGTGAGAGGAACGATAATGTGTGCAGTAAAGCTAGCAATTGTTTCTCTTATGTGGATGTACTTACATGAATAATTTCACGCACACTTCATCTCCTCTTCCTAAATTTATTTAAAAGTTAACTTGTGGGTCTATTTGAAAATTCGATAGGTTTATCTAAAAGTAATCTTTTAGACCCAAAAATTGTAAGATCACATCAAATCAAATAAATGCCATTTAACGTTATTTTTTTATAAGATTACCAATTAAACATGAATTTTTTAAATGTAACATTTATAAAATAATCGAACAGTCAAACAGGCTGCAATTTTGTGGGTATTTTTTATGCTATTTCAACATAAGTTTGTCTTTTAAATAATATTTGTCAAAAAACCTATATGTAATAAAGGTCTTGAGGGGACATTTACTGGCATGTACTACTACCCTATTAAAGAAAGCTATATTCCAGGATGGTGTGACATACCACGTCATATACTTAATATTTATTACTTTAAAAGACAGAGTTCTGTTTTTAAATTAAAAAAAGCCAATCAGCGATCTCAAAACATCAAGTGACACACCTGTTTCTGCAATCGGGTGACATAAAACTTACTTCTCTTAAAACAAGCTACCATCGCAAAACTCGAACTACGCATGCAACCTCCAACAATCCTATAAAGTGCATATGTTACGACATCAATTTGCAGTGGTACATCCAAAAATGCGAATTATCAAAAATTTTAATATTATTTACTGCGTACGTCCACAAGAAATATCATACACAATTTCAACAACAACTTGTGCTTAATATAAAATCTAAGTGATCAGCAGTTTAAGCGCTTAACTACTGCGTAATTATTGCAACATGACTGTGCTCGTGTCAATCAAAAGTAATTAGGTTAAGCTCTGATTGGTCGTTTGGATCCCCAATTGATGCGTCCTCTTAAACGCAAGAGTATAAGAACTCTTCGCACATGACAATGTTCACCTATTCTCTTTCATCAAGTGCTTAAAAGTAACAATAAAGGTTGGGGAGCAAGTTCTATTGCGTCTTTTAAGTGGATGTAAGACTTAGTTCGGTGATTAAGCTACGTGTTAAAAGCGTGCATTTTGAGCAAATGTGAGACTTAGTTAGGTAACAAAGCTGTATGAGAAAAGCTCGAGCAAACCAGGCTACTGTTAACTCGTATAAAAAATGAATCAAGGAGGAACAGGAAAGAAAGGACCATTGACTGGCGTTGCGACGTTGAAAGCAGAAGCCTAATTATTGTCATCGCCATGAGTGCTCTAGTGTAGGATTAGGAACACCGTGGTGGTCAACCTTGTAAGATCTTGCGACTGCGTGTACCTAAGCAGTGGCTAATCATCGATCATAGAAGTAAGTTAAGTTAAGGAAACTATGAATTGTATAAACATTGTAGATGGGAATCAGAAACTTTATTATTTATACTATTTGTAAATTCAACTATTTCTGACTATTCTAAATTTATTTAATTATCAGATAAGACATAACTTCGTTGTTGATCAAATTAATTTTCTTAATTCAAATACATTCCAATTACTTAATTATATGAAACATTTCAAGATAAAATATTATAATAATAAATTGACACATAATCCTTACCTTCATGAATAAATTGAATATCGAGAAAAAATTAAATAGACAACGGATGACATAGATCTTTACCAGGATGTGAGATAAAAAGATGAATAAGATATGCTACTACCCTATGACATGAGACATAAACTCAAACAGTAGGTCAACGCCAGCTCGCCGTACACCACTCCATACATATCGCTTGGTGAAACCTAATACCACAACGCCGAGTCAACGATTTAAAAGAAAAGTATACTGTAAGTAAAATCAAATAAGGCCTTTGGGCCGACAGCTGGCTCCTGACAAACAAAAATTAAATTTTTTTGTTTGTAGAACGAATCTGCGAGCTCTACTCTTCACTTATAGAAGTTCAGACGTAACAGCAGTAGGAAGTTGTTCCTAAATTACTGAAAGAATCGATGAAAGCGACAGTACTGTACTGGCCAGCCTATATATTATGTCTATTTTATGGTATCGTTGTATATTGTTAATAATCGTGAACTTATTAAGTATGAAAATATTTATTGAAAGCTCACCCACATAACGTAGGTATACTCTTTTCAACGATAATTGCACCACCGCTGTACACAATATCGTTATATAGAAGGTAAATTTACATTTATAATTATATTATTTGCCATATAATTTTGTAGAAGTATAACTTTTTACTGAGGTATCCAAGTACCCTTTATTCACTGTTCCTCTAGATGGTGCATTTTTATAAATTTAGAGTGGGAGAAAGAGGCCTTTAGTTGAGTTAGGTCAACGAGTGAGCGATGTTCTTGCAAACTGCGTTGACAACAAAACAGTAGGATTGCACGGTGATGTCTTCCATTTTATGATTTTATGTTTCAGGAAATAAGAATACAATAGTACCAATCGTATTTATTTGACAATTTTGATTGAGTTTCTTTGATCAGTGATGATGAAAGATCACATCAGCAATAAAAGAAGCGCCAAATACAAGTTGAAGTGTTATGAATAAGTTTACAAATTTTGCAATTAATCCTTTTGGAGATTTTACAATCAATTTTGAATATAATATGAAAATATGTTAACTACATTGTCGAAATTGGTAAACATTATTCAAAAATTTACAATCAATGAGCAAGTAAACTATTTATTTATACATACAATACAACTAATGCATTTATACATGTGACGTACAATTTCAATACATACATGCATTCTTACAACGAGACTGGTCGTAGTATATGTTAGCTAATTATAAAATACTAAGCTTTGAGCTAATACACACACGCGCATAGAAGTGACGTATGAGCTTTACTTGTCATATGAGCTTGGGTACATATACAATACGTCTTGTATGAATTTGACAGATGAATTGCGATTTTACTTATAATATGATTTGTCGTTATTAACTCGGGATGTTACTCTGTGAACGAGTAATTAATTTTTATATAGGAAATTGGATGACGTAGGGTTTAATGGTACAAAAATTTCTCTAAGCACAATAAAAGCAGAGATGGAAACAACAAATGAACAGAAAAAATTCGCATTTTTTGTATGAATTGTTAAATAAATGAATGAAGCTCCCTATAAGTTTGGACACAACTATTTTTCTTATTTTTTTAAGGAATTTCTGTAGGGCAATGACGAATTTGGTATCTACAGGAAAACATAAGGCTAAATCGTATTTGTTTGTCTCTGGGCAATGGACTTTTACCCACTTGATTACTTTTTGTTTGGTGTGGTTTGTAACGTATTTGTACTTTCATTTTTTAATGATTGTGTATTAATTTTTCTGGTTTTATCATTAATTACATAAATAAATCATTATTTTACCTAATAAGCTAATTTTTTTTTTGGAAAATATTTTTTTCGAAAACTTACAAATTAGTTTATTTTATCAGAGAAGGTCTTATAGGCATGAAAAAATATGTATTGATACATCTTCAATTTCTTATTTTAACAATAAATTAATTGTTATTTACATAATAATCTCCCATTTAATCAGATTTTACATGAATTAAACAAATTTTTTTTTTTATAATATTCATTCCATTGGTAATTGCACCAACTTCGTACACAATATCATTACTCAGAACGTATATTTATCACAATAATAACATTATTTGTCATATAATGTTATAGAAGTATAACTTTATACTTGGGTACTCAAGCACTCACTGTCCACTGTTTTTCAGTTATCTGTTTTTGAAAAACTTTATGATACCATTCTGGATTTTTAGCTTTTGGATGGCCTACATGCCTTTATTTTTTGGATGACATCTATTACGTAATAGAGTTATAGCTGTACAAGGAACTTAAACTTTTATATCAGGTGTATTACAACAGCAACAAAGATTCAGATTTTGAGTATTAATATTAAAGGAAGTTTGATTAATAGTGTTAGTATATTATTGCAGTTTATAAGATGTTCAAGATCTGCATGTGGCTTAGTGATCGCAATTGTGGCTGATATTATAAAAGTCAATGGATACTAATTTAGCTTTGTTAACTTTCCTACAAAAATAAGTTCTTCATACATTTTAAAAAACCATTACTGTAAGAACTGAATATTCTATGTGGTAACATAAAATGTATTAATCAGATGCTATTGGTTATTGTATTTCTTACAAATAAGCTGATGGATCAAAAATTTTATTTTTAATTGGATCAATTTTATAAAAGGTTTCTTAATAACGTTATAGTGTTGTTTTTGACCGCGTTTGTATCTTTCCTTTCGTAACCAAAAAAAGTATGAATTTTGGAGTGACGCTAACGAAGGTTTAGTGGGGTACCCATGATGTCAGTCTGGGAGATACTTTAATTTTTCCACCTTATTGATAAGGTTACTTTGATTGTATAGTTTTATAACATTATTTATTGAATAACTAGATAATTTATTTACAAAACAAACCAGGGGGGATAAATGGGTCATGGGACCCACGGTAAGAACAAAGTTCTTTAAACATGACATGAGTATAAAAACACAATTTCTCAAGTAACAAGGGGGTCGAAGAACGAAGCTCTATAAATGTTAGTACTGCAATCATGTAGTTCACTAAACAAAAACTTGAAAAACGAATAAAAAAAAAAAAAAATAGTTCAGTACTCATGATGGTTGAACTTCGTGAGAACGTCGTGCATACATACAGTACTCACGAAGTTCAACCATCGTGAGTACTGAACTATTTTTTTAATTTTTTTTTATTCGTTTTTCAAGTTTTTGTTTAGTGACTACATGAATGCAGTACTAACGTTTATAGAGCTTCGTTCTTCCTACAGGTCTGGCGACCCCCTTGTTACCTGAGAAATTGTGTTTTTAGACTCATGTCATGTTTAAAGAACTTCGTTCTTACCGTGGGTCCCATGACCCATTTATCCCCCCTGGTTTGTTGTTTTAATTCCCTTTATATTTTATTCATTTATTTAGTTTTTTGTTTTCATTTCTTGTTTAATTTTATTTCATTTAATTTTCTTTTTTTTTTTTTATACTTCATTTCTTTTTTTCATATTTAATATCATTTCTTTTTTTTTATTCTTTTGAATTTCCTTTATTTTTTTTATTTTTATTTTTCTATTTATTTTCATTCTTTTGTATTTCCTTTATTTTATTTCTTTGTTTATTTTTCTATTTATTCTTATATTTTCCATTCCTTTGTTTTGTTCTTGTCATTTCTCGTTTTTTTTCATATTTCATTTTATTATTTTTTAATAATACATTTTATTTGTTTATATTTCATTTCATTTCATTGTTATTTTTTTTCATATTTTATTTTTTAATGTTTCATTTCTTTTTTTTCATATTTAATTTCATAAAACACAATTTATTATGAATTGAATGTATTATCAGTGAATGCATATAAAAATTAAAAATGGAATATTATAGTTATCAACCGCACGATAAGTACAAGAAACCGAGTTTCTATAGTTGGCAGCGCTCGTAGCAGAGTGGGTAAGGTACTGGACTCATATGCAGGAGGTTGAGGGTTGAAATCTCTTCATTGGAAAGTGTTTTTTTTTTTTTTTTTTTTTTTCTTAAGAATTGTAAAAGAAAGAAATTCAAAGTCAAATAAAAATTATTGTGGGAAGATGAAATTAAAATTTGCTTAAGAATTAATTGCTTGGGAGTGTGAGGGGGAATGGTGGGCAAAGGTGTGCAGAAGAGTAACACGGCACGGTTGGCAGATATACATGTATAGTGAGGGGAGGGAAAGTGTGTAGAGAACAGTAGGTGAGGGGGACGGGGTAAGGGGGGAAACTTGAGAGGAAGAGACTTCGGGTAAACCACTTCCGTTTCAAAATATCTGACGGTTTTAAAATTCCAGCCCCACAAGTACGCGACATAAAGAACTTCATTCTAATAAAAGTATACGTCCGATCTTAACACCTAAAAGAATAAATTCAGCTCAAACTTGGTAAGATTGCTAAGAATTTAAGGTGTAAAGTGAAACACCACATGTCAGACTGAAAAGATGTGATCTGATTTTTCAGTTTTCTTCTTGATACATCAATGAATTGAGCTGAATTTATTCCTTATGAATTGAAGGATGTACACAAATTTTCTTTTATTAGAAAAATTATCTACAAAATAGTTAATAAAATGAAATTAAAATTTTCAACAGAACTAGGTCATTCAGTTTCCTACTCTATCGATTAGCAGCTGTTTTATTTAATTTTCAATAATTGATTGATCTGGAATATTTGTATACTAGGAAAAGAGTACATGCACAATTTTTACCGTATCAATAAAATTGATTTTGACCTTATCGACAAGGTAGGCAACTTTTACTTCTTATCTATGGACTGCCTTTTAGGTTGTAATCATTTTCCAAGGTATTTTTTATTCCATTTTCAAGGCTAAATTTTCATACCCCAAATAATGTCTCACTCGTCATGGGGTCTTATTTTTATCTATTTTGAGCTTTCTCAACAATGTATGCGATTATTTCTTATTATTATGATTATCATTATTATTATTATCATTCTTAATTATATTATAACTATTATAATTATTATTGTGATTGTTATTATTATAATTACTGTTATTACCACTATAATTATTATTATTTTTCTCATTATTATTATTATTATCATTATTATTACAATAAAAAAAAGGGTTGTAAAACTATAGTTTTTCGGTAGACACTATTCAAGCCACAACTTATCCAAACTAATTTGTGTTTTGCTCTCGTTATGACACGGTGTTGCCATTTTACTTGCACTCGTGCTTATCGATACGTTTTTTATTTATTTTTTGATATTTAATATAATGTTTTGTACGATTTTAAGCTAAGATCTAAAGAGTGTATTTGACAAGAATGTTTTCTGTTCATTGTAAATATAAAAAACCAAGTGTTATATGACGTGAATCTGCTGGAAGTGATTCAACACATTAACACAAAACATTGATCTGGTATAATTATAACCTTAAAATTTTTTACTGAATGAGAAGTTACTTACTTACATTTTAACTAGGTTCAGTTTGTGCTTGTGTCACAGCATGATTTTTACATTTTGGTTGTTTTCATCTAGGGCATTTCAAAATCGAGGAAACACTCTTTTAAGAAATCTGCACTTTAAATATGTCGTCACACTTACAGGTACTAAGGTACCACTCAAGATTTTAGCTATGGCTTTTCTGTGTGTAAATACGCTTATGTTGGTTATGCCAAGGGTGTGGTTATATAGCGTGCGTAAAGCGTACTACGTAACTACTGAGGTGTTTTCCGTAATTAGCCGTTAAACTGTATGTTCACCCACATTTACGAACGTTCGTGTGTTAATATGTACCTACAGCTCACGCATTAAATAAACTGCGCGTGTTCAGGGCTGATAGTATAAACCACTTAAGGCCTATTACATTTCATGTAATATTCATCTAAGGACACAATTTAGATGGTAACGCTTCGAGATTAGGCACTGTCTATCTTGTACATGGCTGAAACAATAATTAATTTTAATTTGATACTCGTGTTATTGTAAAGCAAAAAATCAATGATGTGCAATAATTCTTGTTCTTGTTATATTGTTATATATATGCGTGAAGCTTCAGATGCAAGTAATCTTTTCCATTAGTAATCGTATACTTTACATGCATGTGCAATAGAAATTACCACCTCTTCCATCTTTTTTTTAGAATTTATAGTGATAATAAGGATCTCAAGAGAGAAAATATGACTTATTCAATTAAATATGTTTACAATAAATGCTTGTTATCTAGCATTAAAAATAAGAATACCATAAATACCAAACCATATAATAAATCTCAGAGTACTAAATATTGTAAGGTAAACAGTATTTTATTAAGCAATGTGTTACTAAAGTGTCCTTTAAAGACTGCTAATACACTATTCACAGCTATGGAGACTCTATAGGTAATATATGACTCATAGTGTGATGGCACAATGAGCGAGAATTATTGCCAATTGCTTACACAATAAATTTGCAATAGGTGAGCCATGCATTTTAAATTCTATAATCAACATACTAGAGAGTTATCTGATTTTGCGGGATGCGTACACAACATCTTTACATTTTCATGTAAAATCAATTTTCTTATGCAATATCATGGTGTTGCTGGAATACACAAACATTGTATACTCAGCTTATTATGTAGTATAGCCCGAGCTTTTTGTGAGTAAGATAACGAACTTCCTTATTCATGGTGAAATTCTATATTTAGTAATTCTTTGGTTGTTTAATCTTTAGTTAACGTATAATTTTACATGAATTGGCGACAAAAAATATGGTACCTGTGAATCATTCTATCGAGTTCATAAGAGAAGACAGTTTTTATAGTGTTATTAAGGTGGCTCCAGTGGCCTCAATGTTAAAATTATAAATAACCCAACCGAGGTTAATGAAATTGAATTATATTCTTTGAATTCCCATCTTTCTATTCGTATAAAAAAAAATTAAGGTTGACGATGAAAATTGTAAGAAATCATGCTTAAAAAATCGTAGGTTTAAGACGGGTTGGATAGGAAATGCAAGCTTACGCGATATACAACCTACTGATGCACTTATATAAATAACCCGTAAGGTGTAAAAAATATACTATCTTGTATATATTATTACGCAGTTTTCTTAGGAGCGTACCGTAACAGTTTATCAATTAGGGCACCATAAAACTTTTTTGTTTTTTTATATTAACTCACTAAAGTAACAGATAAAATGTAGAATATGGCTTACAACAGTCTCTACGATAATTTTATACCATACATATTTTAAAGAAAATAATGATTAATTTTTAGTCTCCCCATTTTGATACGGCACTAGGCGCTGGAGCCACCTTAATTTGATACTGAGCTTGTTAGTGATCATTGCTTATGGTTCAACAAATGTATTGCGGGGTACAGCCACATATACTTGGTGCTTCGTAGGCGCAGGGCCGCTAAATGGAGCAAGAAAATGTAAAGCCGCTTGGAGGGGGGGTGGTTTAAGGTGGGGGAAGATGCCGTGGAAAGGTATCACGAGGAAGGGGCGGGAGTAGAAAGTCGAAAAAAGTAAGATTTTCTTCGATGATCGTTGGAAGAGAGCAGGGGATGAAGGGACTCACATTAAAGGTACTCTCATGTTAAGTATACTTTCAGTCCACACGGCAGCAGCATGACATCTTTTTTTGTTACTCCAAGGTTTCCTGTTTGGTCGTAAGTAGCACAAGGTTTCTGCATGGTACGTTGAAATTTTGGCTCGCGGATTGCTTGAAAAGGCAGTTCCTCGTTACCGAGATATTAGAACTGTAGTGATAGTTTCAACGACGTGCCTTAATTTGATGTCGTTTCACTTGTTCTGTTGTTTCTCTTTGATTTATACGTTCGCCCTTTGTGATTCTGGTGGTCATCATATTTCTAGGCACATAAGTTAGGATTTCAGTAAAGTCAGTGATATTATGCCGTCCATCTCTTTCTTAAATCGATCACACAAGGAAACATCATTCGTGTCGTATTTGATGATTTTCGTTTTAAGTTTCATTTAAGTGGGAAGCCAGTCAGGGTTGCCTTTTTTTGTTTTCCCTTGATTATGTTGTAAAAGAATTTTTGGCAAACATACAATTATAAGAAAGCCATTTTATTAAATTTTGCGTAGGTAATTAAAATCATATGGGGAGTAAAAGTTAATGTGAGACTTCAAACTCTCGATTGTTTTCTTTTTTTTTTTATTTGAGACGTATGGCACATCTGATGAGCTAAATAATCTTGCCTGGCTGGAATGGAATTAATTTCGGGTACATCACAAAGACAGTGTAGTAATCACTCCAAAATAATTTGAATTCAACAAAGTACACCAATATCATGTAACAAGTACTAATTTTATAAATCACCACATGAAAATAGAATTGTAGTTAATTAAAATAGATTCATCCCCATAGAATCTTATACTTTCATATTGGAAAATTTTATAGTGAACTCCATTATTGGCAGTGCTACATGAGATGTGCTCGTAGTCAATAAAGGTTCCACATTACCGTGCTACTCTGCATATACATTCTGTAGTTATTGGTGTATTTCAAAAGCTGTTCAGATTTATTGTGAATTGGTTTTTTATACGGTTATAGAGACATTTTATTATATTTTATACGGCTCAGAAGCCATGGGACCGCTTAGTTAAAGTACCTACATTAGTTTTCCAAAGGTGCAAGCCAAATGAATGAAGGTCAGGTTTGAAACTCGTGAGTATGTATTTAAGACCATGCCTCTGATCTACAAAAATCGCTGTACTATTGTGACCGCTACATATCTATGTACGTGGTCTACTTTGCAATTCCACTGTAAAACAAGTGCATTAAAAACTTAAATACAACCTTACGCCATGCAGGCTAAGTGTAGTGAGAGCTTGCATAAGAATTGAATAAAACTTACTGTAGGTCAAGTTTAAAGATAAAAAGACCTATTCGCTATGTGCAGTAATCCGAAAGAGCACCACCTACACGGCAATAAAGATGTGATGCTGGATAACACGATTACGTAGCCTGTTATAGGCTGAAAACTTTGTTAATTATTGTAGTTATACTTCTATAGGCATGTTATGCCCTACGGAGTAAATTAATGATTTTGGATTAGTGACCTTAAAAAAAAGTGTAACGGAGATAGATTTTGCTTGATTCTCCCCCTTCGCCCTGCCCCTCTTGAAGTATTTCCGGTTACCCTACACCATACGTCATCCCACCACACTACAGCACATTTTTTTAATTTTACTTCTTTATTCTTTTAACCAATTTGTAAGAAAAAAAAAAAATAGTTTCCAAAGAGATTCGAACCCCCTTCTTCTTGCATATTAGCCAAGGCTCTTACCCACTCTGCTGTGAGCTGGCTCAACAATGGAAAATCGATTACTTTATGGTATATAACAGTTCGTTACATATTTTTAATGTAAATTTTTATTTACTGTGTAATAATTCATTTGGCTTAATTATACTTGAAATAAATGAATAATTTATTTAATGAAATATATTTTTTTAGTACACGTTTTTTTCAAAAATTTAAATATTAGTATATATTAGCAGACAGGCTTTTGTATACGTTAATAAACATTTATTAACTTATTAATTTATTACTTTTACAAAAATAAATTATTGTTTATACAATTTGTCCACATGTATTTATAATTATCACGGTTAAAAAAAATTTTCCGTACTGTATGAATACAATAATTGATTTTTATTGCGTGTTCATTTTCCACAATTTTTTCGTTGTGATTAAGGTGATTTTTTGACTTAAGAACGCTTATCACATAGTTAGTGGGGGAAAAGTATAGGTCAAAATTCAGAGGGGTGCAAGGGCGCCAGAGTATGCAGCAACGCTAGAAATTATTTTTCTCATATGGATGAATTTACATACACGCTTTCACTCGTATTTGACCCCTTCTTTTTTGTGTTAAAAAAGAAAAAAAAATTATGGATCTATTTGAAAATGAAACAGGTTCATCTAAAAGTAATCGTTTATAAAAACAATAATTTGGGAGCTCATAGAGATTTTATGAATAGAATTTTTAATTATTTTTCGATAAGGTCACATGTTAAATTGCAAATTTTTTAAATCACACATGTAAAAGAGGATATAGTTAAACGATCTGCGATGTTTTTGGGCATTTTTTACAGTATTTATAGTATACTTTTAATGCTTGAATAATATCTGTCAAAAAAACCTATGTGCGATGAATTTCCTGAAAGAACATTCACTGACATGTACTACTATGCTACTGAAGAGAGCGGTACTACAGGATGGTTTGTCTTAATTTTTGAGATAAAATGACATTTTAAATATTAAATATAAACTAGAAATAAGTGTGTGAGCGTATATAATAAATGTAAGTGTGACGTTACAGATATAATCAGCGTAGGCTGTAGGAAGTAGTTATGAAACTATCGGAAGATTTGATGAAAGTCCACAGTTTTGTACTAGCCAGCCTCTATATTATTTATATTCTATTTTGCCGTGATATATTGTTTATAATTGTTTAGTTATGAAATATTAAAACATTCATTCAAACCACGCCCAACTAACGTAGGTATTTAATAAGAGAAGAATGCGTCAGAAACTAACGTTATAATTAATGTAAAATTAATGTAAAGCCTTGTAGAAGTATAATTTTTTTGTATTCCTGATTTTTAAATCTTATTTATCTTGTCCATTACGAAGAATTATTTTCGTCTTTCTATCAGAGCACTCAATATAACATAGATTATTGCCATTTTTACGTAATTTTCCAACGTAACTAATAGAATGTAAATATTACATATTCTTTGTGCAAGTTACTGATGCACTTGTCTTACAGTAGAGTTATACAAGTACGCAGAAGAAGACCATTTATAAGCCTTAAACACTACAATTGCGTAAGTGTACGCTTTTTTTGACATTCTTACAATGACGTTTTAAAATCTAGGCAGTATATTAATGCAAGATAAAAGTCAACTGTTTTATTAATCAACTACTTACTTGCTCAAAAAACTTTGATAATTGGCCCCAGTGCCACAAGAAAAACATAGGTTAACCTACAAAAATACGACAACTCCGTGAATTATAAACCTAATGTTTCAAAAAAATTTCGGTTATCTATACTTCTCAAAACGGCATTTAAAAGATGAAGTTAAAATCTACAACACGTGTATACTCGTAATATCCGACACTTTCGATTTGAGTTGCAAATCATTAATCTTAGTATACCTGCCATAAACGCTCTAGTTAAAAAGCAAGCTCCAAGCACAAATTTCTCAAGATAGTCCAGTTTAGAATATAAAATAGGGTACCCTTAGATTAAGCGTAATCTAAACTATTTGATGATATATGTCTAATATGGCAACGCTTGGACGCTGAAACCTCCTTAAGAGGGTGTTAAGTACATTTAGAGATTAAATGCATTAAAAACAGACATTTAAAAAAAGTGGTAGATACGTAGAAGAAGACGGGGTGTACCGAGCCAGGCAGTTTAAAGGGGATACTCAATTTTTCGAGCATTAAAATACTCTTAGAACTAACTTTTTTTGTAAAAAAGCAGTTAACAGAAGGTACTGGCAGGGCAAAAAAGTGTTAGCAAAAATAGGAAGTCTTGAAAAAAAAAAAATTTTTAGCCTAAAATTTCCGAGTGGCATCATTTTTTAAAAGCCTGAGCAAACAAGAAAAGACACTTGAATCAGTTATATTATATTGCCACTTGAAAGTTTACAGTCTGAACTTTCAGTATGTGTATTTTTTTAGTGCTATAAGAAGTTGTAGTCGTTCACAGAAAAAAATTCAAACATGAGGCATTTGGCATTTGAGGCATTTCCAACTTGGGAGGTAGATGGCGCTCATGTCGTGTAGCTTAGTGCACGAATTGATCACAGCTGATAATGGTTACTAACTTTTTCTACTTAGCTACGTAAAAAGTAAATAGTGTCGCGTGTCTGTTACTTTTAATGTACGTAGTTGTCGAAAAATTTTTAACCAGCTACGGTTCGACATTACAAATAAAAGGTAATATGGAAAAATGGAGTAAAGGCCTAACAGATTTAATACAGAAAAAAAATTTCTCATTAATTTTAGATAATATTTCAAAGTAATCAAGTGCAAGTGTTTGATTTTTCTTACATATAAACATTCCGTTTTACTTCATGGTAAGGTAAGTCATTGTAACGATATACGTGTTATGATTCTTAAGTTTTAATGCTTGTTTTAAAATTTGAAGTAATACAATTTTCTATAAGCTTGCATAAGACTGTTAATTCAATAATCAATGACAGAAAAAATGTTCGTTACACAATTTAATTAGGTAATTATGCTCGTAATACACAAACATATTTTTAAAAATTTTTATATGTATTAATTTAATGATAACAGTATTACAATTTCCAGAATGAATTTTTGGATACTTTGCGATTTCTTTAATGATCATGAATATTATCTCGGTCTTTATCTTATCGCTTTTATCATGCAACTATTAGAATAAAAAAATGGACATTATTATTCGGGCTACGTATGCCCCACCCGGTGGACAAGTATGATTGCTAGGTACGCAGGCCGAGCTTTTTTCTACTTTTTTGTATTACTTACAAAAAATCAAGTATGCAATGGTAAAAGACGTTTTAACTTAGCAATTATTTAGTAGGAATGATCAGTTTATCTACTGGTATTTTGTTTCATCATTACATTATGCTTATAAAAATCATTTACTTTTACTATGTGACTTACACCCCGCCTTCCCCTACTTTGTCATTGATGCATAATCTTACTTTTGTTGTGGCCCAGTAAATTGCTACTGCACTGTATTGAATCAACAGAGAAAGACTAACTACTAGGTTCTACAATACCCGACACTATTATAACTTTTTGTTACACTGGTCACGTATGAGGACATTTGACTTATTCATATTATCAAATACAATTGTGTCTATCTTTTACAAATAGATTTTCGTTATCATCATTGTTTAGAATACGGTTGTAACTTTTAAAAAGCATTTCATACACGCTTAAGTAACACTTATTAAAGTCTAGTTTTTTCAATACTTCTAATAAATTTTTTATTTATCTTATAAGTAGGGACAATTATAGATCAAACCATGATCTAACAAGAGTACAATATGTTTTTATGCATACTATAAAATACATTATTTTACAATACTAGACTCAAATATTTAAAAAAACTATTATTTCTCTACTAACGTATTCAAACTATTTGACTTCATTGCATTAAGTCTTCGACATGTAAAAACTTGCTTTCAACAATGTACCTTTTTTCATAAAAAATGCAAACTTACGCAGAAATAAGTAATCGGTCTTAAGGAGGTTCGGGAAAAAAGTTAAAAATGGAGATACGTGCCAAAAAAAATGTATGTTATATTTGAGCATATTAGGAGTGCACATGAATTTTTTCAGATTTTTCATCAAGGGAAATTTTTGAGAAAAAAATTATGAAACATTGACAGTTTAACACGTTCTCTTATGAGAGAGCAAGGTTAGGTTTGCCTTTGAATTGAAATTAAGGTATATTCTAAATGTGTTAAAATAAAAAAAGACGTTATTATAGATACCTTGGTACAAAAGAAAGTTGAACGACCAAAAAATCAAGCCATCCCAAGCATTTTTTGAAAGTATAAGCAGTTACAGTCGTGCAGTTTCAAGTTTGTAGACTGCAAGAGGAGGTGCGTGGTAAAGGGGGCCCAGCTGCACGGGCAGAGGGGACTCCCTATTCCTCGCCTCTGTGAATGATACCCCCTAACCTCCTTAACTGAGTTTAATCCTAAACTAGGGGGCTTCACCCCTTGCGCGCTTCGCGCGCTAACCCCCCAAACGTTTTTGATTAAACATATTTCTAATAATTATTTAATCTAAATCGAATGATTAAATTTTAAAAATAAATTTTTCACACGAAAAAGACGACCTCGATTAGCCAGCGCTTGTCTACTTATTCTCATATGTACATTAAAATGTACCGCTTTTCGTCACTCACGACCAATCAGATCACGACATATTCTGTCAACAGTCACGTGACACTCATTATTTTAGATGAGGATAGTGATCATACCGTATAAGGTATTTTCACTTCTGACATCAGTTCGCGTCAATTGCATCGACTGCTCACTGAGACTGTATATATAGGTGTAGAAGTAACTCGCACCCTAACCAAACAATCCACACTTTTTAGTTGAGCTGAATTTTGGCTATTTGCGTGATGTTATGTCATGCAGTAAAAATTTGTCGTTAATAAATAATCAAAAATCGATTATTGCTATATTTCGAAACATGTGCGATCAGATGCTTGTAAAGGGCTTAAAAAAAATGTTTTCCGGCTTTACTTTTTGTCCGCAACAACTTTATTTATCGATTTTACTGATTTATAAAGAAAAAATGCCGTATATCTGATACCCATTCGATAGCTCGTAAAAAAAATAAATTTTTGCAATCAAATTGAGTAACTGGAAAATCTCAATAAGTTTTATAGTCGCGATTAAACTTATTGGATAAATTCAAACTTTGTCCCCCAGCCCTCGCCATTTTGCATGATGACGTCAGAAGTGAAAATACCTTATTTCAGTTGTAATTTTTAACGACGATAAAATTAGTCATTTATTTCAGTTGAATAATACTTAACCAATAGTTGTAACTTTATGTTAATTAATGATGTTACAGACATAAATATGTAAATTAAGACAATGTGTTCCAAAATTTATCAAAAAACTTTTTTTCCTGATAAAAAAGAATGTACAAGAATTTACCTAAATTTTACGACCAATGGAAACTGAATTGTATGAAGAACATTTTAAAAAAAAAAGTCAGAGGTAGCTGAAAATAATCTAGAGATATAAAAATTGCTTTAATTAGCAGGTCACTAGCATAATATTAATACGATGCATACTAAGTATAAAAGGACCAATACATTTTGCGTCAGAAAAATTGAGGCAAGAAATAGTTAATCTAAATAAATCTCAATCTAAAAAAATAATCTAAAAAAAGCTGTAAAACGAAGTTTGTGTATTATAAACGTAAGAAGTCATGTACGATGAGAAATATCTGTAAACTTATAAAAGCATACCAATGGAAAAGTCTGTCACTTCACATTCTCTATTGGTGTTGTATTCAGGTAAATGACGTTATTCTTTAGAGATCATTAACATACGTAGCAGTTGACTACAATAAGACGAGTATTATAGCTGCAGACATGACTTAATTGAGCTGAGCCAAGCAATAAACATGGGTGACATCATAGCAAGCGCAGTCCCTCATCACAGAAGCACACAATGATGCATGTATGTCGTGTACATCATATGAAATGTGAATCTATATACGTACCTTACGTCAACAAAATTGTACTCTTTAGCTCTAACTTGGTTATTCATACTGTAACTGTACATCCGAAACGATGGGGCTTATAAAGGCAGCTGGAAGGCACTTCTTTATCTGAACTAAGCCCATTAAAGTCTTTTGCTTATTCAGTCATTCATTCATTTATTAATCCGTTGATACTCTTATTTAGTCATTCACTTGTACAGCTGGCAAGTCAGTCATTTAGTAAAAAGTGATGGTAGTACCATTAGGCCAGCAGCCACTCATTTATTGATTTTCGAAATAATACTTGTTAATTTGATAGGCACGATAATGTGTATATTTGCTTAGTGTGTATCTCAAATTTTTATTTTTATCAGCAGCTTTCCTTGACTGATTTTGTGTTCAAGATTTATTATAAATAATTTAATAAATAACATAATTTCTGTTTAGGAAGTCAGAGAGTCCGAGTTTTCTTGCACTGATAACACGAATAATAGAATGCTACTATCTTTTTTAACCAATAATTTCTGTAGATTATTTTTAGACGAGTAGATGAACCATATGATAAGACATTTTCTGCTACTACAACAAAAATTGTTAGAATAACATTGCATTACGATGAGAATATATGGAAAGTAGTTTTGCGGTTTAATCGTGATGGATTTTTTGTTATTAAGCAAATAGTAAAAATCGAACAGATTTTTTCTTTGAATTTCACTTATGATTTTCTTTTTGGCATTGTATTGTAAACATTACTCGACATAATTTGTTCGTTATATAATTATGATTGGCTAGGAGATAAGTTATCTCAAACTTTTTTTTTCCGAAGTTATAGAGTAAAAGAGTGCAAAAATCGAAATTGAAAATTTAAAGTGTGCAACATTATTATCTTTTACATTTTTCGATCAAAGTTTTTCAGCATTCTAAATTTTAAACTTGTTATGGACACCTTTAACCACAGGCAACGATTCTTGTCCAACATAAAAAATGATGTCACAAAATTATTATAAGTTTGAAAATTTATTTGACTGCCCTGAACCTTATAGTATGGCTAAATTAAATTTTAACAATGGATTTTAATAAGGATACTAAAAACTTCAATACGAAAGAAAAAGAGAAAAAAAAAATTTTTTTAATTGTGACCCTGATTTTACGTAAAATTCAATTTTACAACATAAAGAAATCAATATAACTCTTACGTTTTACATTTAACAATATTAAAAGCAATTTCTTTTGATAGAGTATATTTTTTACGCATAAAAAAATGTTTGTGATGAAGTATTTTTAAATTGTTAATAGCAATTTGGTGTTTATTCCTTTTGATTAAATTTTATCCGTTATTCCACCTTTTTTCAAAAATTTTGGTAAAATGAAGAATTGCATACATTTAGGCATTGATGCATGTAAGTAATAGATTTTTCTCTTGTATACGAAAATTTGGGAGCCTCTACTAATTACTCCGCCCTCAGTACTGATAGAGAACAGAGATGCTTTCTGTTAACACACTACAGCCACTCATTCCTAATACAATTTTGAAACAAATTTTTTGTGAATACAAGAGAGTGCGTGAGTAGGTAAACTAGACTGATTCTGGTTAAAATGTAGAGAGGGAAATCACGTGGAGTGCATATATCAGGTATGTGATCATTCTTTTAAATTTTCTTCCAGAATAATGAAAGAAAGTGTGGAAATATTAGTATTCCTCTTGAAACGTGCGGCTTGCGTTGATGAATGGACAGTGCAGACTTTGTTTCGTATGCGAGTCGGGATGCTGACCGCTCTTATTTCACAAGCTATGAAGTAAATAGTCCCTCAGTGCCTATAACCGAAGAATTAAAGGACTAAATCATCAGAGTAGCATACTCGAAGTTCGCCAAAATTTTCATTTGGAAAAACTTTTAAGTTTATCCTTGTTTGACTTACAATTATTTATTTCTTAAAATGTGTTATCCATCTCCCTCACTCATTATACACCTGTGTATGCATGTGATGCGTACTGTATTGGTTGAATAGATATAACGCTGAACACCTGTCTATTATATGCAAGATACATTTAGCACTGTTCGATATCATCCAAAATAGTCCGGAGTAAAAATGTTTCGTTGCAATGCTTTAGATAAGACTTTGTGCTAATCCCTTTTGTGCAACGTATATATGTTAAATGCATTATGACTTTTACAAAGCATAGGTGCTTTCATGTATACATTTCTTGTATGTTTTCAAATATGAAAGTCTTCAATAGCTCAGTGAGTTAATCGTCTTATTGGTAAAAAACGGTAAGTTTTATTTTGAAAACTTGCCCTTTCATTTTATTTGTAATATTTCATGAGTAATAATGTAATCTTGTAAGTCTTAAAATGAATTAAATTTTTTGGAAAAGATTCATGCAAGCTTTAAAAGCTTTAAAAAAAATCCACGAATTATAATTTATGTATACATGTGCATGTATATCATTTTTTCAGACTTACACATAAAAAAATTACTAACAGACAAAGACTGTTGCAAAGTGTATCAGAAGATTCTCTTCTTCATTTATACTTACAAACACATTAAAGTTCTTATACAAGGTTTCGATGTACAAGGTATATTTTATTTTTTCTTGATCATATACTGATGTAGCTATTCATAATAAATTTCACATTTCATATACACACTGAGAGAGGTGGTGTTAGAAAAAGTGTTACAACTATGATAAAAATTACTATATTTTATAGGAAAGCTGAGACATACTCGCCATATTGTGAACATTACTATGGTACATAGTAAAACCGGATTATATAAAAATTTGCTATTTCGACATAGTAATTTTTACTTAACTCAGAAAGAATTTTTATATTCAAGTAAGAAAAAAAAAATAAATTATATATATATCTGACTGGGATTTGAACCTTCATACTTGAGCTTTCCAGTCAGGCTCCGCAACCACTAGACCACGGGACATGATGTCCGTGCGAGTGTGAATAAAGTACATGTGGGAACGTTTACTGCTTATCATACACACAGTGAAGTTAAAAAATCAAAAGATTTTCTGTTAACCACGGTATTAACAACGGATAGTTAGTTGATTCAAAATTAATTGTCGGCACATATCAATTTTAAACCCTAATAAATCACATAATATGTTTCTCTTAATATTTACATTCGTATAACCTCAAATTTGAAACTCAATAGGCGTATCAACCTATATACATCTTACGAAATTACTTTTGAACATAGTAATTTTTACTGTACTGAATAGCAATGCAGTAGAATAATAAATTTTACTATGTCACATAGCAAATTCTACTTAAGAATGTGGTACGTTTACACATAAATGTATAAATATATATGTATGTAGACATGGATAAACGAGATAACCTCTGTCCCTATCTGCGATTTAGCGAATCCAAATATACATATAAGTGACAATTTGACATTTTACACCCCTTTTAAACCTGTGTTGAGGCATAAATCATACTAAAATTGGTACCTCGTAGATAAAATTTAGCGGGGAATCATTAAGTACTATCAAAACTTACGTATGATCAACAATTCATAAGATAAGGATCAAATACCGAAAAAAAAAAAATGTTAGTTAGAATTAGTTGGGTATTCAAATTCCTCGATGCTTGAAACGTGTTAATCCACAATATTAGGTGAGTCATATTAGGATTATTTTTTATAAACTCATGTCTAAAATAGTAAATTATTGAATCTATCGGATTAACATTTCGAATCAGTGACACGGCATTCCATAACCATGGAAGCTAACTTCAGTCATGTAAATGGAATACCAAGTATCCATACAGCTCCACATGTCAAATCAGGTTAATACAACAGCCAGCCAATAATAAAACAGAATGTAAAAAATGCATTCAATTTGTGAAATCTGTATAATTGCATTAGAAAGAAGCAATATTATTATTAACAATGCTTTATCAGTCCCAACGATATGCCCCCAAAAGCTTGTTTCGGGCACCACGTAAGTCCTATAGGCATAGCGACTCTAACTAATGCGAAAATTAAACAGAACGACAGTAAATATCTTATTAAATTACGTCTTCCGACATTTGACGACGGACAGTCGTTTAGTAGTCATTTTCTCCGTACAAACACTGGCAAATAAGAGTTTCGCCAGTACCCCGCCGATATCTCTGGTAAGCTTGGCTCGTGGGCCAAGATCGAAGTTTCCTGCTCGAGAAACGTTGATAAACTGCTTCTTTGAGAGGGATACTGCCTAACAATATGAGTTTCAACAGTGCATAGCTGATATCTCTGGTAAGCTTGACTCGCAGACCAAGATCGAAGTTTCCCGCGCAGGAAACGATGATAAACTGCTCGTTTCTGAGGGATACTGTCTAATAATATGAGTTTTACCAGTGCATAGCTGATATCTGTGGTAAGCTTGACTCGTGGGGCAAGATCGAAGTTTTCCGCGTTGGAAACGTTGATTAACTGCATCTTTGTGAGGGATACTGCCTAATAATACAAGTTTCACCAGTGCATAGCTGATATCTCTGGTAAGCTTGACTCGTGGGCCAAGATCGAAGTTTCCCGCGCGGAAAACGTTGATAAATTGCTCCTTTGTGAGGTATACTGCCAAATAATATGAGTTTTACCAGTGTATAGCTGATATCTCTGGTAAGCTTGACTCGTGGGTCAAGATCGAAGTTTCCCGCGCAGGAAACATTGATAACTGCTTAGTTTGTGAAGACCATGGTAACGTGACTAGTTGATGTGGAAATCGATTAGAACGGCTGCTAGTATTATCAATCGTAAAAGCCTGATTTAAGGTAAAATGCCAAAATTTTCCGACCAGCAGCTACCGAGCCAATGTCAAAGTTTCTTGTGCGGAAATCTTAGATAACTCGTTTCTTTTTTTTTTTGTTTATTTGCGAGAAACACTGCAAGGTGACACTAGTTGTGTCATAAAGTTATCAAATCGGCAGGTGATACCTCGAAAAGCTTATTAAAGCTTGACTTGAGGGTTTCACCACAATTCGACAAACGGAAGTTGATCGATTGACTATTTTAATAGAAATAATACTGACGAAAAAGAGTTTCACCAGTGTCCTGCCGGTATCTCTGGTAAGCTTAATTTGTGGGTCAAAGTTCCCTGCGCGGTACTTTTTAATAACATTTTACTTTTAATGGTACACGGTTGGTGAGGTCTTTTTCAATCTCGACTTTTGCAATTTACGGACGAGCAATCAATCGATATTTATTAAGAATAACATGTTTACAATATTTAATATTTTCGAGAAATATATTTTGCATAGAAATTTTTTCCAAACAACCATTATTTTTTTGTCGCATATTTTTAATTTCTCACGCTTCTGTATTGTATTGGTGTAGAATGTCATTGTTGCTTGCAGCTGTCTGTTACGTCAGTTTTTTTTAAAACAATGTACTATCGCGATCGGCAGCGTGGGCAGGCCGATGTTGCACCTATCTCATTTATTTATACAATGTCATGTTGTTATGTCATGTTGATCGTCGTTTGTTAAAAAAAAAAAGTTTGGGACCGGCGGAAAACGGGATTGGCCTGAAGTTGCTTTTTTTTGTTGTCACTTCTCGAGAAGCAGTAAGGCGAAACTATCTTGAGCTTTAAACCCCTTGCTTGCAATCTTTTAATACGATCTCGCATGTTTATAATCAGCGTACCGTCATCAAAACTTTCTTATCTTTGTAACAAAGTTTTATTTGTCTCTCTTGATCTAATATGCGGTCAGTTATTTGGTCAGAAATGGTTTATTCTGAGGTGACTTGGCTTGGGCTTTGCTCAGGACGTAATGCAGGAAAGTTAATCAAGCTACGACGTCACTTAATTAAGCGTGGTCGATCCATTGATATTTAGAACAGTGATACAGAAAGGGGGAAACAAGTCGTGCGGCTAGCGTACGATAAGTCAATTGCCTAGGTTAAAGGCGCTGGCGCGTTAGCCTTGATTACTCTTAAGACTGTCGTCACACAGCATTTCGCTGACATTATTGATGTAGCATTAGACCATTCGTATGCAAATGTTCTGGCCTTAGCGTGGAGTTTTGCGTGAGTATAGTGTATAAGTAACGTATCAACTACATTATAAAGTAATTTAGATATGAGAAGTCTGTAAGTGTCATCGCCACCGTTTTTGCTTCGCGGCTTAAGGGTCTGTAGGCTATAACCGGTTGGATGGCTCAAATGAATCGAATAGTAATTTTTCTACCAAAAACGTTACACGTTGAATGGATATTAAAGTACTTTTTACTAAATAGTGATTTTTTAAATATTTTAGTGTTGTATCGCCAACTATACTATTGTCATCGTGTGTAAATCCTAACCAGTATACGTCAGCAAAAATTTTCAATATTTTGCATGGCGTCGGAGAGCACTGGATACCCGCCAATGAGGTGAAATGCATTCAAAAGCTGAGCTCTGTTAGCAATGAAAAAATTAAAGCTGTGAGACGATTGCTGACAGTTGCCAAGAAAGACAAGCAAATAGTCATGAAACACGTTACAAAATATTATAAAGATGCTTCTAAAGAATGGAGAGAGAATGCAACTCGTCGATTAAAAAACATGATGTAAGTGTGCAGCTTCTGATAAAAATATCTTTTCATATTATTTTGATGTGTATTAATTTTTCGCATAGAAGCATACGCCCGTAGTGGTACTTATATTTTTCCGTTATTTATGCGCTTTTTTGCCTTTTTATATTATTACTATTATTTTTATATTTTTACTATCACATTTTAGTCGATATGACGTCAAGCAAGGTGCAGACATTGAGAAGATACCAGCTCCACATATGACAGAAGGCCCTCAAGGAAGTGCACGTCATAGTTCAGAAATAAAAGTATCTGATACGGACGATAGTTTAGACGAAGAACAGTTATCAGAAAAAGAAAAATCAGAAAAGCTGGAAAATATCCCAGCGAAGCGCATTGCTGAAATACGGATAAAATGTTGTAGATGTGGATCATTGTGCCAGCCGTGTAATTAAAAAAAAATTGCTTAAAGTGCAAACTTCAGGCTTCTCTCGACAATCGCACTAAGGCACGCTGACCCGCTTCGACGACCAGGTGCCTCTAATTCGACCAGCCAGTTGCCAACACCATCAAGCCAGACCCGTACATCACGCGCCTCCTCTGGCTCGTCTCGGAAATCACCAACACCCGCCGGCCCGTCTCGACGATCACGCGCCGCCTCTGGCTCGTCTCGAGGGTTACGAGAACTCGTTGGCCCGTCTCGACGATCAAGCGCCGCCTCTGGCTCGTCTCGAGGGTTACGAGAACCCGTTGGCCCCTCTCGACGACTACGCGCCTCCTCTGGCTTGTTTCAACGATCACCTATACCTGCCGGCCCTTCTCGACGATCACGCGCCTCTTCTGGCTCGTCCCGAGGATCATCGATTCCCGCCGGGCCCTCTCTACGACCATGTGCCTCCTCTGGCTCGTCCCGAGGATCACCTTCACCCGCCAGCCCGTCTCGACGATCACGCGCCACCTCTGGCTCGTCTCGAAGGTTACGAAAACTCGTTGGCCCCTCTCGATGACCACGAGCCTTCTCTTTCTTATTTCGGGGGTTACGAAAGCGCGCTGTCCCATCACGCCCATCATACACTTTCAAGGTGCTTTTATAGTAGATGGCATTCAAAGGAAATGCTCGATACCTCGGCTCTAGCTGATGTAGTCTTAAATAATCTCTAGTAAGCGCCAGCGATACTAGCGCCACCTAGGGCAGTGCGTCCATATAGCGATATAGCATCTGCCAGCATAAGCCAGTGACTGGTGACTTCTGACATGCCTTAGACCAATTCATCTAGCAATATGACGACAAATTTTATATAAATATAGTAGCAGCGATTGAAAAGTTTACCAGCACAGACCTTTTTCGCACTCTTATACGCTGTTGGCGTGAGTACTGTTGGCACATGTAGTGTATACATGCTCACTGGGTATAACGCTTTGAAACTCGTTGAATCACATGTATACCAACGACCAGCTTCATTACAACGTGTATGTCAAACATACACCATTAAAAACAAGTATGCCACCACGTGATCTGGTATCACTCCTCAAATAGCTGTAATAACACCTTAATTGCCTGATTCAGCTCCATACATGACGAGTTTGCCCTGAAATACGACGCCCATGTCTCCGAAAACTTTCGTAGCGCTGGGTGCGCCATCTTACATGCAAGAGTTCGTTCCCGTTTTCTGTTATATTTTTGACTGACGAGTCTTGCTCTCACAACTCGTAGTCTCGGGTGAGAGTATCTTACCCGCGTTTACCCGCGTTTACCCGCGTTTACTCACGTTATCCCGCGTTCACCAGCGTCCCCCCGCATTCACCGGCGTTGCCCCTCCCAATAGCACGTTAACACGCGTAAAGCTGTGTGCTGCCGTACGTTACCGCTGTACACCGTGCCTCTCCCCGCGCTCCCACTTCTTACCACTCCCCTACCTGCGCTGCCCAGCTGTATAACCTATACAGCAGCTATACAAAGCCGTTCAGAGCCAGGCGAAAAGAAAAGCGAGTCACGGCCCTGTAAATCGGCACACGTGCTTCGGGCTACAAGCTTTTTCGCGCCAGGAATTCTTTTTTCAACACCAAACTCATCGTTAACACACGATCTCGTAAGTTATCAGTTATTATCAAAGCCCGTCTACTTCAGATTAATTTAAATAATTTATATTTATTTTGAAATAGTTTAACGTGTTAATGACTATCTCAATAAAATAACGCTGGAGTTCAGAAAGTGTTCCGGGAAAAAAATTTAAAAATTGGTACGACTACTTTAAGAGCATCTAAGTATGATAAAAAATTATTGGTTTTCTTATCACCCATATGCTTACTCACCACAGAGATTATTTTAATAATAAATTCCCTGGAAAGCTATTGGGTTTCTAATCGTCGATTTTCACTCGCCTAAAAGATTATTTTATTAATAAATTCATTGGAAACTGTTAGGTATTGAATGGCCCATGCTTACCCAGCTAGAACCAGATATTATTTCAATATATCCACTGATAAACGATTGGGTTTCTTATCGCCGTTGCTTACTCGTCTAAGAGACTATCCTCACACTAGTATTCTCAGTCCTCCAGAGTCCTCATACAATTACTCTCAGTTCTCTTGGTTCTAATATACTTGTTAAAATTTTCCCAACTCAAGTACTCTCATCGATTCTCTCATCAGTCCTCTCAGTACTCCCAGAGTCCTCTATACACTTTTGATGAGAGTACCGGAGAACATTGATAGACGTAAATGATAAACATTTTGCTGATAAATCTGTAGTTGTTTAGTTTTTTGTTGCTATTTTTTTTTGAATAATTAAGTGTAAGTATTATAATACTTAAATTTTGTGTCGTGTTAATTAATAATAATTGTGTTATTGTTTCTGTAGTAGACTACGAAGCGTAAAAATAAATTAATTTGACGCATTTCATTAATTATAAAGAAAAACTCTCGTACTATTAAAAAAAATATACTCAAAATATACTCATACATACATTATTTCAATATCAGACATTTTTAAATACACTTATTGTGGAAAAAATAATTTATATTTTTAGTTGGTGGGTTGTTGGTGTGAGGAGAAAGACAGTAAGGGATCACGTATACAGGATCAAATTTTTGTTTTTTAGCTTACGGGCACCACTCGAGATTTTTGCAAGGTCCAAAATCACGCGTAATTATACAAAAGAAAGTCACCGATGGATAAGTTTTTTTTCCGTTTTCCATTATTGTCTCGAATTTTTAACTGTTTTCATCAATAAAAATAAAAACTAAAAATACGTAAGCATTCATGGTAAATATATAAAAATTTAGCGCTTTTTACAAATATAGCATTGCAAAAATAAAGTTTTTGAATAACCAAAAAAGACCTTCATCGATAAAACACTTTCTTACGAATAATTTTGCTTCCACAGTTTGTTTAATCAATATGAAAGAGGATAAAAAATATAAAATGTAAAAAAAATAGTATTTATTTTCAGTTTGTTTAAGGAGGTTTGGGAGACAAGTTGAAAATCTTGAATCATGCTAAAAAAATTAATGTTATATTTCAGCATATCAGAAGTACACAAACGTTTTTCCAGATTTTTACCAGGAACATTTTTGGTAAAAAAATTATTCAATATTGACAGTTTAACACGTTCTCTGATGATAGAACAAGGCTAGGTTGTCTTTTAATTGACATTAAGGTATATTATAAATGTGTTAGAATAAAAAAACAAATTCTTATAAATAACTTAATACAAAAGGAAGATTTTCGACAAACAAATCAAGTTGTACCAGACATTTTTTGTAAATATAATTGATTAGAGTCGTACAGTTTCAAGTTTGTTGGATGCAAGAGGGGGTGTGCCGTATATAAATGGGGTGCATCGACGCGGGCCGGGAGGACTCCCCGTTCCTCATCTCTCTGAATGATACTCCCAAACCTTTTAAACAACAATTGATGCTGACGCCTTAATTGGACACAACTATTTTTCCTAATAATTAGAGTGGATTTTCAAGCAATTGAAATTATTTCGGTTTAGATGGCAGAAATTCCGTTATTTATCATTTTTTGTGTATCAACTACTGGTTGTTTCCAGTAGAATGGAAATTCGCTGAAAAATTACCCACTCCTTCGTTCATTCTTGGTCATTTTTATTCTGACACATTGTTTGTATAATAATAAAAAATAAGAAAAAATGTGTATCATTTTCAGCGGGACCCTAACAGTACATTAGAATTTATTTATACTGATTTTTATAAAAGCTAGTATATGTGCGTACGAGAATTTAAGGGGGGGGGGTAAACATTGTTCACTATTGTTAAAGAATGAGTCAAATGACAGTGAATAAAATGTAATACAAAAGGTGTCTGCACACAGACCCTATAAAGTAGTGATCTCAGGCAATCGCAACTCCCTTCGAAATTTTGTCTTTTTAATTAGGTATATATATTTTGTATTATAGATTATAGAGACTTGCATTCCAAATATTAACGGGAAGACATCATGTCTGAACTTAAAGACGACGTCATCATTTTAGAGTCTGATGACGAGGGTGTTGTCGTCGAATCTGAAGTTTCGCGATTGGTTCAAGATGTTAACGAAAATATTGATTCCGTATTGCGTAAAATACGAAGTTGTCAAGCTAATGAAATTACCAAGGATAGAAAGAATAACGAATATGCACATTTATTTTCTCTACTGAAAAAAAACAAGACAAATTTAAGCAATATTTAAGGATGAGAGTGCAAACTTTTCAATACATACTATCGAAAACGGAAAGTCACTTGACTAAAAATTGGTGCAATTTAATCTCTCAACCGATTCTCCCAGAGGAAAGACTAGTTTTAACGCTTAGGTAAGTATCGAAACTAAGAAACAATACTACTACGTAATTTATATTTATTTACAGACAGATTTTTTGCTGATTTATAAATAAAAAAGAATAGTTTTATAGTTTCTAATATGATCAGTAAAAAAACGAATAAACTGTTACAAAACTTAAATAATGGAAAAGCACATTCGTGGGGAATCAGGTGTGTCGTAGAAAAAATTTTTTTTCAGCATAGAAACACTGAATTGATAAGAATCTTCTAGATTTGAGTAATTTTTGTAGTCACATATTTCGGGCTGGAAAACTTCTTTTCGTACGATGTATTTTTGTGAACGAAATGTATGTGCAATTATGTACGAAAGATTTTTTTGCAATGTAAGAAAATAGATTTTTTTTTAGAATTTTAATAATTTATGATATAATTTCTGGTAACTTATACGCATGTACAATGCATATATCACATTACTGACACATACCTGGAAGCAATAATGAAGTCTTAGAGTATCCATCCATCATTGCAAAAAATCCTATGTGTCTATGATACGAAGTAACACATGCACATACATAGTGTTTTTAGTTTATATTTTCAATAAAATGTGTTTCAGATTTCTTGCAACTGGATCGTCGTACAGTAATTTAGCCTTCTCTTTTCGCATGGGAGTGACAACTGTCAGTCAAATCGTCAACGAATGCACGAACGTTATCTGGATTGTTTTTGAACATGTACACATGCCTATACCCGATGTGCATAAGTTTTTGGAAATTTCCCAGCAGTTTTTTGAGAAGTGACAATTTCCTCATTGCTTGGGAGCTCTTGATGGTCGACACGTGAGAATAAAAAAACCTGCTCACTCAGCGTCATTATACTATAATTATAAGAAATTTTTTTCAATTGTTCTGCAGGCCGTTGTAAATGCTAAATACAAATACATTTCCATTGATGTTGGCAATTACGGCCATGAAAGTGACCCTGGCACTTCTAGAGCATCGAATTTGTACAGAGCTCTTGTTCAAGGAAAATTAGAAATTCCCTCGGAAAGTCCTCTTCCTAATTCAAATATAATGTCACCCTTTTTTTTGTCAGCGATGGTGCTAACGCTTTAATGCCAAATGTGATGAAGCCATATCCTGGTCAAAACTTGTCTAGAGAACAAATTTTGTTTAACAAAAGAGTTGTAGAGAATGCTTTTGGACGTACGTGCCAAAAGTGGCGAATATTTTATACTACTATTCAGCAATCGCCAGATGTTGCATCTCTGATCGTCAAGTGCACTTGCTTACTACACAACATTTTAATCGATGTAGAAAAAGAAAAATATTTGAATGAATTATCATCGGGTAATCATGGGTTTGTTCATACTAGTACTACAGAAAATAAATCTGTTCTAGGATCTGCAGCTAAAGTGCGCGAAAATTTGAAAAATTATTTGGCTAGATGTTAAGTAAATGTTAAGTTATGTACAGTCATATAAATATATTATGTATTTGTACATTATTCTTGTACGTGTATGCGCCATTCCACAAAATATGCCGTATTGTAAAAGCTAGAATGTACAAACGCTTAAAATAAACATTTTTTTTTATTTTCTTTTCATAAGCAAGGTTTTCGTTTTAAAGCTGAGAGATTGGTTTTTTTCGTTCAGAAAAATCGGAAAAAATTATTCATTTGTATTTAAAACTTTAGGAATACTTTTTGGTGATCTCAATTTTGTCATACCTTGAGCATAAAATGACTTAGATTATATATAGTATATTATCAGATCTTGTTTCACGATGTTGTAATTGACAGGAACACGAAATAGATTATTTTCGGTGGAATGACCCATAGAAATATATATTTATCGTGCATGTACAGAGTTAATTAATAAAAAAATGTATTGCTGATTCACAAGTACTGAGGCTTGTATTTATTTCATCCAACCAGTCAATTAAAAATTAGACAGAACTAACATTTTTGAATTGTAGCATGGACAATCATGTAATCAAGTTTAAAAGTAGTTTCTAAAATTCAGTTGAAGACGTTTCTACTGTTGCTAAACGTTCTGGGCATAAGAAATGTGCAATGATAAACAAACGTACCATGAAGATGTTACAAATATGTTACAGTAAGCTCCAGTAAACACAGTACTTGACCAAAAAAGGCTAAAACGAGGGCTAATCACTCTAGTCACTATCATCCAATGACCCGGGGCGCTTACTGGCCACTCTATGAACTGATAAAATATTCATTGATAACATGAGCGCCTAACACCCAATGAACCGGGGTACTTACTGGCCACTTTATTAAATAATATAATGTTAATATTTTAATAGTTAATAGGTAAGCGCCCTGGGTCGTTGGGTGATAGGCGCTTGTGTTTTTAAATAATATTTTACGGTATTACAATGTGGGCAGTATGGGCCAGTAATGGGGCAGCGTTGTAACAACTTTTTATTAAAAACGTATGCAGTCATGATTGAAGAATGTTTTTATTAATCAAAAGCTATACATTAAGGAATTGAAAAATATTAAGTAGGTTACAATCATTGTACTCGTACATAAAAGTATACTTATTAAAATTGGATTTCGTTAAATTCTTAAAAAAAGTTTGGTAGCAAAAAACAGCGATACTTTACCATGATTTTTTTTATCAATACAAATTTTTTTACAAATGTTACGTACAAATTCATAATAGTAATTCAGGGCTTAAGTTCTACTTTAATTTACATAGCTGATATTTTTATAATAATTGCACAAATTAACGAAATATTTAACATTACAATAGATATGCTAATATTAATAAATATTTTTATCATTTTCATTAAACTCTCCTCTTTCATTAAGAAAATCGTACCGTAGTATTAACTTAACAGTAACAAGTATAGACTGTATTAAAAATTAAACTTAAACTGTTTCATTGGACCTCTATACGTAAAATGATAAAAGTAAAAGTTGAATTTCAAAAAGGAGTTTTTTTACTGCAATTGTTATTAGGAGTTTTACATATTTTACGTTGAAAACTAATTGACAAAGTAGTTAATACAAAAAGTAGCACTTTTAAAGTAGTTCTCATAACTAAAAAAACGTATCTGTAGTTGCTCTTCTACAAAACTCAGTTCTCATGCAAAGATATGAAAAGAAAACAATGGTGAAACGAGCAAAGTTTTTTAAGATTTCCTTAAAAAACGCAACGCTCAAGAAATTTCAAGGAACTTTATAAAAACAAAACTTACGATGGTAAAAAATGACTTAGGTCGTTTGACGTTATTAATATGTTTAACAATTTTTTAAAATCTAAATCCAAATTGCACATCAAAGTTTTAAGTCATTAATAATTATAAAAACGTTAAAATAGTGAGAAGGAAGGTATTTTTTATGAAAATCTTTAAAAGCTGTCTGTTCCTCCGAAAGTTTGTATGGATGGAGAAGAATCTTTCAGTACCCTTGCATTTGCGTCTTCAAGGGACTCGTTCCTTGTAGATATACTTTGTATCAGAATCAAGGATTGATCTTGAGATCTCAACTGTTCAGGCGGAATCGTATCCATAGAACTGTTTTTGCAAGGAGTTGTGGAGATATTAACTGTAGCAGAATTGTTTAACAGTCGTGATGGTGGTACAACTCTCAAAGAAGATCCAAAACTTGGTTGAGCCGCACAGTTAACATCTTGTTGAATAATATTCCCGTTGGGATGATTACTCATGCTTTCTGTTTGTGAGTCGGACGACACTCTTATATCACCTGTTTGATAAGTAGGTACTATCTGATCAGAATATTGACCAGGTGGCCGAGTGTGAGTTTGAGCAGTTTGAGCAGAGTACACCGGCACGTTTTGATTTTGTTGGTACAGCTGTGGATTGTATTGTGGAATCTTATTTTGCTCAATACGCTGAAAATTAGACTGGTTGCTTGGCAATTCTATTTGTGTACCACCAGGTGAGGGTCCCGGTGGAGTGGCGTGGAACGGGTTTGACGCAACCCTTGGCTGAATTGGTAGTTGAGGTTTTACTGAAACAAAAATATAAATGAAAGCCATAGTAAAATGTTACCGAACAACTTAATATCGTATCACTCCACCCAATGCAGAAGAAACATGTTAATATTAAGACAACGAAAAAAAATTTACCATCGATGTAGTTTTGATTGTAAACGGGATTTGATGAATTTCCCATGTTCCAGTTAGATTCGGTCTTAACTGTCGTTTTATTAGCTTGAAAGCGTTTGAGTTTGACGTCAACAACAAGACAGTCTGCAACAAATGAAATAAATGCCACTGCAAATGTGAAGGAACAAAATACATCAAAAGAGAAGCTTACCATCATCGTAAACTTTTTTTTTTCGTCTGGGAGGAGCACGATTTTCTGATGCACGTGATGATGAAACGTTTCCTTCAATCCTGTCAGAAAGAGCATAGTTCATGACGAGATCAGTCACCTGATTCCTAAAGATAAGAAGCTTATCTTCCGGTATTTTGTTCAAACAATGTAATAATGTTGAGAAAAACGTCATGTGAGCTGCGTCATCGTTTGGCGGAGAAATGATTGCTTGCTGTGACTTATTTTCAGACATCATGAAGGTCGAGTTACAGAAAATAAATGGTATGTGCGGTACAGTCTCGACTTTGATTGAGTTGGATGCCAACGGAGTTGAGGCTGAGTTGGAACGAAGATTTTCAACCAAGCTGAATTTTGGTTGGTTAGTTGTGGTTGCTTCTTGAAACAATTTGTCAAGGTTCCCAGTTGACTTTTTAGCTGTAACTTTATCGCCCAAAAAATGTAATAATTTAAAGTAACTCCACTTAGAAGAATAAGAGCTATCTAGCCCATCTCCAGACTTCGTTGCAATTTCCAAATTGTATTCTTGTCTATACTTGGCCACAAAACTTTTCCATTTATTGTAGACAACGTTTTTTGTTGAAAAACCAGAATTAACTTATGTATTTCTCTCAAATATATTAATAATTATGAGTATATAAAATGGAACTTTAAAGTGGATCTTATGAAGGTGGTATATAGAAACTGTAAAATATTAAAACCAATAATTTGAAAATGAAAGTAAGATATGGATTTTCAAAACTCAAGATTGTTTTAATGACCAACTAACTAACCAGTAATGTAAGGATTGATTTTAAAGTGTATTTTCAAAACTTGAGATAGTATAACAGTAGTTATGGCACATTTTAGTTTCAATACGTCAGGCTGCTTGAAACTATCAAAAGTGTTGACAAAAAAATTTCCTTTTTTTTCCAAGCAACTGAAGCTCAAAGTATCAGAGAAAGAATACGTTTTAACTATTATTTTACAACAAGACATGTTACTAAAAATCCCATTAAAAAGTGAGACAAAAAGTTTATGTTCATCAAAAAGCCCTAAAAGATAGAATTATGAATTTTCCTGTGAGAGAAAAAAATAACAGCTAACACGGTTTCATTCGTAATACTTAATGAGTAACAAAAAGAAGAGAACAAATAGAATATTCAATGTTTCAATGTCAAGGGCTGATTGATGAACATGAACTTTTTGTCCAAAAATTTATAATCATCTAATGATCTATTGGCCTTTTTTCAGTGTAAAAAAAAAAAAATAAAAAAAAATAAAAAAAATAAAAAAAAAAACCTACAACTCTTAATGGTATGCATTTAAATAAGCAATTAACTAAAGTACTATGATCAAATTTTGTCTACTTCACACTCATCCCAATTACAGTTTTGGAAAAGCTATCCATTATTTTTGTGCACGCCGATATATAAGACTTGACAAAAGTTTTATTCTAACTGTTATGTTTAAAACATATTCTAAATGAATATGTTTTAAAAAAAAACTTGTGTGTAGTAAAAAACGTGCTTACTTTCTTTCTTCAGCTTTCTTGCAACAACGTCCCACTGCTTTGCTTTCAGCCCTGAATTTAAATATTGTGGATGAGATCTGTCCCACAGAATTTGTCTTGCTTGTACTTCTTGAATAAGCTGCTCTTCTGTCGATTGATCCATTAGATTGACTTCTTGTACCCTAATACACGGTGTAACGATCAGAGAGGACAGGAAGAAAATACAGTTACATCACTGAAAAACGCACATTCACACTGATTTTATGATACAATAACATTGAATTAACAAAAAAGTTTTAATCATATTTTTGAAACATCTATTCGCATGAGAATTAATATAAACCTGCGTACATCATACGCCACAAATACTGTCCATGTACTCCTCGAAGAGCCTCGAGCTTTACAGTATTTTTCTGTTCTGTTTGTGTTCAATTAGAAATTAGCAACTACGCATATAGGAACGTTAAAAACTCAGGTTTCTGCGTAAATAGACCTAGACTAATATTTAATAATAACTGATAACTTACCAGATCGTGTGTTAACGATGAGTTTGGTGTTGAAAAAAGAATTCCTGGCGCGAGAAAGCTTGTAGCCCGAAGCACGTGTGCCGATTTACAGGGCCGTGACTCGCTTTTCTTTTCGCCTGGCTCTGCACGGCTTTGTATAGCTGCTGTATAGGTAACACAGCTGGGCAGCGCAGGTAGGGGAGTGGTAAGAAGTGGGAGCGCGGGGAGAGGCACGGTGTACAGCGGTAACGTACGGCAGCACACAGCTTTACGCGTGTTAACGTGCTATTGGGAGGGGCAACGCGGGTGAATGCGGGGGGACGCTGGTGAACGCGGGATAACGTGAGTAAGCGTGGGTAAACGCGGGTAAACGCGGGTAAGATACTCTTACCCGAGACTACGAGTTGTGAGAGCAAGACTCGTCAGTCAAAAATATAACAGAAAACGGGAACGAACTCTTGCATGTAAGATGGCGCACCCAGCGCTACGAAAGTTTTCGGAGACATGGGCGTCGTACTTCAGGGCAAACTCGTCATGTATGGAGCTGAATCAGGCAATTAAGGTATTACTACAGCTATTTGAGGAGTGATACCAGATCACGCGGTGGCATACTTGTTTTTAATGGTGTATGTTTAACATACACGTTGTAATGAAGCCGGTCGTTGGTATACATGAGATTCAACGAGTTTTAAAGCGTTATACCCAGTGAGCATGTATACACTACATGTGCCAACAGTACTCACGCCAATAGCGTATAAGAGTGAGAAAAAGGTCTGTGCTGGTAAACTTTTCAATCGCTGCTACTATATTTATATAAAATTTGTCGTCATATCGCTAGATGAATTGGTCTAAGGCATGTCAGAAGTCACCAGTCACTGGCTTATGCTGGCAGATGCTATATGGACGCACTGCCCTAGGTGGCGCTAGTATCGCTGGCGCTTACTAGAGATTATTTAAGACTACATCAGCTAGAGCCGAGGTATCGAGCATTTCCTTTGAATGCCATCTACTATAAAAGCACCTTAATGTTGCCTCATGCATCAGTTTTCCAACCTGTCGTGTCCCGTGCTAAATCTTGGCGTTTTCAATTTAGCACGGGTTCCTATGTTATGGCTACAAATGGAATATTTGCTTTTTGGCCGGCTATCATTACCCACGCATCAAAGAAATGTATCAAAGCGCGAGTTTTTCCTCTCAAAGGAAACGATGCCGGATTTGTGATAAAAGCTAAGAAGAACGTTCAAATATATAACAATTGCAGCAAGTATGATTATTTACAAAATGTTAAGCCTACATATACGAAAAAGTTCATGCAGGCCTGTAATGTCTTGGAAAAACATAAAAAACTAATTACAAAATAACTTGTTAAAAAAATTGACCCGTTGTTGTAATTTGATAATGTTGAATTAAGAAAAAGTTATTTTCAAGCTTTTATTATTGTGGAATTAATAGAGTGAAATAAAATTTTCTCTATATTTTTTATAATTTATACTTAAAATTTCAGTTCTTAGACAAACAAGCTTTGGTCGAAAAGGACCCAGCTGACTAAATTTTTAATTTATTTGTAAGAGTCAACTTTCGGTAAGCCCTTTCATTAACAGAACGAGCTTACAAAAATATTTTTATTTATTTTACAAGAGTACGCTCTTCGGCAAGCGAGCACCGGCGCTTAAGGACCTAGCTGTCTGGATTTTGTAAATTCGTCTTTAAAGTTTACGTTTGTTGACGACGAAATTTAAACTTTTTTACATTTATTCAAAGGAAGAGTACACTTTTTGGCGAGCAAACTTTAACGCTGAAGAAGAAAGCTCGCCAAACGTCAAAATTATTTAGAGTAATTTTTAAATACGCGGGAATCATTGATAACGTGTTCATTTATATTTATTAACATTTTCCTAGAGATAAGTGAAGTTTTAAAATACGGGCCAACCACCAAATTGCTCGTAGAGGTAAATATAATTCCTGGGGAGTGGGTTCGGTTTGAATGCATCATTTAGCAATGAAGTTTGGATCTTTTTTTTATATGTGAGCATTGATTTGGCATAGGCACTTATAACAAAATGACCCGAGTAAGTATACTTTGAAAGCGTCAACTAATAAGAAATAAGGGGCGCTTTATAGTTTTCAAAAATAAGAATGTAAAAAACTAAAATACCGACCAGCAGTAGTTTAATACACGTGATAATAATCAAATTATCTGTACTGATTTTTTTCCTTGTGAGTTGATTTAAAACAAAAGTGCCAACTATAATAGCATGCAGGGCAATTTTTTTTCTATTATTTATTTATTTTTTTCTTTCATTAGGCACGTAAGAAAATTAATCCTTCCACATTTGAAACAAACAAACAATGAATTTTTTTTATTACTGTTTTTTATAACGTATTTACACAAAATATGGCCAAAATTCATAAAAGTTGCTCGAAATTAAAGCCATCGACTTCAATTAAACAATCTAATCGTGATATAATGGATCGCCGAGCGTTTCTGATTTCTCGAGGAGTGATGGCAGCACATTCTCGTTCGATTTTCAACGTCATATCTTCTGTCGTGGTGGGAGGATCTCGGTAACACCTCTCCTTGAACACACCCCATAACTAATAATCTAGAAGTGTTAGATCTGGTGATCGTGGTGGCCATAACCTCGGTCCTCGAGTACCTATCCAATTTTGGCCAAAAAACAGTCGGAGACATGCAGTGGCAGCAGCGCTGTTGTGTGCAGGTGCACCGTCTTGCTGCCACCACATATTTTGAAGACGTACTGGATTATCTCGTAATAATCGCGGCAAAACTCTTCTTAAAAATCCAGCATATGTTGCTCCGTCAAGGGTTCTTTCAAAAAATACCGGGCCAACAATCCTGTCACCTACTATTCCGGCCCACACGTTCATCTTCCAGCGACGTTGGCCTTTAACCTCGTAGATCATACGTGGATTCTCTCCTCGCCTGGACCAACTTCTTTTATTCTGCCTGTTGAGGGTTTCTCTTTGCGTGAACGTTGATTCATCAGTAAAACATATTCGTCGTGTAAAATTTGCGTCGTTTCTGAGCCGTCTTCTCAACCATCTACCGTAGCGCAGTCTTCGTTCTGCATCGCCGTCTTGTAGTTTTTGAACCTTTCTAAATTTGTACGGATACCGCGTCTCTTTCTGCCTCACCACTGTCTCTCGATTACCTCCTTAGTATTGGAAATTGAATTATAGGCTACATTGATAATCGCAAATAGAGATTTTTTTTTAGCACAATCGATACATAAATTTAGTAAATTTTTAAAAATGGAAATATTTACCCAATCGCCATGCAAGAGCTCTTACACTCTGAACAGCGTTCTCCTCGAGATTTCGCTCGACTTCCTCTCTTAAAGGGCCATCTCTAACAGGCCGTTGCCTTGGCGGATTGGGCCTGTTTACCACGCCATGCTCTTGGTACGTCTGAAGACCTTCTCGAAACAAAATTGCCTACTTACCCTTACCCCCTCCCTTCAAAAGGTACAGCTAATTCTGTAAATTCTAAGCCTATGTACTCATTTCAGCTTTTGTACCCGTAATTTGTCATTGGGGCGAATTGCTCTTGGCACTAATAAATTAGTTAAAATCAAATCCCTCTCCCAACGGCTCAAAGCCCAGAAAAGAGCCCTTACTAGGGATTGGTCGTATAGAAAAACAAAATTTAAAAAGAATGTAGTTTTTAGGAAAATAGTATAATAATGTTTACTACAAAATGTACATATTAATATGAATTATTTCATAAACGTTTGGCGAGTCGGGCAATACTCGTTCAAAAACCTTGCTTGATACAATCTGACGGCTGCCATATAATTGTTTACGCCGTTTTCTCGGCGAAATTCAAAAATGCACTCCAAAATTCGATTACGTCTTCGCTCTCGTTCCAGTCTCCGTGCGTTCTCCATCTTATCCTCAGCGTCTCAGCCCAGAAGATAATCAATTTAACGGAACAAAATTAGTGTGATGTTTGTGTAATGTCAAATTCGATAGGCTCATAGCCAGTAAAATGATAAATTACACAAAAATAAAAAATCAGTTTAATACTAATATAAAAAGATACAAATAAAAAATTAATTGACAAATCAAACAATAAAATTAAACAAAGGAAAGTATAAATAAATAATGATGAAAAGGTACGAGAAAAATAATAAAGCATATTCGGAAATAATGTCTAAAGACCTGTGGTACTTACCACTATCAATTCTTGGCTATAGTGGCACAATAGAAAGCTCTATGCTTGGTACGTAAGCTTGAGAAACGAGAAGTAGCACTATATTAAAAAAAAAAAATTTTTGATGCCAAGCGCTTGGGGATTAAACGAAGATTGCAATAACCCATCAACACGCGTAATAACTCCAAAAAGATTAATCAAACTAGGCTAACAAAACGTATAAACTTAACAATTAAAACTTTATAGGAAAGAGAAAAAAGTTTTAATGATAGCACGCTAATTACAAACACGTAAAATCGTACTAAAAGATTGCAAGCAAGGGGGTTAAAGCTCAAGATTGTTTCGCCTTACTACTTCTCAAGAACTGACAACAAAGAGATGAAACTTCGGGCCGATCCCATTGCTAATAAAACTTTCTTTTTTAACAAACGACGATCAACATAACATAACAAGATGACATTGTATAAATAAATAAGATAGGTGCAATATCGGCCTGCCCACGCTGCCGATAGTAAATTGTTTTTAAAAAAACTGACATAACAGACAGCCACAAGCAACAATGACATTCTACACCACAACACTACAGAAGCGTGAGAAATTTAAATTACGCGACAGAAAAATAATGGTTGTTTGGGAAAAATTTCTATGCAAAACATATTTCTCGAAAATATTAGATATTACAAAAATGTTATTCTTAATAAATATCGATTGATTGCTCGTCCATAAATTATAAAAGTCGAGATTGAAAAAGACCTCACCAAATGAGAAATACCTACCGTGTACCAATAAAAGTAAGATGTTATTAAAAATTACGGCGCTGGAAACTTTGACCCACAAATTAAGCTTACCAAAAATACTGGCAGGACACTGGCAAAACCATTTTTTGTCAGTGTTATTTCTATTCAAATAGTCAATTAATCAACTTCCATTTGTCGAATTGTAGCGAAACCCTCAAGTCAAGTTTTAATGAGCTTTCCGAGACATCACCTGCCAATTAAATAACTTTATGACACACCTAGTGTCACCTTGCAGTGTTTCTCGCAAATAAAAAAATAAAAAAACCAGTTATCTAAGATTCCCGCACGAAAAAATTTGACATCGGCTCGATAGCTGCTGGTCGAAAAATTTTGGCATTTTATCTCAAATCAGGCTTTTACAACTGATAATACTAGCAGCTGTTCTAATCGACTTCCCCATCAACTAGTCACATTACCATGCTCTTCACAGACTTAGCAGTTATCAATGTTTCCTGCGCGCAAAACTTTGATCTTGGCCCGCGAGTCAAGCATACCAGAGATATCAGCTATGCACTGGTAACACTCATATTATGAGGCAATATACCTTACAAAGAAGCAGTTAATCAACGTTTCTAATGCAAAAAACTTCAATCTTGCCCCATAAGTCAAGCATACCAGAGATATCAGCTATGCACTGGTGAAATTAATAATATTTGGCAGTATCCCTTACGAAGAAGCAGTTTATCCACGTTTCCCGCGCGGTAAACTTCGATCTTGGCCCACCAGTCAAGCTTACCAGAGATACCAGTTATGCTCTGGTGAAACTTATATTATTAGGTAGTATTCCTCACAAAAAAGCAGTTCATCAACGTTTCTAACGCGAAAGACTTTGATCTTGCCCCACAAGTCAAGCATACCAGAGATATCAGCTATGCACTTGAAAAATTAATAATATTAAGCAGTATCCCTCACAAAGGAGCAGATTATCAACGTTTCCCGCGCAGGAAACTTTGATCTTGCCCCGAAAATCAAGCTTACCACAGGTATCAGCTATGCACTGGTAAAACTCAAAGTATTCAGCAGTATTCCTGACAAAAGAGCAGTTGATCAACGTTTCACGCGTGTAAAGCTTCGATCTTGGCCCGCTAGTCAAGCGTACCACAGATGTCAGCTATGGACTGGTAAAACTTATATTATTAGGAAGTATCTCTCACAAAAAAGCAGTTAATCATCGTTTCTAACGCTGGAAACTTCGATCTTAGTTCACAAGTCAAGCTTTTCATAGATATCAGCTATGCACTTGTAAAACTTATATTATTATGCAGTATATCTCTCAAAGGAGCTGTTTATTAACAATTTCTACGCGAGAAAAAATCGATCTTGGCCCGCGATTCAATCTTACCACAGATATGAGCTGTGCACTGGTGCAATTAATATTATTTAGCACGATTCCTTACAAGAAAGAAGTTAGTCAACGTTTCCTTCGCAGGCAACTAAATCTTGGTCCGCGAGTAAAGCTTACAAGAGATATCAGCTATGCATTGTTGAAACTCATACTAGAGGCAGTGTTCTGCTTATCTGAGCAGTTTATCAACGTCTGCCGCAGAGAAATTTTCGATCTTGGCCCGCGAGTCAAGCTTACCGAAGACATTAGCTTTTCACTGGTAAAATTAATTTTATTTCGCAGTATTTCTCACGAAAAATCTGTTATTGAACGTTTCCTTCGCAAAAAACTTTGATCTTGGTCCACGCGTCAAGCTTACAAGAGATATTAGCTATGCACTGTTGGAACTTATATTATTTGGCAGTATTCCTCTCAAATCCGCAAATTATTAACGCGTCCTGCGCAGAAAACTTTGATCTTGGCCCACAAGTCAAGCTTACCAGAGATATCAGTTATGCTCTAGTAAAATTCATATGATTAGGCAGTATCCCTCACAAAAAAGCAGTTAATCATCGTTTCTAACGCGAAAAACTTCGATCTTGGCCCACAAGTCAAGCATACCAGAGATATCAGCTATGCATTTGAAAAATTAATAATATTTAGCACTATCTCTCACAAAGGAGCAGCTTATCAACGTTTCACGTGCAGGAAACTTTGATGTTGCCCCAAAAGTCAAGCTTACCACAGGTATCAGCTATTCACTGGTAAAACTCGTATTATTCAGCACTATCCCTGACAAAAGAGCAGTTTATCAACGTTCCACGCGTGGGAAGCTTCGATCTTGGCCCGCTAGTCAAGCGTACCAGAGATGTCAGCTATGGACTGGTAAAACTTATATTATTAGAAAGTATCCCTCACAAAAAAACAGTTAATCATCGTTTCTAACGCGGGAAACTTCGATCTTGGTTCACGAGTCAAGCTTTTCACAGATATCAGCTATGCAGTTGTAAAACTTATATTATTATGCAGTATATCTCACAAAGGAGCTGTTTATCAACGTTTACTGCGCAGGATGATTTGATCTTGGCCCACAAGTCTAGCTCACCAGAGATATCAGTTATGCTCTCGTGAAACTAATAATATTCGACAGTATCCCTCACAAAGAAACAGCTTATCAACGTACTGTGCGCAGAAAACTTTGATCTTGCCCACGAGTCAAGCTTACCAGAGAGTTAAGCTATGCACTAAAAAAAGTCATATTATTCGGCAGTATCCCTGACAAAAGGGCATTTTCTCAACATTTCTCGCAAGAAAACTTTAATCTTGGCCCGCAAGTCGAACCTACTACAGATATAAGCGTTGCCTTGGTAAAATTAATATTATTTAGCAGTATTCCTTACATAGAAGCAGTTATTCAACGTTTTCTTCGCGAAAAAAATTTGATCTTGGTCCGCGAGTCAATCTTACCACAAATATCAACTATGCATTGGTGAATATCGAATTATTCATCAGTATCCCTCACAAAGGAGTAGTTTATCAACAATCTCTACGCGGAAAACATCAATCTTGGCCCGCGATTTAATCTTACCACAAATATTAGCTATGCACTGGTGCAATTTATATTATTTAGCACGATTCCTTACATGTAAGCAGTTAGTCAACGTTTCCTTCGCAGAAACTAGATCTTGATATGCGAGTCAAGCTTACAAGAGATATCAGCTATGCGTTGTTAAAACTCATACTAGAGGCAGTGTTCTTCTTATTTGAGCAGTTAATAAACGTCTGCCGCAGAGAAATTTTCGATCTTGGCCCGCGAGTCAAGCTTACCAGAGATATTAGCTTTCCACTGTTAAAATTAATTCCATTTGGCAGTATTTTTAACGAAAAAGCTGTTATTTAACGTTTCCTTCGCTAAAAACTTCGATCTTGGTCCACGCGTTCAACTTACAAGAGATATCAGCTATGCATTGTTAAAACTCATACTAGAGTTAGTGTTCTTCTTATCTGAGCAGTTTATCAACGTCTGCCGCAGAGAAATTTTCGATCTTGGCCCACAAGTCAAGCTTAAAAGAGATATCAGTTATGCTCTGGTAAAACTCATATGATTAGGCAGTATCCCTCACAAAAAAGCAGTTAATCATCGTTTCTAACGCAAAAAACTTTGATCTTGGCCCACAAGTCAAGCATACCAGAGATATCAGCTATGCATTTAAAAAATTAATAAAATATAGCACTATCCCTCTCAAATCCGCAAATTATCAACGTTTCCTGCGCAGAAAAGTTTGATCTTGGCCCACAAATCAAGCTTACCAGAGATATCAGATATTCTCTAGTAAAATTTATATGATTAGGCAGTATCCCTTACAAAAAAGCTTTTAATCATCGTTTCTAACGCGAAAAACTTCAATCTTGGCTCACGAGTCAAGCGTACGGGAGATATCAGCTATGCACTGGTAAAACTTAGATGATCAGGCAGTATCTATCACAAAGAAGCAGTAAATCAACGTTTCCTGCGCGGAAAACTTAGATCTTGGCCCACAAGTCAAGCTTAACAGAGATATCAGTTATGCTCTGGTGAAACTCATACTATAGGCAGTGTTCTTCTTATCTAAACAGTTTATCAACGTCTCCTGCGCGGTAAACTTTGATCTTGGCCCATGAGTCAAGCTTACCAAAAAAATTAGCTATGCACTGGTGAAATTGATATTATTTGGCAGTATTCCTCACAAAAAAGCAGATATTCAACGTTTCCTTATTTAAAAACTATAATCTTGGTCAACGTGTCAAGCTTACTAGAGATATCAGCTATCCACTGTTAAAACGCATATTATTTGGCAGTGTCCCTCTTAAATGAGTAGTTCATTAACGTTTTCTGTTCGGGAAACTTTGATCTTGGCCCGCAAGTCAATCTTACCACAGATATTAGCTCTGCTCTGGTAAAATTATTATGATTTGGCACGGTTTCTCACAAAGATTTAGTTAGTCAACGTTTGCTTCGCAGGAGACTCTGATCTTGGTCCGCGAGTCTAGCTTACCACAGATATTAGCTATGCACTGGTGCAATTTATATTATTTAGCACGATTCCTGACAAGGAAGCAGTTAGTCAACGTTTTCTTCGCAGAAACTAGATTTTTATATGCGAGTCAAGCTTACAAGAGATATCAGCTATGCATTGTTGAAACTCATACTAGAGGCAGTGTTCTTTTTATCTGAGCAGTTTATTAACGTCTGCCAAAAAGGAATTTTCGATCTTGGCCTGCGAGTCAAGCTTACCACAGATATTAGCTAATCACTGGTAAAATTAATTTTATTTGGCAGTATTTCTCACAAAGAAGCAGTTATTTAACGTTTCCGTTGCCAAAAACTTTGATCTTGGTCCACGCGTCAAGCTTACCAGAGATATCAGTTATGCTCTGGTAGAACTTATAATATTCAACAGTATCCCTCACAAAAAAACAGTTTATCAACGTTCTCCGCGCAGTAAACTTTGATCTTGGCCCACGAGTCAAGCTAACCAGAGAATTAAGCTTTGCACAGGTGAAACTCATATTATTCGGCAGTATCCCTGACAAAAGGGCAGTTTTTCAACGTTTTTCGCAACGAGAACTTTAATTTTGGCCCACAAGTTAAGCCTATTACAGATATAAGCGTTGTCTTTGTGAAATTTATATTATTTAGCAGTATTTATTACAATGGAGCAGTTATTCAACGTTTTCTTCGCGATAAAAATTCGATCTTAGCTCGCGAGTCAATCTTACCACAGATATCAACTATGCACTTGTGAATATCGAATCATTTGGCAGTATCTCTCACAAAAAAGAAGTTTATCAACGTTTTCTATGTGGGAAACAACGATCTTGGCCCGCGACTTAATCTTACCACAGATATTAGCTATGCACTAGTGCCATTAATACTATTTAACACGATTTCTTACAAAGAAGCAGTTAGTCAACGTTTCCCTCGCAGAAAACTTAGATCTTGGTCCGCAAGTCAAGCTTACCAGAGATATGAGCTATGCATTGTGAAAACTTATACTAGAGGCAGTTTTCTTCTCATCTAAGCAGTTTATCAACGTCTGCGGCATGAAAATTTTTTATTTCGACCCGAATCAAGCTTACCACAGATATTAGCTATCCACTGGTAAAATTGATTTTGTTTGGCAGTATTCCTCACAAAGAAGCAGTTATTTAACGTTAACTCCACCGAATAGTTCGATTTTGGTCCACGAGTTAAGCTCACAAGATATATCAGGTATGGACTGTTAAAAATTATATTATTTTGCAGTATCCCTTTTAAATCAGCAGTTTATCAACGTTTTTGGCGTTGTTAACTTTGATCTTGGCCCACAAGTCAAGCTTACCAGAGATATCATTTATGCTTTGGTGAAGCTCTCATTATTAGGCAGTATCCCTTACAAAAAAAAAATCTTATCAACGTTTCCCGCGCAAGAAACTTTGATCTTGGCCCACGAGTCAAGCATACCGGAGATATTGGCTATCCACTGTTGAAACGCATATTCTTCGGCAGTGTCCCTCTTAAATAAGTAGTTCATTAACGTTTTCTGCTCAGAAAACTTTAATCTTGGCCCACGAGTCAATCTTACCTCAGATATTAGCTTTGCACTGATAAAATTGATTTTATTTGGCAGTATTTCTCACAAAAAAGCAGTTAATTAACGTTTACTCTGCCGAAAAGTTCGATTTTGGTCCACGAGTTAAGCTCACCAGATATATCAGGTATGGACTATAAAAAATTATATTATTTTGCTGTATTTCTTTCAAATAAGCAGTTTATCAACGTTTTTGGCAAGGAAAATTTTGATCTTGGCCCACAAGTCCACAAAGATATTAGTTATGCTCTGGTAAAACACATATTATTAGGCAGTATTCCTTACAAAAAAGCAGTTAATCATTGTTTCTAACTCGAAAAACTTTGATCTTTTTCCACAATTCAAGCTTACAACAGATATCAGCTATGCACTGGTAAAACTTATATTGTCAGGCAACATTTCTTACGAAGGAACAGTTTATCAACGTTTTTCGCGTGGAAAACTCCGATCTCTGCCCACGAGTTAAGCGTACCAGAGATGTCAGCTATGCACTAGTAAAACTTATATTATGAGGCAGTTTACCCCACAAAGAAGCAGTTAATCAACGATTCCTGAGCGGAAAACTTTGATATTGGCCCACGAGTCAAGCTTACCACAGATATAAGCTATGCACTGGTAAAATTTGAATGATTTGGCCGTATCCCTCACAAAGGAGCAGTTTATCAACGTTTTCTAAGTGGAAAACTTTGATCTTGGCCAACGAGTCAAGTTTAGCAGAGATATTAGCTATGCACTGGTAAAACTTATATTATAAGGCAGTATTTCTTTTAAAACAGCAGTTATCCAACGTTCCTTTCGCGGTTACCTTAGATCTTGGTCCGCGAGTCAAACTCACTAAAGATATTATTCATGCACTGTTAAAACTTTTACTATAGGCAGTGTTTTTCTCCATCGAGCAGTCTATCATCGTCTCCTGCCTTGGAAACTTAAATCTTGACCCACTAGTCAAGCTAACAAGAAAAATCAGTTATGCTCTGTTGAAGTTCATATTTTTTGGCAGTATTCCTTACAAAGAAGAAGTTAATCAACATTTTTAACGCGAAAATTTTCAATGCTGCCCCACGAGTCAAGCTTACCACAGATATTAGCTATGCACCGGTAAAATTTATTTTATTAGTCAGTATCCCTCACAATGGAAAATCTTATCAACGTTTTTTGAACAAGAATCTTTGATCTTGGCCCGCAAGTCTAGCGTACTACAGGTATTAGCTATGCAATAGTAAAATTTATATTATTAGGCAGTATTTATAACAAAGAAACATTTCTTTAACGTTTCTTTTGCCAAAATCCTCGTCTTTGGCCCAAGAGTCAAGCTTACCACGTAAACAAGCTATGCTCTAATAAAAATTATACTATATGGCAGTATCCCTTTTATAAAACCAGTTATTCAACGTTTTCTTTGCCAAAAACTTCGATCTTGGTCTACGAGTCAAGCTTACCAGAGATATCAGCTATGCACTGTTGAATCTCATATTATTTGGCAGTATTTCTCTTAAATCAGAAGTTTATCAACGTTTCCTGTGCAGGAAACTTTAATCTTAGCCCACAAGTTAAGTTTACTAAAGATATCAGTAATGCTCTAGTGAAACTCACTTTATTAGGCAGTATCCCTTACAAAGCGGCAGTTAATCAACGATTCTAACTCGGAAATCTTTGATCTTGTCCCACTAGTCAAGCTTACAACAGATATCAGCTATGCACTGGTGAATATCGGATTATTAATCAGTATCCCTCACAAAGAAGCAGTTTATCAACAATTTCTACGCGGGAAACATCGATCTTGGCCCGCGATTCAATCTTACCACAGATATTAGCTATGCACTGGTGCAATTTATATTATTTAGCACGATTCCTGACAAGGAAGCAGTTAGTTAACGTTTCCTTCGCAGAAATTAGATTTTTATATGCGAGTCAAGCTTACAAGAGATATCAGCTATGCATTGTTAAAACTCATACTAAAGGCAGTGTTCTTCTTATCTAAGCAGTTTATTAACGTCTGCCGCAGAAAAATTTTCGATCTTGGCCCACGAGTCAAGCTTACCAAAGATATAAGCTTTCCACTGTTAAAATTAATTTTATTTGGCAGTATTTCTCACGAAGAAGCTGTTATTTAACGTTTCCTTCGCTAAAAACTTCGATCTTGGTCCACGCGTTAAACTTACCAGAAATATCAGCTATGCACTGTTGGAACTTATATCCTTTGGCAGTATCTCTCTCAAATCCGCAAATTATCAACGTTTCCTGCGCAGAAAAGTTTGATCTTGGCCCACAAATCAAGCTTACCAGAGATATCAGATATACTCTAGTAAAATTTATATGATTAGGCAGTATCCCTTACAAAAAAGCTTTTAATCATCGTTTCTAACGCGAAAATCTTCAATCTAGGCTCACAAGTCAAGCGTACGAGAAATATCAGCTATGCACTGGTAAAACTTAGATTATCAGACAGTATCTTTTACAAAGAAGCAGAAAATCAACGTTTCCTGCGCGGAAAACTTAGATCTTGGCCCACAAGTCAAGCTTAACAGAGATTCCATTTATGCTCTGGTAAAACTCATACTATAGGCAGTGTTCTTTTTATCTAAACAGTTTATCAACGTCTCCCGCGCGGAAAACTTTGATCTTGGCCCACGAGTCAAGCTTACCACAAAAATTAGCTATGCACTGGTGAAATTGATATTATTTGGCAGTATTTCTCACAAAAAGCAGATATTCAACGTTTCCTTATTTAAAAACCTTAATCTTGGTCAACAAGTCAAGCTTACCAGAGATATCAGCTATCCACTGTTAAAACGCATATTATTTGGCAGTGTCCCTCTTAAATGAGTAGTTCATTAACGTTTTCTGCTCGGGAAACTTTGATCTTGGACCGCAAGTCAATCTCACCACAGATATTAGCCCTGCACTGATGAAATTATTATTATTTGGCACGATTTTTTACAAAGAATTAGTTAGTCAACGTTTGCTTCGCAGGAAACTGAGATCTTGGTCCGCGAGTCTAGCTTACCAAAGATATCCACTATGCACTGTTAAACTTATCCATAGGCAGTGTTCTTCTTATCTAAGCAGTTTATCTACGTCTGCCAAAGAGGAATTTTCGATCTTGGCCTGCGAGTCAAGCTTACCACAGATATCAGCTAATCACTGGTAAAATTAATTTTATTTGGCAGTTTTCCTTACAATGAAGCAGTTATTTAACGTTTACTCCGCCGAATAGTTTGATCTTGGTCCACGAGTCAAGCTAACCACAGATATTAGCTTAGCACTGGTGAAATTAATATTATTTAACAGTATTTTTCCCAAAGAAGCAGTTATTTAACTTTCTTTTTCTAAAAACTTCAATCTTGGTCTACAAATCAAACTTACCAGAGATATCAGCTATGCACTGTTGAAACTTATATCATTTGGCAGTATCCCTCTTAAATCAGAAGTTTATCAACGTTTCCTGTGCAGGAAACTTCAATCTTGGCCCACAAGTTAAGTTTACTAAAGATATCAGTAATGCTCTAGTGAAACTCACTATATTAGGCAGTATCTCTTACAAAGAGGCAGTTAATTAACGATTCTCACTCGGAAAACATCGATCTTGTCCCACTAGTCAAGCTTACAACAGATATCAACTATGCACTGGTAAAACTTATATTATAAGGCAGTATTTCTCTTAAATCAGCAGTTATTTAACGTTTCCATCGCGGAAGACTTAGATCTTAGTCCGCAAGTCAAACTTACCAGAGATATTATTTATGCACTGTTGATACTTTTACTATAGGCAGTGTCCTTTTTAATCTAGCAGTCTATCAACGTCTTCTGCGCAGAAAACTTCTATTTGGCCCACAAGTCAAGCTTACCAGAAAAATCAGTTATGCTCTGGTGAAATTCATATTTTTTAGCAGTATCCCTTACAAAAAAGCAGTATATTAACGTTCTTAACGCGAAAATTTTAATTTTGCCCTACAAGTCAAGCTTACCACTGATATCAGCTATGCACAGGTAAAACTTATTTTATAAGGCAGTATCTCTCACGAAGGAGAAGCTTATCAAAGTTTTCTGAGCAGAAACCTTCGCTTTTGGCCCGTGAGTCTAGCGTACTACAGATATAAGCTATGCACTGGTGAAATTGATATTATTTGGCAGTATTCCTCACAAAGAAGCAGTTATTTAACGTTAACTTTGCTGAAAAGTTTGATCTGGGTCCACGAGTTAAGCTCACTAAAGATATTAGGTATGCACTGTTGAATCTTTTACTTTAGGCAGTATTCTTTTAATAAGGCAGTATATCAACATCTTTTGCGCAGGAAACTTTAATCTTGGCCCACTAGTCAAGCTAACAAGAAAAATCAGTTATGCTCTGTTAAAGTTAATTTTTTTTGGCAGTATCCCTTACAAAGAAGAAGTTAATCAACGTTTTTAACGCGAAAATTTTCAATGTTGCCCCACGAGTCAAGCTTACCACAGATATCAGCTATGCAACGGTAAAATTTATTTTATTAGTCAGTATCCCTCACAATGAAAAAGCTCGACAACGTTTTTTGAGCGGGAATCTTCGATCTTGGCCCGCAAGTCTAGCGTACTACAGGTATTCGCTATGCAATAGTAGAATTTATATTATTTGGCAGTATTTATAACAAAGAAACATTTCTTTAACGTTTCTTTTGCCAAAATCTTCGTCCTTGGCCCAAGAGTCAAGCTTACCACGTAAACAAGCTATGCTCTAATAAAAATTATACTATAAGGCAGTATCCCTTTTAAAAAACCAGTTATTCAACGTTTTCTTTGCCAAAAACTTCGATCTTGGTCAACGAGTCAAGCTCACCAGAGATATCAGCTATGCACTGTTGAATTTCATATTATTTGGCAGTATTTCTCTTAAATCAGAAGTTTTTCAACGTTTCCTGTGCGGGAAACTTTAATCTTGGCCCACAAGTTAAGTTTACTAAAGATATCAGTAATGCTCTGGTGAAACTCACTTTATTAGGCAGTATCCCTAACAAAGAGGCAGTTAATCAACGATTCTAACTCGGAAATCTTTGATCTTGTCCCACTAGTCAAGCTTACAACAGATATCAGCTATGCACTGGTGAATATCGAATTATTCATCAGTATCCCTCACAAAGAAGCAGTTTATCAACAATTTCTACGCGGGAAACATCGATCTTGGCCCGCGATTCAATCTTACCACAGATATTAGCTATGCACTGGTGCAATTAATATTATTTAGCACGATTCCTGACAAGGAAGCAGTTAGTTAACGTTTCCTTCGCAGAAACTAGATTTTTATATGCAAGTCAAGCTTACAAGAGATATCAGCTATGCATTATTAAACTCATACTAAAGGCAGTGTTCTTCTTATCTAATCAGTTTATCAACGTCTGCCGCAGAGAAATTTTCGATCTTGGCCCGCGAGTCAAGCTTACCAAAGATATAAGCTTTCCACTGTTAAAAATAATTTTATTTAACAGTATTTCTCACGAAGAAGCTGTTATTTAACGTTTCCTTCGCTAAAAACTTCGATCTTGGTCCACGCGTTAAACTTACCAGAGATATCAGCTTTGCACTGTTGAAACTTATATCATTTGGCAGTATCCCTCTCAAATCCGCAAATTATCAACGTTTCCTGCGCAGAAAAGTTTGAACTTGGCCCACAAGTCGAGCTTACCAGAGATATCAGATATGCTCTAGTAAAATTTATATGATTAGGCAGTATCCCTCACAAAAAAACAGTTAATCATCGTTTCTAACGCGAAAATCTTCAATCTTGGCTCACGAGTCAAGCGTACGAGAAATATCAGCTATGCACTGGTAAAACTTAGATTATCAGACAGTATCTTTTACAAAGAAGCAGTGAATCAACGTTTCCTGCGCGGAAAACTTAGATCTTGGCCCACAAGTCAAGCTTAACAGAGATATCAGTTATGCTCTGGTAAAACTCATACTATAGGCAGTGTTCTTTTTATCTAAACAGTTTATCAACGTCTCCCGCGCAGAAAACTTTGATCTTGGCCCACGAGTCAAGCTTACCACAAAAATTAGCTATGCACTGGTGAAATTGATATTATTTGGCAGTATTTCTCACAAAAAGCAGATATTCAACGTTTCCTTATTTAAAAACTTTAATCTTGGTCAACGAGTCAAGCTTACCAGAGATATCAGCTATCCACTGTTAAAACGCATATTATTTGGCAGTGTCCCTCTTAAATGAGTAGTTCATTAACGTTTTCTGCTCGGGAAACTTTGATCTTGGACTGCAAGTCAATCTCACCACAGATATTAGCCCTGCACTGGTGAAATTATTATTTGGCACGATTTTTTACAAAGAATCAGTTAGTCAACGTTTGCTTCGCAGGAAACTTAGATCTTGGTCCGCGAGTCTAGCTTACCAGAGATATCCGCTATGCACTGTTAAACTTATCTATAGGCAGTGTTCTTCTTATCTAAGCAGTTTATCAACGTCTGCCAAAGAGGAATTTTCGATCTTGGCCTGCGAGTCAAGCTTACCACAGATATTAGCTAATCACTGGTAAAATTAGATTTATTTGGCAGTATTTCTCACAAAAAAGCAGTTATTTAACGTTTCCTTTGCCAAAAACTTTGATCTTGGTCCACGCGTCAAGCTTACCAGAGATATCAGTTATGCTCTTGTAGAACTTATAATATTCGACAGTATCCCTTACAAAAAGGCAGTTTTTCAACGTTTTTCGCAACGAGAACCTTAATTTTAGCCCGCAAGTCAAGCCTATTACAGATATAAGAGTTGCCTTTGTGTAATTAATATTATTTAGCAGTATTTATTACAATGGGGCAGTTATTCAACGTTTTCTCTGCGAAAAAAATTCGATCTTAGCCTGCAAGTCAGTCTTACCACAAATATTAACTATGCACTTGTGAATATCGAATCATTTGGCAGTATCTCTCACAAAAAAGCAGTTTATCAACGTTTTCTATGTGGATAACAACGATCTTGGCCCGCGACTTCATCTTACCACAGATATTAGCTATGCACTAGTGCCATTGATATTATTTAACACGATTTCTTACAAAGAAGCAGTTAGTCAACGTTTCCCTCGGAGGAAACTTAGATCTTAGTCTGCAAGTCAAGCGTACCAGAGATATGAGCTATGCATTGTAAAAACTCATACTAGAGGCAGTTTTCTTCTCATCTGAGCAGTTTATCAACGTCTGCGGCAGAAAAATTTTTCATTTCGGCCCGCGAATCAAGCTTACCACAGATATTAGCTATATACTGGTGAAATTGATTTTATTTGGCAGTTTTCCTTACAATGAAGCAGTTATTTAACGTTTTCTCCGCCGAATAGTTCAATTTTGGTCCACAAATTAAGATCACCGGAAATATCAGGTATGGACTGTTAAAAATTTTATTATTTTGCAGTATCCCTTTTAAATCAGCAGTTTATTAACGTTTTTGGCGTTGGAAACTTTCATCTTGGCCTACAAGCCAAGCTTACCAGAGATATCAGTTATGTTTTGGTAAAGCTCTAATTATTAGGCAGTATCCCTTACAAAAAAAAATCTTATCAACGTTTCCCGTGCAAGAAACTTTGATCTTGGTCCACGAGTCAAGCTAACCACAGATATTAGCTAAGCACTAGTGAAATTAATATTATTTGACAGTATTTTTCCCAAAGAATCAGTTATTTAATTTTCTTTTTCTAAAAACTTCAATCTTGGTCTACAAATCAAACTTACCAGAGATATCAGCTATGCACTGTTAAAACTTATATCATTTGGCAGTATCTCTCTTAAATCAGAAGTTTATCAACGTTTTCTGTGCAGGAAACTTCAATCTTGGCCCACAAGTTAAGTTTACTAAAGATATCAGTAATGCTCTGGTGAAACTCCTTTTATTAGGCAGTATCTCTTACAAAGAGGCAGTTAATTAACGATTCTAACTCGGAAAACATCGATCTTGTCCCACTAGTCAAGCTTACAACAGATATCAACTATGCACTGGTGAAACTTTTATTATAAGGCAGTATTTCTCTTAAATCAGCAGTTATTTAACGTTTCCATCGTGGAAGACTTAGATCTTAGTCCGCAAGTCAAACTTACCAGAGATATTATTTATGCACTAATAATACTTTTACTATAGGCAGTGTCCTTTTTAATCTAGCAGTCTATCAACGTCTTCTGCGCAGAAAACTTCTATTTGGCCCACAAGTCAAGCTTACCAGAAAAATCAGTTATGCTCTGGTGAAATTCATATTTTTTAGCAGTATCCCTTACAAAAAAGCAGTATATTAACGTTCTTAACGCGAAAATTTCAATTTTGCCCTACAAGTCAAGCTTACCGCTGATATCAGCTATGCACCGGTAAAACTTATTTTATAAGGCAGTATCTCTCACGAAGGAGAAGCTTATCAAAGTTTTCTGAGCAGAAACCTTCGCTCTTGGCCCGTGAGTCTAGCGTACTACAGATATAAGCTATGCACTGGTAAAACTTATATTTTTGGGCAGTATCTCTCACAAAGGAGCAGTTTATAAACGTTTCCTGAGGAGGAAACTCTGATCTTGGCCAACAAGTCAAGCTTACTACAGAAATTAGCTATGCACTAGTGAAATCGATATTATTTAGCAGTTTTCGTTACAAATAAGCAGTTTATTAACGTTTCCTGCGCAGGAAACTTTGGTCTTGGCCTACAAGACAAGCTTACTACAGAAATTAGCTATGCACACGTGAAATTGATATTATTTGGCAGTATCCCTTACAAAAAAGCAGTTATTTAACATTTCCTTTGCCGAAAACTTTAATCTTGGTCCACGAGTCAAGCTTGCCAGAGATATTAGCTATGCACTGTTAAAACTCATATCATTTGGCAGTATACCTTTTAAATCAGTAGTTTATAAGCGTTTTCAGCGTCAGTAACTTCAATTTTGCCCAACAAGTCAAGCTTACCACAGATCTCAGCTATGAACCGGTAAAACTTATATAATTAGACAGTATCCCTCACGAAGAAGCAGTTAATCAACGTTTCCTGAGCGGAAAAGTTCGATATTGGCCCACGAGTCAAGCTTACCACAGATATTAGCTGTGCACTGGTAGAATTGATATGATTTGGCCATATTCCTCACAAACGAGCAGTTTATTAACGTTTTCTGAGTGGGAAACTCCAATCTTGGTCCACGAGTCAAGCTCACCAGAGATATCAGCTATGCACTGTCGAATCTCATATTATTTGGCTGTTTAACTAACAATTCAGCAGTTTATCAACCTCCCTGCGCGGAAAACTTTGATCTTGTCCCACGAATTAAGCTTACAACAGATATCAGCTATGCAATATTGAAACTTTTCTAATTTAGCAGTATCCCTCTTAAATTAGCATTTTATCATTGTTTTCTGCACAAAAAACTTTGATTTTGGCTTACAAGTCAAGCTTACCAGAGATATTTGTTATGCTTTGGTAAAACTTATATTATTTGGCAATATCCCTTACTAAGAAGCAGTTTATTAACGTTTTCCGCGTGGAAAACTTTGATTTCAGCCGGCTAGTCGAGTATACAAAGATGTTATCCATGCACTGTTAGAACTTATATAATTAGGCCTTATCCTTAACAAAGAAGCAGCTTATTATTGTCTTCCACGCGGAAAACTTTGATCTTGGCCCACAAGTTAAACTTAGCTGAGATATCGATTATGCACTGGTAAAACTTCTATCATAAGGCAGTATCTCTCACAAAAAAGCAGTTAATTAACGTTTTGAACGCGGAAAATTTCAATCTTGGCCTACGAGTCAAGTGTACCAGAAATATTAGCTATAAACTTGTAAAACTTATATTATAAGGCTGTATTCCTTACAAAGAAGCAGCTTATTAACGTCTCCCAAGCAAAAAACTTTGATCTTGGCCCACGAGTCAAGCTTAGCAAAGATATCGGTTATGCACTGGTAAAACTCATATTATTTGGCAGTATTTCTCACAAAGAAGCAGTTTATTAACGTTTTTTACGCGGGAAACTTTGATCTTGGCCCGCGAGTCAATCTTACCAAAGATATTATCTTCGCACTAGTAGAATTAATATTGTGTGCCAGGACTTCTCACAAAAAAGCAGTTATTTAACATTTTCCTTGCAGGAAACTTAGATCTTGGTCCGCGAGTCAAACTTACCAGAGATGATATTTATGCACTGTTGAAACTTTTACTAAAGGCAGTGTTTTTCTTAATTAAGCAGTTGATCAACGTCTTTTGCGCGGAAAACTTCGATCTTAGCACACGAGTCAAGCGTACCAGACATATTAGCTATGCAGTGGTAAAATAATATTATTTGGCAGTATCCCTTACAAAGGAGCAGCTAATTATCGTTTTCCGCACAGGAAACTCCAATCTTTACTTACGAATCAAGCTTCCTAGAGATTTTAGCTATGCACTGTTAAAACTTTTGATATTAGGCTATAGTCCTCACAAAGAAGCAGTTTGTTAAAGTCACTCACAAGGAAATCTTTGATCTTGGCCCACGAGTCAAGCTTACCAGAGATATCGGTTATGCACTGGTAAAACTCATATTATTTTGCAGAATCCCTGACAAAAAAGCAGTTTATTAACATTTTCCGCGTGAAAAACTTTGATCTTTGCAGGCTAGTCAAGCATACAAAAGATATCATCTATGTACTGTTTAAATTCATATTACTAGGCTGTATCTCTCACAAAGATGCAGTTTATCAACGTCTCCTGCGTAGAGATCTTTGATCTTGGCCCACGAGTCAAGCTTACCAGAGATATCGGCTATGCACTGTTAAAACTCATACTATAGGCAAGGATCTTCTTATCCAAACTAATTATCAACGTCTCCTGGGCAGAAAACTGTGATCTTGGCCCGCGAGTCAAGCTTACCACAAATAAAAGCTATGCACTGGTAAAATTAATATTATTTGGCAGTTTTCCACACAAAAAAACAGTTATTCAACGTTTCCTCTGCCAAAAACTTCGATCTTGGTCGACTAGTCAAGCTTACCAGAGATATCAACTATGCACTGTTAAAACTTATATTATTTGGAAGTCTCTCTTTTAAATCAGTAGTTTATCAACGTTTCCTGCGCATGAAATTTTAATTTTGGCCCGCAAGTCAAGCCTACCAAAGACATCAGTTATGCTCTAGAGAAACTTATAATATAAGGCAGTATAACTCACAAAGAAGCAGTTAATAAACGTTTCTGAAGCGATTTAATTTAATCTTGGCCTACGAGTCAAGCTTACCAGAGATATCAGCTATGCACTGTTAAAACTTCTACTATAGGCAGTGTTTTTTCTATTTAAGCATTCTATTAACGTCTTCTGCGCAGAAAACTTCGATCTCGTCCCACGAGTCAAGCTAACAACATATATCAGCTATGCACTGGTAAAACTTATATTATCGGGCAGTATTTTTCACAAAAAAACAGTTTATTAACGTTTCCCACGGGAAAAAACTCTGATTTTGGACTACAAGTCAAGCGTACCAGAGATATTCGCTATGCACTGGTAAAACTAATATTATTAGGCAGTATCTTTCACAAAAATGCAGTTTTTTAAAGTCTCCTGCGCGGGAAACTACGATCTTGGCCTGCGAGTCAAGCTTACTACAGATATTAGCTATGCACTGGTGAAACTCATATTATTAGGCAGTATCTCTTACAAAGAAGCAGTTTATCAACGTTTCCTTCGGAAGGAACTTTGATTTTGGTCCGCAGGTCAAGGTTACCACAAATATCAGCTATAAACTGTTGAAACTTCTACTATAGGCAGTGTTCTCATTAACTAATCAGTCTATTAACGTCTCCTGCGCGGGAAACCTTGATTTTAGCCTACGAGTCAAGCGTACCAGAGATATCAGCTATGCACTGGTAAAACATAAATTTTAAGGCAGTATCTTCCACAAAGAAGCAGTCATTCAACGTTTTCTTCGCCAAAAACTTTAATATTGGTCCACGAGTCAAGCTTACCAAAGATATCAGCTATGCACTATTGAAACTCATATTATTTGGCAGTATCCCTCTCAAATTAGCAGTTTATTATTGTTTTCTGTGCAAGAAACTCCTATTTTGGCCTACAAGTCAAGCTTCCCAGAGATATTAGTTATGCTCCGGTGAAACTTATATTATTGATCAGCATTCCTTACGAAAAAGCAGTTAAACAACGTTTCTAACTTGGAAAACTTCGAACTTGCCCCACAAGTCAAGCTTACCACAGATATAAGCAATGCATTGATAAAACTTATATCATCAGGCAGTATTCCTTACGAAGGAACAGTTTATCAACGTTTCCTGAGCGGAAATCTTTGATGTTGGCCCGCAAGTCAATCTTACCAAAGATATTAGCTCTGCACTGGGAAAGTTGATATTATTTGACAGGATTTCTTACAAAAGATCAGTTATTTATAGTTTTCCTTGCGGGGAACTTTGATCTTGGTCCGCAAGTCAATCTTACCAAAGATATTAGCTCTGCTCTGGTAAAATTGATATTATTCCGCAGGATTCCTTACAAAGAAACAGTTATTCCACGTTTTCTTCGCAGTAAACTTCGATCTTGGCCTACGAGTCAAGCGTACCAGAGATATTTGCTATGCACTGAAAAAACTTATATTATCTGAAAGTATCCTTCTCAAATTAGCAGTTTATCAACGTTTCCTGCGCGGAAAACTTTGATCTTGGCTCACAAGTCAAGCTTACCAGATATATCAGTTATGCTCCGGTGAAACTCATATTGTTAAGCAGCAATCCTTACGAAGAAGCAGTTAAACAACGTTTCTAACTCGGAAAACTTCGAACTTGCCCCACAAGTCAAGCTTACCACAGATATCAGTTATGCATTGATAAAACTAATATTATCAGGCAGTATTCCTTACGAAGGAACAGTTTATCAACGTTTCCTGAGCAAGAAACTTTAATTTTGGATCACGAGTCGAGCTTACCACAGATATTAGCTTTGCACCGGTAAAACTTATATTTTTAGGCAGTATTTCTCACAAATGATTAGTTTATAAACGTTTCCTCAGCGGGAAACTTTGATGTTGGCCAGCAAATCAAGCTTTTCACAGATATTAGCTATGCAGTAGTGCAATCGAAATTATTTATTAGTATTCCACACAAATAAGCAGTTTATTAACGTTTTCTGCGCGGGAATTTCGGTCTAGGCCTACAAGTTAAGGTTACCAGAGATATCAGTTATGCTTTGGTGAAACTCATTTCATTAGGCAGTATCCCTCACAAAAAAGCAGTTTATCAACATTTTCTGAGTAAGTAACTTCGATCTTCGCCCGCAAATCAAAATTACTACAGATATTAGCTATGTACTGATAAAATTGATATTATTTGGCAGTATTCCTTACAAAGAAGCAGTTATTTAACGTTTATTCTGCCAAAAAGTTCAATCTTGGTCAACGAGTCAATCTTACCAGGGATATTAGGTATGCACTGTTGAATCTCATATTATTTTGCAGTATTCTTTTTTAATCAGCAGTTAATCAACGTTTGCTGAACGGAAAACTCCGAACTTGGCCCGCGAGTCAATCTTACAATAGATATCAGCTATGAACTAGTAAAGCTTATATTATTAGGCAGTATTCCTCTCAAATCAGCAGGTCATAAAAGTTTTCTGCGTGGAAAACTTTGATCTTGGTCAAGAGTCAAGCTTACCAGAGAAATCAGTTATACTCTGGTGAATTTCATACTATAGGCACTGTTCTCCTTATCTTAATAGTTAATCAACGTCTTCCGTGCAGGAACATTTAATTTTGGCCCGCGAGTCAAGCTTACTACAAATATCAGATATGCACTGGTAAAACTTTTATTATTAGGCAGTATCCCTGACAAAGAAGCAGTTAATTAACGTTTCTAACTTGAAAAACTTCGATCTTGTCCCACGAATTAAGCTTACAACAGATATCAGCTATGCAATATTGAAACTTTTCTAATTAAGCAGTATCCCTCTCAAATTAGCATTTTATCATTGTTTTCTGCACAAAAAACTTTGATTTTGGCTTACAAGTCAAGCTTACCAGAGATATTTGTTATGCTTTGGTAAAACTCATATTATTTGGCAATATCCCTTACTAAGAAGCAGTTTATTAACGTTTTCCGCGTGGAAAACTTTGATTTCAGCCGGCTAATCGAGTATACAAAGATGTTATCCATGCACTGTTAGAACTTATATAATTAGGCCTTATCCTTAACAAAGAAGCAGCTTATTATTGTCTTCCACGCGGAAAACTTTGATCTTGGCCCACAAGGTAAACTTAGCTGAGATATCGATTATGCACTGGTAAAACTTCTATCATAAGGCAGTATCTCTCACAAAAAAGCAGTTAATTAACGTTTTGAACGCGGAAAATTTCAATCTTGGCCTACGAGTCAAGTGTACCAGAAATATTAGCTATAAACTTGTAAAACTTATATTATAAGGCTGTATTCCTTACAAAGAAGCAGCTTATTAACGTCTCCCAAGCAAAAAACTTTGATCTTGGCCCACGAGTCAAGCTTAGCAAAGATATCGGTTATGCACTGGTAAAACTCATATTATTTGGCAGTATTTCTCACAAAGAAGCAGTTTATTAACGTTTTTTACGCGGGAAACTTTGATCTTGGCCCGCGAGTCAATCTTACCAAAGATATTATCTTCGCACTAGTAGAATTAATATTGTGTGCCAGGACTTCTCACAAAAAAGCAGTTATTTAACATTTTCCTTGCAGGAAACTTAGATCTTGGTCCGCGAGTCAAACTTACCAGAGATGATATTTATGCACTGTTGAAACTTTTACTAAAGGCAGTGTTTTTCTTAATTAAGCAGTTGATCAACGTCTTTTGCGCGGAAAACTTCGATCTTAGCACACGAGTCAAGCGTACCAGACATATTAGCTATGCAGTGGTAAAATAATATTATTTGGCAGTATCCCTTACAAAGGAGCAGCTAATTATCGTTTTCCGCACAGGAAACTCCAATCTTTACTTACGAATCAAGCTTCCTAGAGATTTTAGCTATGCACTGTTAAAACTTTTATTATTAGGCTATAGTCCTCACAAAGAAGCAGTTTGTTAAAGTCACTCACAAGGAAATCTTTGATCTTGGCCCACGAGTCAAGCTTACCAGAGATATCGGTTATGCACTGGTAAAACTCATATTATTTTGCAGAATCCCTGACAAAGAAGCAGTTTATTAACATTTTCCGCGTGAAAAACTTTGATCTTTGCAGGCTAGTCAAGCATACAAAAGATATCATCTATGTACTGTTTAAATTCATATTACTAGGCTGTATCTCTCACAAAGATGCAGTTTATCAACGTCTCCTGCGTGGAGATCTTTGATCTTGGCCCACGAGTCAAGCTTACCAGAGATATCGGCTATGCACTGTTGAAACTCATACTATAGGCAAGGATCTTCTTATCCAAACTAATTATCAACGTCTCCTGGGCAGAAAACTGTGATCTTGGCCCGCGAGTCAAGCTTACCACAAATAAAAGCTATGCACTGGTAAAATTAATATTATTTGGCAGTTTTCCACACAAAAAAACAGTTATTCAACGTTTCCTCTGCCAAAAACTTCGATCTTGGCCTACGAGTCAAGCGTACTAGAGATATCAGCTATGCACTGGTGAAACTCATATTATTGGGCAGTATCCCCCACTAAGGAGCAGTTAATCATCGTTTCTAGGGCGCGAAACTTTGATTATTACTCTTAAATCAAGCTTTCTAGAAATTTTAGCTATGCACTGTTAAAACATATTTTATTAGGCTGTAGTCCTTACACAGGAGCAAATAGTAAACAATTCTTGCGCGGGAAACTTTAATCTTGGCCCACGAGTCAAACTTACATGAAATATCGGTTATGCACTGGTGAAACTCATATTATTAGGCAGTATCCCTTACAAGGAGCAGTTATTCATTGTTTTCTTCTCGGAAATCTTAAATCTTGGTCCACGAATTAAGCTTACCACAGATATTAGCTATGCACTGTTAAAACTCATATTATTTGGCAGTATTCCTCTCAAATCAGCAGTTTATTAACGTTTCCTGCGCGGGAAATTTCGATCTTGGCCTACTAGTCAAGCTTACCAGAGATATCAGTTATGCTCTAGTAAATCTCATATTATTTAGCAGTATTCTTTACAAAGGAGCAGCTTATAAACGTTTCCAGCGCAGAAACTTTCAATCTTGGCCCACAAAACAAGCTTATCACAGATATTGGTTATGCACTGAGGGAATTTGTATTATTTGGCAGTATCCCTAGCAAAGGAGCAGAACGACAACGTTTTCCGCGCAGGAAACTTTAATCTTGACCCACAAGTCATGCTTACCACAGATATCAGCTATGCACTGGTCAAACTTATATTATTAGGCAGTATTCCTTACGAAGGAACGTTTTATCAACGTTTTCTGAGCAAGAAACTTTGATCTTGGCTCACAACTCAAACTTACCATAGATATCAGCTATGCACCGGTAAAACTTATATTTTTGGGCAGTATATCTTACAAAGTAGCAGTTTATAATCGTTTTCCGAGCGGGAAACTTTAATCTTAGCCCGCGAGTCAAGCTGACCACAGTTATGAGCTATGCACTGGTGAAATCGATATTATTAGGCAGTATTACTCACAAAGAAGCAGTTTATTAACGTTTCCTGTGCATGAAACTTTGATCTTAGCTCACGAGTCAAGCTTACCACAGATCTCAGCTATGAACCGGTAAAACTTATATTATTAGGCAGTATCCCTCACGAAGAAGCAGTTAATCAACGTTTCCTGAGCGGAAAAGTTCGATATTGGCCCACGAGTCAAGCTTACCACAGATATTAGCTGTGCACTGGTAAAATTGATATGATTTGGCCATATTCCTCACAAACGAGCAGTTTATTAACGTTTTCTGAGTGGGAAACTTCAATCTTGGTCCACGAGTCAAGCTCACCAGAGATATCAGCTATGCACTGTCGAATCTCATATTATTTGGCTGTTTAACTAACAATTCAGCAGTTTATCAACCTCCCTGCGCGAAAAACTTTGATCTTGGCCCACGAGTTAAGCGTACCAGAGATGTCAGCTATGCACTGATAAAACTTATATTATTAGGCACTATACCCCACAAAAAAGCAGTTAATCAATGTTTCTACCTCGAAAAACTTTGATTTTGCCTCTAGATTCAAGCTTACAACAGATATCAGCTATGCACTGGTAAGACTTATATTGTCAGGCAGAATTTTTTACGAAGGAACAGTTTATTAACGTTTTCCGCGCGGAAAACTTTAATCTTGGCCGACGAGTTAAGCGTACCAGAGATGTCAGCTATGCACTGGTAAAACTTATATTATGAGGTAGTATTCCTCACAAAGAAGCAGTAAATCAACGTTTCCTGAGCGGAAAACTTTGATATTGGCCCACGAGTCAATCTTACCACAGATATTAGCTGTGCACTGGTAAAATTAATATGATTTGGCCGTATCCCTCACAAACGAGCAGTTTATTAACGTTTTCTGAGTAGGAAACTTCAATCTTGCTCCACGAGTCAAGCTTACCACAGATATTAGCTATGCACTGGTAAAATTAATATTATTTGGCAGTATCCCTTACAAAGGAGCAGTTTATCAACGTTTTCTAAATGAAAAACTTCGATCTTGGTCCACGAGTCAAGCTCACTAGAGATATTAACTATGCACTGTCGAATCTCATATTATTTGGCTGTTTTTCTTACAATTCAGCAGTTTATCAATCTCTTTACGCGGAAAACTTCGATCTTGGCCCACACGTCAAGCTTACCAGAGATGTCGGGTATGCTATGGTAAAACTCATATTATAAGACAGTATTCCTCACGAAGGAGCATTTTATCAACGTTTTCTACACGGGAAACTTCGATTTTAGCCCGCGAGTTAATCTTACCAAAGATATCAGCTCTGCACTGGTAACATTAATATTATTTGGCAAAATTTCTCTCAAAGGAGCCGTTATTAAACGTTTCCTTCGCAGATATCTTAGATCTTGGTCCGCGAGTCAAGCTTACCAGAGATATCAGCTATGCACTGTTAAAACTTCTACTATAGGCAGTGTTTTTTCTATTTAAGCATTCTATTAACAACTTCTGCGCAGAAAACTCCGATCTCGTCCCACGAGTCAAGCTAACAACATATATCAGCTATGCACTGGTAAAACGTATATTATCGGGCAGTATTTTTCACAAAAAAACAGTTTATTAACGTTTCTAACGGGAAAAAACTCTGATTTTGGACTACAAGTCAAGCGTACCAGAGATATTCGCTATGCACTGGTAAAACTTATATTATTAGGCAGTATCTTTCACAAAAATGCAGTTTTTTAAAGTCTCCTGCGCGGGAAACTACGATCTTGGCCTGCGAGTCAAGCTTACTACAGATATTAGCTATGCACTGGTGAAACTCATATTATTAGGCAGTATCTCTTACAAAGAAGCAGTTTATCAACGTTCCCTTCGGGAGGAACTTCGATTTTGGTCCGCAGGTCAAGGTTACCAGAAATATCAGCTATAAACTGTTGAAACTTCTACTATAGGCAGTGTTCTCATTAACTAATCAGTCTATTAACGTCTCCTGCGCGGGAAACCTTGATTTTAGCCTACGAGTCAAGCGTACCAGAGATATCAGCTATGCACTGGTAAAACATAAATTTTAAGGCAGTATCTTCCACAAAGAAGCAGTTATTCAACGTTTCTAGAGCGAAAATCTTTGATCTTGGCCTACGAGTCAAGCGTACCAGAGATATCAGCTATGCACTGGTGAAACTTATATTATAAGGCAGTATCCCTCACAAAAAAGCAGTAAATCGACGTTTCTAACTTGGAAAACTTTGATTTTGGCCCACAAGTCATGCTTACCATAGATATCGGTTATGCTATGATGAAACTCATATTATTAGGCCATATTCCTTACAAAAGAGCAGTTTATCAACGTCTTCCGCGCGAAAAACTTCGATTTTGGCCCGCAAGTCAAGCTTACTACAGATGTCAGATATGCACTGGTGAAATCAATATTCTTTAAAAGTATTCCTTACAAAGAAGCAGTTATTTAACGTTTTCTTCGCCAAAAACTTCAATATTGGTCCACGAGTCAAGCTCACCAAAGATATCAGCTATGCACTACTGAAACTTATATTATTTGGCAGTATCCCTCTCAAACTAGCAGTTTATTATTGTTTTTTGTGCGGGAAACTCCTATTTTGGCCTACAAGTCAAGCTTACCAGAGATATCAGTTATGCTCCGGTGAAACTTATATTATTAAGCAGCATTCCTTACAAAAAAAGCAGTTAAACAACGTTTCTAACTTGGAAAACTTCGAACTTGCCCCACAAGTCAAGCTTACCACAGATATAAGCAATGCATTGATAAAACTTATATCATCAGGCAGTATTCCTTACGAAGGAACAGTTTATCAACGTTTCCTGAGCGGAAATCTTTGATGTTGGCCCGCAAGTCAATCTTACCAAAGATATTAGCTCTGCACTGGGAAAGTTGATATTATTTGACAGGATTTCTTACAAAAGATCAGTTATTTATAGTTTTCCTTGCGGGGAACTTTTATCTTGGTCCGCAAGTCAATCTTACCAAAGATATTAGCTCTGCTCTGGTAAAATTGATATTATTTCGCAGAATTCCTTACAAAGAAACAGTTATTCCACGTTTTCTTCGCAGTAAACTCCGATCTTGGCCTACGAGTCAAGCGTACCAGAGATATTTGCTATGCACTGGAAAAACTTATATTATCTGAAAGTATCCTTCTCAAATTAACAGTTTATCAACGTTTCCTGCTCAGAAAACTTTGATCTTGGCTCACAAGTCAAGCTTACCAGATATATCAGTTATGCTCCGGTGAAACTCATATTATTAAGCAGCAATCCTTACGAAGAAGCAGTTAAACAACGTTTCGAACTTGGAAAACTTCGAACTTGCCCCACAAGTCAAGCTTACCACAGATATCAGTTATGCATTGATAAAACTAATATTATCAGGCAGTATTCCTTACGAAGGAACAGTTTATCAACGTTTCCTGAGCAAGAAACTTTAATTTTGGATCACGAGCTTACCACAGATATTAGCTTTGCACCGGTAAAACTTATATTTTTAGGCAGTATTTCTCACAAAGGATTAGTTTATAAACGTTTCCTCAGCAGGAAACTTTGATGTTGGCCAGCGAATCAAGCTTTTCACAGATATTAGCTATGCAGTAGTGCAATCGAAATTATTTATTAGTATTCCACACAAATAAGCAGTTTATTAACGTTTTCTGCGCGGGAATTTTGGTCTAGGCCTACAAGTTAAGGTTACCAGAGATATCAGTTATGCTTTGGTGAAACTCATATTATATGGCAGTATCCTTCACAAAGAAGCAGTTATTTAACGATTTCTTTGCCGAAAAAATCGATCTCAGTGCACAAGTCAAGATTACCAGAGATATGAGGTATGCACTGTTAAAACTCATATTATTTTGCAGTATCCTTTTCAAATCAGCAGTTTATCAACGTTTTTTACTCGGGAAACTCTAATTTTGGCCCACAAGTCAATATTACTAGAATTATTAGTTATGCTTTGGTGAAACTCATTTTATTAGGCAGTATCCCTCACAAAAAAGCAGTTTATCAACATTTTCTGAGTAAGTAACTTCGATCTTCGCCCGCAAATCAAAATTACTACAGATAGTAGCTATGTACTGATAAAATTGATATTATTTGGCAGTATTCCTTACAAAGAAGCAGTTATTTAACGTTTATTCTGCCAAAAAGTTCAATCTTGGTCCACGAGTCAATCTTACCAGGGATATTAGGTATGCACTGTTGAATCTCATATTATTTTACAGTATCCCTCTTTAATCAGCAGTTTATCAAGGTTTGCTGAGCGGGAAACTTCGATCTTGGCCCGCAAGTCAATCTTACCAAAGATATTAGCTCTGCACTGTAAAAGTTGATATTGTTTGACAGGTTATTTTACAAAGCAGCTGTTATTCATAGTTTTCCTTGCGGGGTACTTTGATCTTGGTTCGCAAGTCAAGCTTACCAGAGATATCAGATATGGACTAATAAAACTCATATCATTTGGCAGTATCCCTTTAAAATTAGTAGTTTATAAACGTTTTCTGCGTTAGTAACCTCAATTTTGGCCCACAAGTTAAGCTTACCAAAGATATCAGATATGCACTGGTAAAACTTATATTTTTGGGCAGTATTCCTTACAAAGGAGCATTCTATAAACGTTTCCTGCGCGGAAAACTTTGATCTTGCATAACGAGTCAAGCTTACCACAGATATCAGCTATGCCATGGTAAAACTTATATTGTAAGGCAGCATTTCTCACGAAGGAACCGTTTATTAAAGTTTTACGCGCAAAGAACTTCAATCTTGGCCCACGAGTTAAGCGTACCACAAATAAAAGCTATGCACTGGTAAAATTAATATTATTTGGCAGTTTTTCACACAAAAAAACAGTTATTCAACGTTTCCTCTGCCAAAAACTTCGATCTTGGTCGACTAGTCAAGCTTACCAGAGATATCAGCTATGCACTGTTGAAACTTATATTATTTGGAAGTCTCTCTTTTAAATCAGTAGTTTGTCAACGTTTCCTGCGCATGAAACTTTGATTTTGGCCCGCAAGTCAAGCCTACTAAAGATATCAGTTATGCTCTAGAGAAACTTATAATATAAAGCAGTATTACTCACAAAGAAGCAGTTAATAAACGTTTCTGAAGCGATTTAATTTAATCTTGGCCTACGAGTCAAGCGTACTAGAGATATCAGCTATGCACTGGTGAAACTCATATTATTGGGCAGTATCCCCCACTAAGGAGCAGTTTATCAACGTTTCTAGCGCGCGAAACTTTGATTATTACTCTTAAATCAAGCTTTCTAGAAATTTTAGCTATGCACTGTTAAAACATATTTTATTAGGCTGTAGTCCTTACACAGGAGCAGTTAGTTAACGATTCTTGCGTGGGTAACTTTAATCTTGGCCCACGAGTCAAACTTACATGAAATATCGGTTATGCACTGGTGAAACTCATATTATTAGGCAGTATCCCTTACAAGGAGCAGTTATTCATTGTTTCCTTCTCGAGAATCTTAAATCTTGGTCCACGAATTAAGCTTACCACAGATATTAGCAATGGACTGTTAAAACTCATATTATTTGGCAGTATTCCTCTCAAATCAGCAGTTTATTAACGTTTCCTGCGCGGGAAATTTCGATCTTGGCCTACTAGTCAAGCTTACCAGAGATATCAGTTATGCTCTAGTAAATCTCATATTATTTAGCAGTATTCTTTACAAAGAAGCAGCTTATAAACGTTTCCAGCGCAGAAACTTTCAATCTTGGCCCACAAAACAAGCTTATCACAGATATTGGTTATGCACTGAGGGAATTTGTATTATTTGGCAGTATCCCTAGCAAAGGAGCAGAACGACAACGTTTTCCGCGCAGGAAACTTTAATCTTGACCCACAAGTCATGCTTACCACAGATATCAGCTATGCACCAGTAAAACTTATATTATTAGGCAGTATCCCTTACAAAGAAGCAGTTAATCAACGTTTCCTGAGCAGAAAACTTTAATCTTGGTCCGCGAGTCAAGCTCACCAGAGATATCGATTATGCACTGGTAAAACTCATATTATTAGGCAGTATTCCTCACAAAAGAGCAGTTTTTTAACGTTTCTCGGGAAAGAAACTTTAATCTTTGCCAGCTCGTCGAGCATAACAGAAGCATCATCTATGTACTGTTAAAATTTTTATTATTAATCTGTATTCCTCACAAAGAAGCAGTTTTTCAACGTTTCCTGCGCGGGAAATTTCAATCTTGGCCTACTAGTCAAGCTTACAACAGATATCAGCTATGCAATGGTTAAAGTTATATTATTAGGCAGTATTTTTTAAGATGGAACAGTTAATCAACATTTCTTGTGCGGGAAACTCCGATCTGGGCCCACAAGTTAAGCGTACCAGAGATGTTATTTATGCACTGGTAAAACTTCTATAATAAGGCAGTATCCTTACTAATGAAGCAATTAATGAACGTTTTTTGAGCGGAAAACTTTAATTTTGGCTCACGAGTTAAGCTTTCCACAAATATCAGCTATGCACCAGTAAAACTTATATTATAAGGCAGAATCCCTCACAAAGGAGCAGTTAATCAACGTTTTTTGAGCGGAAAACTTTAATCTTGGTCCGCGAAGTCAGCTCACCAGAGATATCGGTAATGCACTGCTAAAACTCATATTGGTTTGCAGTATCTCTCTTAAATCAGTGGTTCATCAACGTTTCCTGCAAAGGAATTTCCGATCTTGGCCCACAAGTTTAGCTTACCAAAGATATCAGATATGCTGTAGTAAAACTTATATTATTAGGCAGCATCCTTTACAAAGAGGCAGGTTATAAACGTTACTAACGCGAAAATATTTAATCTTGCCTCACGAGTCAAGCTTACCACGGATATCAGCTATACATCGGTAAAACTTATAATGTTAGGCAGTATTCCTTACAAAAAAGAAGTTTATTAACGTTTTCTAAGCAAAAAACTTCGATTTTGGCCCGCAAGTCAAGCTTCCTACAGATAAAAGCTATGCACTGGTGAAATTGATATTATTTGGCAGTTTTCCACACAAAAAACCAGTTATTCAACGTTACCTCTCCAAAAAACTTCGATCTTGGTCGACTAGTCAAGCTTACCAGAGATATCAGCTATGCACTGTTGAAACTTATATTGTTTGGAAGTCTCTCTTTTAAATCAGTAGTTTATCAACGTTTCCTGCGCATGAAACTCTGATTTTGGCCCGCAGGTCAAGCTTACTAATGACAGCAGTTATGGTCTAGTAAATCTTATAATATAAGGCAGTATCACTCACAAAGAAGCAGTTAATAAACGTTTCTGAAGCGATTTAATTTAATCTTGGCCTACGAGTCAAGCGTACTAGAGATATCAGCTATGCACTAGTGAAACTCATATTATTGGGCAGTATCCCTCACTAAAGAGCAGTTTATCAACGTTTCTAGCGCGCGAAACTTCGATCATTACTTTTAAATCAAGCTTTCTAGAAATTTTAGCTATGCACTGTTAAAACATCTTTTATAAGGCTGTAGTCCTTACAAAGAAGCAGTTAGTTAACGATTCTTGCGCGGGAAACTTTAATCTTGGCCCACGAGTCAAGCTTACATGAAATATCGGTTATGCACTGGTAAAACTAATATTATTAGGCAGTATCCCTTACAAGGAGCAGTTATTCAACGTTTCCTACTCGGGAATCTTAAATCTTGGTCCACGAATTAAGCTTACCACAAATATAAGCTATGCACTGTTAAAACTCATATTATTTGGCAGTATTCCTCTCAAATCAGCAGTTTATTAACGTCTCCTGCGCGGGAAATTTCGATCTTGGCCTACTAGTCAAGCTTACCAGAGATATCAGTTATGCTCTAGTAAATCTCATATCATTTAGCATGTTCTTTATAAAGAAGCAGCTTATCAACGTTTCCCGTGCAAAAACCTTTAATCTTGGCCCACAAAACAAGCTTATCACAGATATTGGTTATGCACTGGGGGAATTTATATTATTTGGCAGTATCCCTTACAAAGAAGCAGTTAATCAACGTTTCCTGAGTAGAAAACTTTGATCTTAATCCGCGAGTCAAGCTCACCAGAGATATCGATTATGCACTCGTAAAACTCATATTATTAGGCAGTATTCCTCACAAAGGAGCAGTTTTTCAACGTTTCTCGCGAAAGAAACTCTAATCTTTGCCAGATGGTCAAGCATAACAGAAGCATCATCTATGTACTGTTAAAATTTGTATTATTAATCTGTATTCCTCACAAAGAAGCAGTTTTTCAACGTCTTCCGCGTGGCAAACTTTAATCTTTGCCCACAAGTTGAGCTTACCAGAGATATCAGTTATGCACTGGTGAAACTCATATTATAAGGCAGTATTCCTCACAAAGAAGCAGTTTATTAACGTTTTTTGCGCGGGAAACTTCGATCTTGGTCCGCAAGTCAAGCGTACCAGAGATATCAGCTATGCACTGGTAAAACTTATATAAAAAGGCAATTTTCCTCACAAAGAAGCAGTTAATCAACGTTTTCAAGTCGGGAAACTTCGATCTTGGCCCGCGAGTCAAGCGTTTTCGAGATATTAGCTATGCACTGGTGAAACTTATATTTCCAGGCAATATTCCACACAACAAAGCAGTTTATTAACGTTTTTTACGCGGGAAACTTTGATCTTGGCCCAAGAGTCAAGCTGACCATAGTTATGAGTTATGCACTGGTGAAATCGATATTATTTAGCAGTATTACTCACAAAAAAGCAGATCAACAACGTTTTTTGCGCAGAAAACTTCGATTTTGGCCCACGAGTCATGCTTACAACAGATATTAGCTATGCATTGGTTAAAGTTATATTATTAGGCAGTATTTTTTAAGATGGAACAGTTAATCAACGTTTCTTGTGTGGGAAACTTCGATCTAGGCCCACATGTTAAACGTACCAGAGATGTTATCTATGCACTGGTAAAACTTCTATAATAAGGCAGTATCCTTACTAATGAAGCAATTAATGAACGTTTTTTGAGCGGAAAACTTTAATTTTGGCTCACGAGTTAAGCTTGCCACAAATATCAGCTATGCACCAGTAAAACTTATATTATTAGGCAGAATCCCTTACAAAGGAGCAGTTAATCAACGTTTCCTGAGCGAAAAACTTCAATCTTGGTTTGCGAAGTAAGCTCACCAGAGATATCGGTAATGCACTGCTAAAACTCATATTGGTTTGCAGTATCTCTCTTGAATCAGTGGTTTATCAACGTTTCCTGCAAAAGAATTTCCCATCTTGGTCCACAAGTTGAGCTTACCAAAGATGTCAGTTATGCTGTGGTGAAACTCATATTATTCGGCAGTTTCCCTTACAAAGAAGAATCATATCAACGTTTTTACGCAGAAAACTTTTATCTTGGCCAACGAGTCAAGCTTACCAGAGACATTGGCCATGCACTGTTAAAACTCATACAATAGGCAAGGTTCTTCTTATCCAAACAGTTAATCAACGTCTCCTTGGCGGCTAACTTTAATCTTGGCCCGCGAATTAAGCTCACCACAAATATAAGCTATGCACTAGTGAAATTGATATTATTTAGCAGTTTTCTACACAAAGCAACAGTTATTCAACGTTTCCTCTGCTAAAAACTTAGATCTTAGTCCACTTGTCAAGCTTACCACAGATATAAGCTTTGCACCAGTAAAACGTACATTATTAGGCAGTATTCCTTACAAAGTAGCAGTTTATCAACGTTTTTTTCGCCGAAAACTTTGATCTTGGTCCACAAGTCAAGCTCAACGGAGATATCAGGTATGCACTGTTAAAACTCATATTATTTTGCAGTATCTTTTTTAAATAAGCAGTTTATTTACGTTTTTTGCGCGAAGAACTTTAATCTTGGCCCACAAGTCAAGCTAACAAGGGATATCAGTTATGCTTTAGCGAAACTCGTATTACTTGGCAGTATCCCTTACAAAGAAGCAGCTTTTCATCGTTTTCCGCGCAGGAAACTCTAATCTTTACTTACGAATTAAGCTTTCTAGAGATTTTAGCTATGCACTGTTTAAACTTTTATAATTAGGCTGTAGTCCTCACTAAGAAGCAGTTGGTTGACGTCACTCACGCGGAAATCTTTGATCTTGGCCCAAGAGTCAAGCTTACCAGAGATATCGGTTATGCACTGGTAAAACTCATATTAATTTGCAGAATCCCTGATAAAGAAGGAGTTTATTAACGTTTTCCGCGTGGAAAACTTTGATCTTTGCAGGCTAGTCGAGCAAACAAAAAATATCATCTATGTACTGTTAAAATTCATATTACTAGTCTGTATCTCTCACGAAGATGCAGTTTATTAACGTCTTCCGCGTGGGGAACTTTGATCTTGGCCCGCGAGTCAAGCTCACCAGAGATATCGGCTATGCACTGTTGAAACTCATACTATAGGCAAGGTTCTTCTTATCTAAACTGTTAATCAACATCTCCTGGACGCAAAACTTTGATCTTGGCCCGCGAGTCAAGCTTACCACAGATAAAAGCTATGCACTGGTGAAACTTATATTATTAGGCAGTATCTCTTACAAAGGAGCAGTTATTCAACGTTTTCTTTTCGGGGATCTTAAATCTTGGTCCACGAATTAAGCTCACTAGAGATCTGAGCTATGCACTGTTAAAACTTTTACTATAGGCAGTGTTCTTTCTAATTGAGCAGTTTATTAACTTCTCCTGCGCAGAAAACTTCGATTTCGGGCGTCAAGTTAAGCTTACTACATATATTAGCTATGCACTGTTAAAACTGATATTATTTGTCAGTATTTCTCTTAAATTAGCAGTTTATCAACGTTTACTGCGCAGGAAACCTCGATCTTGGCCTACTAGTCATGCTTACTAGAGATATCAGTTATGCTCTAGTAAACCTCATATTATTTAGCAGTATTCTTGACAAAGGATTAGCTTATCAACGTTTCCTGCGCAGAAAACTTTAATCTTGGCCCACAAAACAAGTTAATGAAAGATATTAGTTATGCACTATGGAAAATTATATTATTTGGCAGTATCCCTAGCAAAGGAGCAGAACATCAACGTTTCTCGCGCAGGAAACTTCGATCTTGACCCACAAGTCATGCTTACCACAGATATCAGCTATGCACCAGTAAAACTTATATTATTAGGTAGTATCCCTTACAAAGAAGCAGTTGATCAACGTTTCCTTAGCAGAAAACTTTGATCTTGGTCCGCGAGTCAAGCTCACCTGAGATATCGGTTATGCACTGGTAAAACTCATATTATTAGGCAGTATTTCTCACAAAAGAGCAGTTTTTTAACGTTTCTTGCGTAAGAAACTCTAATCTTCGCTAGCTGGTCGAGCATTACAGAAACATCATCTATGTACTGTTGAAATTTTTATTATTAATCTGTATTCCTCACAAAAAAGCAGTTTATCAACGTTTTCCGCATGGAAAACTTTAATCTTGGCCCACAAGTTAAGCTTACTAGAGATATCGGTTATGCACTGGTTAATCTCATATTATAAGGCAGTATTCCTCACAAAGAATTAACTTATCAACGTTTTCTGCGCGGAAAAATTCGATCTTGGCCCGCGAGTCAAGCGTACCAGAAATATCAGCTATGCACTGGTAAAACTTATATAATAAGGCAGTATCCCTCACAAAGAAGCTGTTAATAAACGTTTTCAACGCGGGAAACTTCGATCTTGGCCCGCAAGTCAAGCATTTCAGAGATATCAGCTATGCACTGGTGAAACTCATATTATCAGGCAATATTCCACACAAAAAAGCAGTTTATCAACGTTTTCTACGCGGAAAACTTTTATTTTGGCCCGCGAGTCAAGCTGACCACAGTTATGAGCTATGCACTGGTGAAATCGATATTATTTAGCAGTATTACTTACAAAGAAACAGATCATCAACGTTTTTTGCGCAGGAAACTTCGATCTTAGCCCACGAGTTGAGCGTACCAGGGATGTTATCTATGCACTGGTAAAACTTCTATTATATGGCAGTATCCTTACTAATGAAGCAATTAGAGAACGTTTCTTAAGCGGAAAACTTAAATCTTGGTCCGCGAAGTAAGCTCACCACAGATATCGGTAATGCACTGCTGAAAATCATATTGGTTTGCAGTATCTCATTTAAATCAGTGGTTTATCAACGTTTCCTGCAAAGGAATCTTCGTTCTTGGCCCACAAGTCAAGCTTACCAAAGATATCAGTTATGCTGTGATAAAACTTATATTATAAGGCAGCATCCTTTACAAAGAGGCAGGTAATAAACGTTACTAAAGCGAAAATATTTAATCTTGCCTCACGAGTCAAGCTTACCACGGATATCAGCTATACATCGGTTAAACTTATAATGTTAGGCAGTATTCCTTACAAAAAAGAAGTTTATTAACGTTTTCTAAGCAAAAAACTTTGATTTTGGCCCGCAAGTCAAGCTTCCTACAGATAAAAGCTATGCACTGGTAAAATTGATATTATTTGGCAGTTTTCCAAACAAAAAAACAGTTATTCAACGTAACCTCTGCCAAAAACTTCGATATTGGTCGACTAGTCAAGCTTACCAGAGATATCAGCTATGCACTGTTAAAACTTATATTATTTGGAAGTCTCTCTTTTAAATCAGTAGTTTATCAACGTTTCCTGCGCATAAAACTTTGATTTTGGCCCGCGAGTCAAGCCTACTAAAGACATCAGTTATGCTCTAGTAAAACTTATAATATAAGGCAGTATCACTCACAAAGAAGCAGTTAATAAACGTTTCTGAAGCGATTTAATTTAATCTTGGCCTACGAGTCAAGCGTACTATAGATATCAGCTATGCACTGGTGAAACTCATATTATTAGGCAGTATCCCCCACTAAGGAGCAGTTTATCAACGTTTCTAGCGCACGAAACTTTGATTATTACTCTTAAATCAAGCTTTCTAGAAATTTTAGCTATGCACTGTTGAAACATATTTTACTAGGCTGTAGTCCTTACAAAGGAGCAGTTAGTTAACGATTCTTGCGCGGGAAACTTTAATCTTGGCCCACGAGTCAAGCTTACATGAATCATCGGTTATGCACTGGTGAAACTCATATTATTAGGCAGTATCCCTTATAAGGAGCAGTCATTCAACGTTTCCTTCTCGGGAATCTTAAATCTTGGTCCACGAATTAAGCTTACGACAGATATTAGCTATGCACTGTTAAAACTCATATTATTTGGCAGTACTTCTCTTAAATCAGCAGTTTATAAACGTTTCCTGCGCGGGAAATTTCGATCTTGGCCTACTAGTCAAGCTTACCAGAGATATCAGTTATGCTCTAGTAAATCTCAAATTATTTAGCAGTATTCTATACAAAGGAGCAGCTTATTAACGTTTCCCGCGCAGAAACCTTTAATCTTGGCCCACAAAACAAGCTTATCACAGATATTGCTTATGCACTGGGGGAATTTATATTATTTGGCAGTATCCCTAGCAAAGGAGCAGAACGACAACATTTTCCGCGCAGAAAACTTTGATCTTGACCTGAAAGTCATGCTTACTAAAGATATCAGCTATGCACCAGTAAAACTTATATTATTAGGCAGTATCCCTTACAAAAAAGCAGTTAATCAACGTTTCCTGAGCAGAAAACTTTGATCTTGGTCCGCGAGTCAAGCTCACTAGAGATATCGATTATGCACTGGTAAAACTCATATTATTAGGCAGTATTCCTCACAAAGGAGCAGTTTTTTAACGTTTCTCGCGAAAGAAACTCTAATCTTTGCCAGCTGGTCGAGCATAACAAAAGCATCATCTATGTACTGTTGAAATTTTTATTATTATTCTGTATTCCTTACAAAGAAGCAGTTTTTCAACGTCTTCCGCGTGGCAAACTTTAATCTTGGCCCACAAGTTGAGCTTAATAGAGATATGAGTTATGCACTGGTGAAACTCATATTATAAGGCAGTATTCCTTACAAAGCAGCAGTTTCTCAACGTTTTCTGCGCGGGAAACTTCGATCTTGGCCCGCGAGTCAAGCGTACCAGAGATATCAGATATGCACTGGTAAAACTTATATAAAAAGGCAATTTTCCTCACAAAAAAGCAGTTAATCAACGTTTTCAACGCGGGAAATTTCGATCTTGGCCCGAGAGTCAAGCGTTTCAGAGATATCATTTATGCACTGGTGAAACTCATATTTCCAGGCAATATTCCACACAAAAAAGCAGTTAATCAACGTTTTCTACGTGGGAAACTTTGATCTTGGCCCACGAGTCAAGCTGACCATAGTTATGAGCTATGCACTGGTGAAATTGATATTTTTTAGCAGTATTACTCACAAAAAAGCAGATCATCAACGTTTTTTGCGCAGAAAACTTCGATCTTGGCCCCCGAGTCATGCTCTTAAATCAGTGGTTTATCAAAGTTTCCTGTAAAGGAATTTCCCATCTTTGCCCACAAGTCGAGCTTACCAAAGATGTTAGTTATGCTGTGGTAAAACTTATATTATAAGGCAGCATTTTCAACAAAGAGGCAGGTAATAAACGTTACTAACGCGAAAATTTTTAATTTTGCCCCACGAGTCAAGCTTACCACAGATATCAGCTATACATCGGTAAAACTTATAATGTTAGGCAGTATTCCTTACAAAGAAGCAGTTCATTAACGTTTTCTAAGCGAAAAACTTCGATCTCGGCCCGCAAGTCAAGCTTTCTACAGATATTAGCTATGCACTGGTAAAATTGATATTATTTATCAGTATTTCTTACAAAGAAGCAGTTATTCAACGTTTCAAACGCGGAAAACTTCAATCTTGGCCTACGAGTCAAGTGTACCAGAGATATCGGCTATGCACCGGTAAAACTTACATTATTTGGTAGTTTTTCTTACAAAGGAGCAGTTCATTAACGTTTACCGCGCGAAAAACTTTGATCTTTACTCACGAGTTAAGCTTAATATAGATTTTAGCTATGCACTGGTTAAACTCTTATTATAAGGCAGTATTTCTGACAAAGAAGCAGTTTATTAACGTCTCCCGCGTGGAAAACTTTAACCTTGGCCTTCGAGTCAAGCTTACCATAGCCATCAGTTATGCACTGGTAAAGCTCATATTATTAGGCAGTATCCAGTACAATAAAGCAGTTTATTAACGTTTTCAACGCGGAAAACTTTAATCTTGGCCACAAGTAAAGCTTACCAGAGATATCAGTTATGCCGTGGTGAAACTCATATTATTCGGCAGTTTCCCTTACAAAGAAAAATCTTACAAACGTTTTTACGCAGAAAACTTTAATCTTGGCCCACGAGTCAAGCTTACCAGAGACATTGGCCATGCACTGTTAAAACTCATACAATAGGCAAGGTTCTTCATATCCAAACAGTTAATCAACGTCTCCTTGGCGGCTAACTTTGATCTTGGCCCACGAATTAAGCTTACCACAGTTATAAGCTATGCAATGTGAAATTAATATTATTTAGCAGTTTTCTACACAAAGCAACAGTTATTCGACGTTTCCTCTGCTAAAAACTTAGATCTTAGTCCACTAGTCAAACTTACCACAGATATAAGCTTTGCACCAGTAAAACGTAATTTATTAGGCAGTATCTCTTACAAAGTAGCAGTTTATTAACGTTTTCTTCGCCGAAAACTTTGATCTTGGTCCACAAGTCAAGCTCAACGGAGATATCAGGTATGCACTGTTAAAACTCATGTTATTTTGCAGTATCTTTTTTAAATAAGCAGTTTTTTTACGTTTTTTGCGCGAAGAACTTTAATCTTGGCCCACAAGTCAAGCTTACCAGGGATATCAGTTATGCTTTGGCGAAACTCGTATTACTTGGCAGTATCCCTTACAAAGATGCAGCTTATCATCGTTTTCCGCGCAGAAAACTCTAATCTTGACTTACGAATTAAGCATCCTAGAGATTTAGGTATGCACTGTTAAAACTTTTATAATTAGGCTGTAGTCCTCACTAAGAAGCAGTTTGTTGACGTCACTCACGCGGAAATCTTTGATCTTGGCCCAAGATTCAAGCTTACTAGAGATATCGGTTATGCACTGGTAAAACTCATATTATTTTGCAGAATCCCTGACAAAGAAGGAGTTTATTAACGATTTCCGCGTGAAAAACTTTGATCTTTGCAGGCTAGTCAAGCAAACAAAAGATATCATCTATGTACTGTTAAAATTCATATTACTAGTCTGTATCTCTCACGAAGATGCAGTTTATTAACGTCTCCCGCGTGGGGAACTTTGATCTTGGCCCACGAGTCAAGCTCACCAGAGATATCGGCTATGCACTGTTGAAACTTTTACTATAGGCAAAGTTCTTCTTATCTAAACTGTTAATCAACATCTCCTGGGCGGAAAACTTTAATCTTGGCCCGCGAGTCAAGCTTACCACAGATAAAAGCTATACACTGGTGAAACTCATATTATTGGGCAGTATCCCCCAGTAAGGAGTAGTTTATCAACGTTTCCCGCGCGCGAAACTTTGATTATTACTCTTGAATCAAGCTTTCTAAAAATTTTAGCTATGCACTGTTAAAACATATTTTATAAGGCTGTAGTTCTTACAAAGGAGCAGTTAGTTAACGTCTTTTGCGCGGGAAACTTTAATTCTGGCCCACAAGGCAAGCTTACCTGAAATATCGGTTATGCACTGGTGAAACTCATATTATTAGGCAGTATCTCTTACAAAGGAGCAGTTATTCAACGTTTCCGTTTCGGGGATTTTAAATCTTGGTCCACGAATTAAGCTCACCAGAGATCTGAGCTATGCACTGTTAAAACTTTTACTATAGGCAGTGTTCTTTCTAATTAAGCAGTCTATTAACTTCTCCTGCGCGGAAAACTTCGATTTCGGGCGTCAAGTTAAGCTAACTACAGATATTAGCTATGCACTGTTGAAACTCATATTATATGGCAGTATTCCTTTTAAATCAGCAGTTTATCAACGTTTACTGCGCGGGAAACCTCGATCTTGGCCTACTAGTCAAGCTTACTAGAGATATCAGTTATGCTCTAGTAAATCTCATATTATTTAGCAGTATTCTTGACAAAGGAGCAGCTTATCAACGTTTCCTGCGCAGAAAACTTTAATCTTGGCCCACAAAACAAGTTTATCAAAGATATTAGTTATGCACTGGTGAAATTTATATTATTTGGTAGTATCCCTAGCAAAGGAGCAGAACATCAACGTTTCTCGCGCAGAAAACTTCGATCTTGACCCATAAGTCATGCTTACCACAGATATCAGCTATGCACCAGTAAAACTCATATTATTAGGTAGTATCCATTACAAAGAAGCAGTTGATCAACGTTTCCTGAGCAGAAAACTTTGATCTTGGTCCGCGAGTCAAGCTCACCGGAGATATCGGTTATGCACTGGTAAAACTCATATCATTAGTCAGTATTCCTCACAAAGGAGCAGTTTTTTAACGTTTCTTGCGTAAAAAACTCTAATCTTCGCCAGCTGGTCGAGCATAGCAGAAACATCATCTATGTACTGTTGAAATTTTCATTATTAATCTGTATTCCTCACAAAGAAGCAGTTTATCAACGTTTTCTGCGTGAAAAACTTTAATCTTTGCCCACAAGTTAAGCTTACTAGAGATATCGGTTATGCACTGGTTGATCTCATATTATAAGGTAGTATTCCTAACAAAGAATTAGTTTATCAACGTTTTCTGCGCGGGAAAATTCGATCTTGGCCCGCGAGTCAAGCGTACCAGAAATATCAGCTATGCACTGGTAAAACTTATATAATAAGGCAGTATTCCTCACAAAGAAGCTGTTAATAAACGTTTTCAACGCGGAAATTTTCGATCTTGGCCCGCAAGTCAAGCGTTTCAGAGATATCAGCTATGCACTGGTGAAACTCATATTATCAGGCGATATTCCACACAAAAAAGCAGTTTATCAACGTTTTCTACGTGGGAAACTTTGATTTTGGCCCGCGAGTCAAGCTGACCACAGTTATGAGCTATGCACTGGTGAAATCGATATAAATTTAGCAGTATTACTCACAAAGAAGCAGATCATCAACGTTTTTTGCGCAGGAAATTTCGATCTTGGCCCACAAGTCATGCTTACAACAGATATCAGCTATGCAATGGTTAAAAATATATTATTAGGCAGTATCTTTCAAGATGAAACAGTTAATCAACGTTTCTTGTGCAAGAAACTTCGATCATGGCCCTCGAGTTGAGTGTACCAGAGATGTTATCTATGCACTGGTAAAACTTTTATTATATAGCAGTATCCTTACTAATGAAGCAATTAATGAACGTTTTTTAAGCGGAAAACTTTGATTTTGGCTTACGAGTCAAGCTTTCCACAAATATCAGCTATGCACCAGTAAAACTTATATTATGAGGAAGAATTCCTTTCAAAGGAGCGATTAATCAACGTTTCCTGAGCGAAAAACTTCAATCTTGGTCCGCGAAGTAAGCTCACCAGAGATATCGGTAATGCACTGCTGAAAATCATATTGGTTTGCAGTATCTTATTTAAATCAGTGGTTTATCAACGTTTCCTGCAAAGGAATCTTCGATCTTGGCCCACAAGTAAAGCTTACCAAAGATATCAGTTATGCTGTGATAAAACTTATATTATAAGGCACCATCCTTTACAAAGAGGCAGGTAATAAACGTTACTAACGCGAAAATATTTAATCTTGCCTCACGAGTCAAGCTTACCACAGATATCAGCTATACATCGGTAAAACTTATAATGTTAGGCAGTATTCCTTACAAAAAAGAAGTTTATTAACGTTTTCTAAGCAAAAAACTTTGATTTTGGCCAGCAAGTCAAGCTTCCTACAGATAAAAGCTATGCACTGGTAAAATTGATATTGTTTGGCAGTTTTCCACACAAAAAAACAGTTATTCAACGTTACCTCTGCCAAAAACTTCGATCCTGGTCGACTAGTCAAGCTTACCAGAGATATCAGCTATGCACTGTTAAAACTTATATTATTTGGAAGTCTCTCTTTTAAATCAGTAGTTTATCAACGTTTCCTGCGCATAAAACTTTGATTTTGGCCTGCAAGTCAAGCCTACCAAAGACATCAGTTATGCTCTAGTGAAACTTATAATATAAGGCAGTATCACTCACAAAGAAGCAGTTAATAAACGTTTCTGGAGCGATTTAATTTAATCTTGGCCTACGAGTCAAGCGTACTAAAGATATCAGCTATGCTTTGGTGAAACTCATATTATTGGGCAGTATCCCCCACTAAGGAGCAATTTATCAACGTTTCTAGCGCGCGAAACTTTGATTATTACTCTTAAATCAAGCTTTCTAGAAATTTTAGCTATGCACTGTTGAAACATATTTTACTAGGCTGTAGTCCTTACAAAGGAGCAGTAAGTTAACAATTCTCGCGCGGGAAACTTTAATCTTGGCCCACGAGTCAAGCTTACATGAAATATCGGTTATGCACTGGTGAAACTCTTATTATTAGGCAGTATCCCTTACAAGGAGCAGTTATTCAACGTTTCCTTCTCGGGAATCTTAAATCTTGGTCTACGAATTAAGCTTACGACAGATATTAGCTATGCACTGTTAAAACTCATATTATTTGGCAGTATTCCTCTCAAATCAGCAGTTTATTAACGTTTCCTGCGCGGGAAATTTTGATCTTGGCCTACTAGTCAAGCTTACCAGAGATATCAGTTATGCTCTAGTAAATCTCATATTATTTTGCAGTATTCTCTACAAAGGAGCAGCTTATCAACGTTTCCCGCGCAGAAACCTTTAATCTTGGCCCACAAAACAAGCTTATCACAGATATTGCTTATGCACTGAGGGAATTTATATTATTTGGCAGTATCCCTAGCAAAGAAGCAGAACGACAACGTTTTCCACGCAAGAAACTTTGATCTTGACCCGAAAGTCATGCTTACCACAGAAATCAGCTATGCACCAGTAAAACTTATATTATAAGGCAGTATCCCTTACAAAGAAGCAATTAATCAACGTTTCCTGAGCAGAAAACTTTGATCTTGGTCCGCGAGTTAAGCTCACTAGAGATATCGATTATGCACTGGTATAACTCATATTATTAGGCAGTATTCCTCACAAAGAAGCAGTTTTTTAACGTTTCTCGCGAAAGAAACTCTAATCTTTGCCAGCTGGTCGAGCATAACAGAAGCATCATCTATGTACTGTTGAAATTTTTATTATTATTCTGTATTCCTTACAAAGAAGCAGTTTTTCAACGTCTTCCGCGTGGCAAACTTTAATTTTGGCCCACAAGTTGAGCTAACCAGAGATATAAGTTATGCACTGGTGAAACTCATATTATAAGGCAGTATTTCTCACAAAGCAGCAGTTTCTCAACGTTTTCTGCGCGGGAAACTTCGATCTTAGCCCGCGAGTCAAGCGTACCAGAGATATCAGCTATGCACTGGTAAAACTTATATAAAAAGGCAATTTCCCTCATAAAGAAGCAGTTAATCAACGTTTTCAACGCAGGAAACTTTGATCTTGGCCTACGAGTCAAGCTGTTCATAGTTATGAGCTATGCACTGGTAAAATTGATATTATTTAGCAGTATTTCTCACAAAGAAGCAGTTTATCAACGTTTTCCGCGTGGAAAACTTTGATCTTGGCCCACAAGTTAAGCTTACTAGAGATATCGGTTATGCACTGGTTAATCTCATATTATAAGGCAGTATTCCTCACAAAAAATTAGTTTATCAACGTTTTCTGCGTGGGAAAATTCGATTTTGGCCCGCGAGTCAAGCGTACCAGATATATTAGCTAGGCACTGGTAAAACTTATATAATAAGGCAGTATCCCTCACAAAGAAGCTGTTAATAAACGTTTTCAACGCGGGAAACTTCGATCTTGGCTCGCAAGTCAAGCGTTTCAGAGATATCAGCTATGCACTGGTGAAACTCATTTTAACAGGTGATATTCCACACAAAAATGCAGTTTATCAACGTTTTTTACGCGGGAAACTTTGATCTAGGCCCGCGAGTCAAGCTGACCACAGTTATGAGCTATGCTCTGGTAAAATCGATATAATTTAGCAGTATTACTCACAAAGAAGCAGATTATCAACGTTTCTTGTGCAAGAAACTTCGATCTTGGCCCACGAGTTAAGCGTACCAGAGATGTTATCTATGCACTGGTAAAACTTCTATTATATGGCAGTATCCTTACTAATGAAGCAATTAATGAACGTTTTTTGAGCGGAAAACTTTGATTTTGGCTCACGAGTCAAGTTTTTCACAAATATCAGCTATGCACCAGTAAAACTTATATTATGAGAAAGAATCCCTTACAAAGGAGCAATTAATCAACGTTTTCTGAGCGAAAAACTTCAATCTTGGTCCGCGAAGTAAGCTCACCAGAGATATTGGTAATGCACTGCTGAAAATCATATTCGTTTGCAGTATCTCATTTAAATCAGTGGTTTATCAACGTTTCTTGCAAAGGAATCTTCGATCTTGGCCCACAAGTTAAGCTTACCAAAGATATCAGTTATGCTGTGTTAAAACTTATATTATAAGGCAGCATCCTTTACAAAGAGGCAGGTAATAATTGTTACTAACGCAAAAATATTTAATCTTGCCTCACGAGTCAAGCTTACCACAGATATCAGCTATTCATCGGTAAAACTTATAATGTTAGGCAGTATTTCTTACAAAGAAGCAGTTTATTAACGTTTCCTAAGCGGAAAACTTCGATCTCAGCCCACAAGTCAAGCTTACTACAGATATTAGCTATGCTCTGGTAAAATTGATATTATTTATCAGTATTTCTCATAAAGAAGCAGTTATTTCACGTTTCCTTCGCTAAAAACTTTTATCTTGGTCCATAAGTCAAGCTTCCTGTAGATATTAGCTATGCACTGTTTAAACTCATATTATTTGGCAGTATCTTTCTTGAAACAATAGTTTATTAACGCTTTTTGCTCGGAAAACCTCGATCTTGGCCCACTAGTCAAGCTTACCATAGGTATCAGTTATGCTCTAGTGAAACTCATATTATTAAGCAAAATTTTTTACAAAGGAGCAGCTTATTAACGTTTACCGTGCAGGATACTTTGATCTTAGCTTACGAGTCAAGCTTACTACAGATAGTAGCTTTGCACGGGTAAAATTGATATTATTATACAGGATTCCTCACAAAGGAGCAGTTAATCAACGTTTTCTTCGCAAGACAACTTAGATCTTGGTCCGCAAGTCAAGCTTACCAGATATATCAGCTATGCACTGGTAAAACTCATATTGTGAGGCAGTATCCCTTACAAAGGAGTAGTTTATTAACGTTTTTTACCCAAGAAACTTCGATCTTGGTCCACAAAACAATATAACCACAGATATAAGCTCTAAACTGATGTAATTAATATCATTTTGCAGTATTTCTCAGAAAAAAGCAGTTTATCAACGTTTCCTACCCGGAAAACTTCGATCTTGGCCTACGAGTCAAGCTTACCAGAGATATCAGCTATGCACTGGTGTAACTTATATTACAAGGCAGTATCCCTCACTAAGAAGCAGTTAATTATCGTTTGTAACGCAAAAATTCTCAATTTTGCCCCACAAGTTAAGCTTATCACAGACATCAGCTATGCACCGGTGAAACTTATATTATTAGGCAATATTCCTCACAAAGGAGCAGTTTATCAACGTTTTCTGAGCGGGAAACTCCGATCTTGGCCCGCGAGTTAAGCTTACTACAGATATTATCTTTGCACTGGTAAATTCGATATTATTTGGCAAGATTCCTCACAAAAAAGCAGTTATGTAACGTTACTTTCTTGGGAATCTTGAATCTTGGTTCGTCAATCAACCTCACCAGAAATATAACCTATGAACTAATTAAACTTTCACTATAGACAGTGTTTTTTCTAATTGAGCAGTCTATTAACGTCTCCTGCGTGGAAAACTTCGATTTCGACTCGCAAGTCATGCTTACTACAGATATTAATTATGCACTTGTAACAATAATATCATTTGGCAGTATTCCTTACGAAAAAGCAGTTACTGACTGTTTCATTTGCCAAAAACTTTTATCTTGGTCTACGAATCAAGCTCACCATAGACATTAGCTATGCATTATTGAAACTCATATTATTTGGCAGAATCTCTCTTAAATCAGCAGTTTATTAACGCTTTCTGCTCGACAAACCTAAATCTTGGCCCACTAGTCAAGCTTACCATAGGTATCAGTTATGCTTTAGTGAAACTTATATTATTAAGCAGATTTCTTTACAAAGGAGCAGCTTATTAACGTTTACCGTGCAGGATACTTTGAACTTGGCTTACGAGTCAAGCTTACTACAGACATTAGCTCTGCACTGGTGTAATTAATATCTTTTGGCAGTTTTCCTCACAAAAAAGCAGTTTATTAACGGCTTACGCTCGGGAAACTTAAATCTTGGCCCACGAGTCAATTTTAGCAGAAATTTTAGCTTTGCACTGGTGTAAGCTTATATTATAAGGCAGTGTCCCTTACAAAGTAGCAGTTAATCTATGTTTTTAACGCGATATACTTTGATTTTGGCTTACGAGTCAAGCGTACCAGAGATAATAGCTATGCACTCGTAAAACTCATATTATTAGGCAGTATCTCTCATAAAAAAGTAGTTTATTGACGTTTCTTTTGCAAAATACTTCAATCTTGGCCTACGAGTCAAGCTAACCAGAGATATCAGCTATGCACTGTTGAAACTCATACTATAGGCAGTGTTTTTTTTATCTAAACAGTTAATCATCGTCTCCTGCGTCGAAAACTTTGATGTTGGCCCGCAAGTCAAGCTTACCAAAGATATCAGTTATGCTCTGGTGTAACTTAAATTATTAGGCGGTATCCCTCACTAAGAAGCAGTTAATTACCGTTTCTAACGCAGAAATTTTCAATCTTTCTCCACAAGTGAAGCTTACCGCAGACATTAGCTATGCACCGGTAAAACTTATATTAGAGGCAATATTTCTCACAAAGGAGCAGTTTATCAACGTTTTCAGAGCAAGAAACTTCGATGTTGGCCCGCGAGTTAAGTTTACTACAGATATAATCTTTGCACTGGTAGAATTGATGTTATTTGGCAGTATTCCTCTTGAATCAGCAGTTTATCAACGTTTCCTGCTTGGAAAACTTTAATCTTGGCCCATAAGTCAAGCTTACCAAAGATATGAGTTATGCTCCAGTAAGGCTTATATTATACGGCAGAATCCCTTACAAAGGAGCAGTTTATTAACGTTTTTCTTTTGCGGGAAACTTTAATCTTGGTCCTTGATTTAAGCATACTAAAGATGTTAGCTATGCACTGCTAAAACTTATATTATAAGGCAGTATCCTTTACAATGAAGCAGTTAAATAACGTTTTTTGAGCAAAAAACTTCGATCTTTGCCCGCAAGTTAAGCTTACTACGGATATTATCTATTCACTGGTGAAATTAATGTTATTTGGCAGTATTCCTCTTAAATCAGCAGTTTATCAACGTTTTCTGCTTTAAAAACTTCAATCTTGGCTTACGAGTCAAGCTTACCACAGATATAAGCTATGCACAATGGAAACTCATATTATCAGGCAGAATATCTTACAAAGAAGCAGTTTATCAACGTTTTCTTAACGGAAAACTTCGATCTTGGTCCACGAGTCAAGCTCACTAGAGATATCAGTTATGCACTGGTGAAACTTATATTATTAGGCAGTATTTTTTACAAAGTAGCAGTTTATTAACGTTTTTTACGCGAGAAACTTCGATCCTTGTCCGCAAAACAATAGTACCAAAGATATTAGCTCTGCACTAGTGTAATTAATATCATTTGAAAGTATCCCTTACAAAAAAGCAGTTGATCAACGTTTTCCACTCAAGAAACTTTGATCTTGGCCCACGAGTTATGCTCAGCAGAGATATCGGTTATGCACTGGTGAAACTCATATTATTTGGCAGTATATCTAACAGAGAAACAGTTTATCAACGTTTTCTACGCGGGAAACTTTGATCTAGGCCCGCGAGTCAAGCTGACCACAGTTATGAGCTATGCTCTGGTAAAATCGATATAATTTAGCAGTATTACTCACAAAGAAGCAGATTATCAACGTTTCTTGTGCAAGAAACTTCGATCTTGGCCCACGAGTTAAGCGTACCAGAGATGTTATCTATGCACTGGTAAAACTTCTATTATATGGCAGTATCCTTACTAATGAAGCAATTAATGAACGTTTTTTGAGCGGAAAACTTTGATTTTGGCTCACGAGTCAAGTTTTTCACAAATATCAGCTATGCACCAGTAAAACTTATATTATGAGGAAGAATCCCTTACAAAGGAGCAATTAATCAACGTTTTCTGAGCGAAAAACTTCAATCTTGGTCCGCGAAGTAAGCTCACCAGAGATATTGGTAATGCACTGCTGAAAATCATATTCGTTTGCAGTATCTCATTTAAATCAGTGGTTTATCAACGTTTCTTGCAAAGGAATCTTCGATCTTGGCCCACAAGTTAAGCTTACCAAAGATATCAGTTATGCTGTGTTAAAACTTATATTATAAGGCAGCATCCTTTACAAAGAGGCAGGTAATAATTGTTACTAACGCAAAAATATTTAATCTTGCCTCACGAGTCAAGCTTACCACAGATATCAGCTATTCATCGGTAAAACTTATAATGTTAGGCAGTATTTCTTACAAAAAAGCAGTTTATTAACGTTTCCTAAGCGGAAAACTTCGATCTCAGCCCACAAGTCAAGCTTACTACAGATATTAGCTATGCTCTGGTAAAATTGATATTATTTATCAGTATTTCTCATAAAGAAGCAGTTATTTCACGTTTCCTTCGCTAAAAACTTTTATCTTGGTCCATAAGTCAAGCTTCCTGTAGATATTAGCTATGCACTGTTTAAACTCATATTATTTGGCAGTATCTTTCTTGAAACAATAGTTTATTAACGCTTTTTGCTCGGAAAACCTCGATCTTGGCCCACTAGTCAAGCTTACCATAGGTATCAGTTATGCTCTAGTGAAACTCATATTATTAAGCAAAATTTTTCACAAAGGAGCAGCTTATTAACGTTTACCGTGCAGGATACTTTGATCTTAGCTTACGAGTCAAGCTTACTACAGATAGTAGCTTTGCACGGGTAAAATTGATATTATTATACAGGATTCCTCACAAAGGAGCAGTTAATCAACGTTTTCTTCGCAAGACAACTTAGATCTTGGTCCGCAAGTCAAGCTTACCAGATATATCAGCTATGCACTGGTAAAACTCATATTGTGAGGCAGTATCCCTTACAAAGGAGTAGTTTATTAACGTTTTTTACCCAAGAAACTTCGATCTTGGTCCACAAAACAATATAACCACAGATATAAGCTCTAAACTGATGTAATTAATATCATTTTGCAGTATTTCTCAGAAAAAAGCAGTTTATCAACGTTTCCTACCCGGAAAACTTCGATCTTGGCCTACGAGTCAAGCTTACCAGAGATATCAGCTATGCACTGGTGTAACTTATATTACAAGGCAGTATCCCTCACTAAGAAGCAGTTAATTATCGTTTTTAACGCAAAAATTCTCAATTATGCCCCACAAGTTAAGCTTATCACAGACATCAGCTATGCACCGGTGAAACTTATATTATTAGGCAATATTCCTCACAAAGGAGCAGTTTATCAACGTTTTCTGAGCGGGAAACTCCGATCTTGGCCCGCGAGTTAAGCTCACTACAGATATTATCTTTGCACTGGTAAATTCGATATTATTTGGCAAGATTCCTCACAAAAAAGCAGTTATGTAACGTTACTTTCTTGGGAATCTTGAATCTTGGTTCGTCAATCAACCTCACCAGAAATATAACCTATGAACTAATTAAACTTTCACTATAGACAGTGTTTTTTCTAATTGAGCAGTCTATTAACGTCTCCTGCGTGGAAAACTTCGATTTCGACTCGCAAGTCATGCTTACTACAGATATTAATTATGCACTTGTAACAATAATATCATTTGGCAGTATTCCTCACGAAAAAGCAGTTACTGACTGTTTCATTTGCCAAAAACTTTTATCTTGGTCTACGAATCAAGCTCACCATAGACATTAGCTATGCATTATTGAAACTCATATTATTTGGCAGAATCTCTCTTAAATCAGCAGTTTATTAACGCTTTCTGCTCGACAAACCTAAATCTTGGCCCACTAGTCAAGCTTACCATAGGTATCAGTTATGCTTTAGTGAAACTTATATTATTAAGCAGATTTCTTTACAAAGGAGCAGCTTATTAACGTTTACCGTGCAGGATACTTTGAACTTGGCTTACGAGTCAAGCTTACTACAGACATTAGCTCTGCACTGGTGTAATTAATATCTTTTGGCAGTTTTCCTCACAAAAAAGCAGTTTATTAACGGCTTACGCTCGGGAAACTTAAATCTTGGCCCACGAGTCAATTTTAGCAGAAATTTTAGCTTTGCACTGGTGTAAGCTTATATTATAAGGCAGTGTCCCTTACAAAGTAGCAGTTAATCTATGTTTTTAACGCGATATACTTTGATTTTGGCTTACGAGTCAAGCGTACCAGAGATAATAGCTATGCACTCGTAAAACTCATATTATTAGGCAGTATCTCTCATAAAAAAGTAGTTTATTGACGTTTCTTTTGCAAAATACTTCAATCTTGGCCTACGAGTCAAGCTAACCAGAGATATCAGCTATGCACTGTTGAAACTCATACTATAGGCAGTGTTTTTTTTATCTAAACAGTTAATCATCGTCTCCTGCGTCGAAAACTTTGATGTTGGCCCGCAAGTCAAGCTTACCAAAGATATCAGTTATGCTCTGGTGTAACTTAAATTATTAGGCGGTATCCCTCACTAAGAAGCAGTTAATTACCGTTTCTAACGCAGAAATTTTCAATCTTTCTCCACAAGTGAAGCTTACCGCAGACATTAGCTATGCACCGGTAAAACTTATATTAGAGGCAATATTTCTCACAAAGGAGCAGTTTATCAACGTTTTCAGAGCAAGAAACTTTGATGTTGGCCCGCGAGTTAAGTTTACTACAGATATAATCTTTGCACTGGTAGAATTGATGTTATTTGGCAGTATTCCTCTTGAATCAGCAGTTTATCAACGTTTCCTGCTTGGAAAACTTTAATCTTGGCCCATAAGTCAAGCTTACCAAAGATATGAGTTATGCTCCAGTAAGACTTATATTATACGGCAGAATCCCTTACAGAGGAGCAGTTTATTAACGTTTTTCTTTTGCGGGAAACTTTAATCTTGGTCCTTGATTTAAGCATACTAAAGATGTTAGCTATGCACTGCTAAAACTTATATTATAAGGCAGTATCCTTTACAATGAAGCAGTTAAATAACGTTTTTTGAGCAAAAAACTTCGATCTTTGCCCGCAAGTTAAGCTTACTACGGATATTATCTATTCACTGGTGAAATTAATGTTATTTGGCAGTATTCCTCTTAAATCAGCAGTTTATCAACGTTTCCTGCTTTAAAAACTTCAATCTTGGCTTACGAGTCAAGCTTACCACAGATATAAGCTATGCACAATGGAAACTCATATTATCAGGCAGAATATCTTACAAAGAAGCAGTTTATCAACGTTTTCTTAACGGAAAACTTCGATCTTGGTCCACGAGTCAAGCTCACTAGAGATATCAGTTATGCACTGGTGAAACTTATATTATTAGGCAGTATTTTTTACAAAGTAGCAGTTTATTAACGTTTTTTACGCGAGAAACTTCGATCCTTGTCCGCAAAACAATAGTACCAAAGATATTAGCTCTGCACTAGTGTAATTAATATCATTTGAAAGTATCCCTTACAAAAAAGCAGTTGATCAACGTTTTCCACTCAAGAAACTTTGATCTTGGCCCACGAGTTATGCTCAGCAGAGATATCGGTTATGCACTGGTGAAACTCATATTATTTGGCAGTATATCTAACAGAGAAACAGTTTATCAACGTTTTCTACGCGGGATACTTTGATCTTGGCCTGCGAGTTAAGCGTACCAGAGTATCAGCTATGCATTGGTAAAACTTATATTATGAATCAGTATACCTTACAAAGAAGCAGTTAATCTACGTTTATAACGCAAAACTCTTCGATCTTGGCCTATGAGTCAAGAGTACCAGAGATATCAGCTATGCACTTGTAAAACTCATATTATAAGGCAGTATCTCTTACAAAAAAGCAGTTTATATACGTTTCTTTTGCGGAATACTTTAACTTTGGCGTACGAGTCTAGCGTACCAGAGATATAAGCTATGCACCTGTAAAACTCATATTATTAGGCAGTATCTTACACAAAAAAAGAGTTTATTAACGTTCCTTTTGCGAAATACTTTGATCTTGGCCTACCAGTCAAGCTTACCAGAGATATCAGCTATGAACTGTTAAAACTCATACTATAGGCAGAGTTTTTTTTATCTAAACAGTTAATCATCGTCTCCTGCCTAAAATACTTTGATGTTGGCCCGCAAGTCAAGCTTCACAAATCTCTCAGTTATGCTTTGGTGTAACTTATATTATAAGGCAGTGTCCCTCACTAAGAAGCAGTTAATTAACGTTTCTTACGCTAAAATTTTTAATCTTGCCCCACAAAATGAGCTTACAACAGACATCAGCTATGCACCGGTAAAACTGATATTATAAGGCAGTATCCTTTACAATAAAGCAGTTAAATAACGTTTTTTTAACGAAAAACTTCGATTTTGTTCCGCAAGTTAAGCTTACTACGGATATTATCCATGCACTGGTGAAATTAGTGTTATTTGGCAGTATTCCTCTTGAATCAGCAGTTTATCAACGTTTCCTGCTTCGAAAACTTTAATCTTGGCTTATTAGTCAAGCTTACCACAGATATAAGCTATGCACAAGTAAAACTCATATTATAAGGCAAAATATCTTACAAAGGAGCAGTTTTTTAACGCTTTCTAAACGGAAAACTTCGATCTTGGTCCACGAGTCAAGCTCACCAGAGATATCAGTTATGCACTGGTAAAACTTATATCAATAGGCAGTATTTTCTACAAAGTAGCAGTTTATTAACGTTTTCTACGCGAGAAACTTTGATCTTTGTCCGCAAAACATTAGTACCAAAGATATTAGCTCTGCACTTGTGTACTTATCATCATTTGGAAGTATCCCTTACAAAAAAGCAGTTAATTAACGTTTTCCACGCGAGAAACTTTGATCTTGGCCCACGAGTTAAGCTTAGCAGAGATATCGGTTATGCACTGGTAAAATTTATATAACAAGGCAGTATCCCTTACAAAAAAGCAGTTAAACTACGTTTATAACGCAAAATTCTTCGATCTTAGCCTATGAGTCAAGAGTACTAGAGATATCAGCTATGCACTTGTAAAATTTATATTATTAGGCAGTATCTCTTACAAAAGAGCAGTTTATAAACGTTTCTTTTGCGGAATACTTTGACCTTGGCGTACGAGTCAAGCGTACCAGAGATATTAGCTTTGCACCTGTAAAACTTATACTATTAGGCAGTATCTCACACAAAAAAAGAGTTTATTAACGTTTCTTTTGCGAAATACTTTGATCTTGGCCTACTAGTCAAGCTTACCAAAGATATCAGCTATGCACTGTTGAAACTCATACTATAGGCAGAGTTTTTTTTATCGAAACAGTTAATCATCGTCTCCTGAGTGGAAAACTTCAATGTTGGCCCGCAAGTCAAGCTTACCAAAGCTATCAGTTATGCTTTGGTGTAACTTATATATAAGGCAGTATCCCTCACTAAGAAGCAGTTCATTAACGTTTCTAACGCGAAAATTTTCAATCTTGCCCCACGAGTCAAGCTTACCACAGATATCAGCTATGCATCGGTAAAACTTATGATGTTAGGCAGTATTCCTTACAGAGAAGCAGTTTTATCAACGTTTTCTAAGCGGAAAACTTCGATCTCGGCGCGCGAGTCAAGCTTACTACAGATGTTAGCTATGCACTGTAGTAAGTGAAATTGATATTATTTATTTGTATTTCTCACGAAGAAGCAGTTATTCAACGTTTCCTTCGCTGAAATTTTGATCTTGGTCCATGAGTCAAGCTCTATAAAGATATCAGCTATGCACTGTTGAAACTCATATTATTTAGTAGTATCTCTTTCAAATTAGCAGTTTATCAACGTTTCCTGTGCAGGAAACTTCGATTTTGGCCTACAAGTCAAGCTTACCAAAGATATCAGTTATGCTCTGGTAAAACTTATAATATAAAAAAGTATCCCTCACAAAGAAGCGGTTGATCAACAATTCTAGCGCGGCATACTTTGATCTTGCCCCACAAGTCAAGTTTACCACAGATATCAGCTCTGCACTGGTAAAACTTATATTATTAGGCAGTATCCCCCACGAAGGAGCAGTTTATTAACGTTTTCTTAGCAGGAAACTTTGATCTCGGCTTTCGAGTCAGGCTTACTACGGATATTAGCTACGCACTAGTGAAATTGATATTATTTGGCAGTATTCCTTACAAAGGAGCAGATCATTAACGTTTTCTGCGCAGGAAACTTTGATCTCGGCCCACGTGTAAAGCTTACCACAGATATTAGCTTTGCACTGGTGAATTCGATATTATTTGGCAAGATTCCTCACAAAAAAGCAGTTATTTAACGTTATTTTGTTAGGAATCTCAAATCTTGGTTTGCGAATCAAGCTCACCAGAAATGTAAGCTATGAACTAATAAAACTTTTACTATAGACAGTGTTCTTCCTAATTAAGCAGTCTATCAACGATTCCTGCGCAGAAAACTTTGATTTCGACCCGCAAGTCAAGCTCACTACAGATATTAGCTATGCACTTGTAGAATTGATATTATTTGGCAGTATTCCTCACGAAAAAGCAGTTACTTACTGTTTTTTTTGCCAAAAACTTTTATCTTGGTCTACGAATTAAGCTCACCAGCTAAAACATTATGTATGCACTATTGAAACTTATATTATTTGGCAGAATCCCTCTTGAATCAGCAGTTTATTAACGCTTTCTGCTCATAAAACCTCGATCTTGGCCCTCTAGTCAAGCTTACCATAGGTATCATTTATGTTCTAGTAAAACTCATATTATTAAGCAGAATTCTTTACAAAGGAGCAGCTTATTAACGTTTACAGTGCAGGATACTTTCATCTTGGCTTATGAGTCAAGCTGACTACAGATATTAGCTCTGCACTGGTGTAATTAGTATCATTTGGCAGTTTTTCTCACAAAAAAGCAGTTTATTAACGTCTTAAGCGCAGGAAACCTTACTCTTGGCCCACGAGTCAAGTTTAGCAGAGATATTGGTTATGCTTTGGTGTAACTTAATTATTAGGCAGTATCCCTCACTAAAAAGCAGTTAATTAACGTTCCTAACGCAGAAATTTTCAAACTTGCCCCACAAGTTAAGCTTACCACAGACATCAGCTATGCACCGGTAAAACTTATATTATAAGGCAATATCCCTCACAGAGGAGCAGTTTTTTAACGTTTTCTGAGCGGGAAACTTCGATCTTGGCCCGCGAGTTAAGCTTACTACAGATATTATCTTTGCACTGGTGAAATTGATGTTATTTAGCAGTATTTCTTTTGAATCAGCAGTTTATCAACGTTTCCTGCTTGGAAAACTTCAATCTTCGCCTACAAGTCAAGCTTACCAAAGATATCAGTTATGCTGTAGTAAAACTTATATTATAAGGCAATATTCCTTACAAAGGAACAGTTTACTTATGTTTTCCCTTGAGGGAAACTTTGATCTTGGCCCACGAGTAAAGCGTACTAAAGATGTTAGCTATGCACTGCTAAAACATATATTATAAAGCAGTTTCCTTTCCAATAAAGCAGTTAAATAACGTTTTTCGAGCGGGTAACTTCGATCTTGGTTCGTAAGTTAAGCTTATTACGGATATTATCTATGCACTGGTAAAATTAATTTTATTTGGCAGTATTCCTCTTGAATCAGCAGTTTATCAACGTTTTCTGCTTGGAAAACTTCAATCTTGGCTTACGAGTCAAGCTTACCACAGATATCAGCTATGCACAAAAAAAACTTATATTATAAGGCAGAATCCCTTGCAAAGGAGCAGTTTATCAACGTTTTCTAAACGGAAAACTTCGATCTTGGTCCACAAGTCAAGCTTACCAGAGATATCGGTTATACTCCAGTGAAACTCATACTATATGCAGTGTTCTTCTTATCCAAACAGTTTATTAACGTCTCCCGTGCAAAAAACTTCAATTTTAGCCTGCGAGTCAAGCTCACTACAGATATTAGCGATGCACTAGTAAAATAAATATAATTTGGCAGTATTTAACACAAAGAAGCAGTTATTTACCGTTTACTTTTTCGAAAACTTTGATATTAGTCCACGAGTCAAGCTCGACAGAAATTTAAGCTATGCAATATTAAAACTTATTTTATTTGGCAGTATTCCGCTTAAATCAGCACTTTATTAACGTTTCCTGCACAGGAAACTTCGATCTTGGCCCACAAGTCAAGCTTACCAGAGATATCAGTTATGCTTTGGTGAAACTCATATTATTTGGCAGTACCCCTGACAAAGGAGCAGTTAATTAACGGTTCCCGCGTGGGAAATTGTGATCTTGGCCGGCTAGACAAGCATACCAGAGATATTTTCTATGCACTGTTAAAACTTATATTATTAAGCTGTATCCCACACAAAGAAGCAGCTTATCAACATCTCCCGCGCGGGAAACTTTAATCTTGGCTTATGACTCAAGCTTAGCAGAAAGATCGGTTGTGCACTTGTAAAACTCATATCATTAGGCAGTATCCCTCACAAGAGAGCAGTTTATCAACGTTTTCTGATCGGGTAACTTCGATCTTGGCCCGCGAGTCAAGCTTTCTACAGATATTAGCTATGCACTGGTAAAACTTATATTATTTTGCAGTATTCCTCATAAATTAGCAGTTCATTAACGTTTTCTGCGCGGGAAACTTCAATCCTGGCCCACAAGTCAAGCTTACTAAAGATATCAGTTCTGCTCTGGTAAAAATCATATTATAAGGCAGTATACCTCACAAAAAAGCAGTTAATCAACGTTTGTAACTTGAAAAATTTCGATCTTGGCCCACAAGTCAAATGTACTAGAGATATCAGCTATGCACTGATGAAACTTATATTATTAGGCAGTATCCCTAACAAAGAAGCAGTTTATCAACGTTTTCTATGCGGGAAACTTTGAACTTGGTTTGCAAAACAATATAACCACAAATATTAGCTCTGCACTGGTGTAATCATTATTATTTAGTAGAATTTCTCACAACGGAGCAGTTATTTAACGTTTTCTTCAGAGGAAACGCGATCTTGGTACGCGAGTCAAACTTACCAGAGATATAATTCATGCAGTAATAAAACTTTAACTATAGGCAGTGTTTTTTTTAATGAAGCAGTCTATTAACGTCTTCTGCGCGGGAAACTTTGATCTTGGCCCGCGAAACAAGCGTACTAGAGATTTAAGCTCTGCACAGGTGAGACTTGTATTATTATTAGGCAGTATCTCATACAAAGGAGCAGTTTATTAACGTTTCCTGCCCGAAAAACTTTAATCTTGGCCCACAAGTCAAGCTCGCCAGAGATATCAGTTACGCTCTAGTAAAACTCATGTAATTTGGCAGTATCCCTCACCAAGAAGTAGTTAATCATCGTTTCTCACGCGAAAATTTTCGATTTTGTCCCACTAGTTTAGCTCACCACAGATATCAGCTATGCACTGGTAAAACTCATATTATTTTGCAGTATTCCCCATAAATCAGCAGTTTATCAACGTTTTCTGCGCCGAAACTTCGATCTTGGCCCGCGAGTCAAGATTACCAGAGATATCGGGCATGCACTGTTAAAACTCCTATTAGATTGCAGTATCTCTCTTAAATCAGAAGTTTATTAACGTTTTTTGCGCGGAAAACTTTGATCTTAGCCCACAAGTCAAGCTTACCAGAGATATCAGATATGCTTCGGTGAAACTCATATTATTTGGCAGTATCCTTTACAAAGAAGCAGCTTATCAACGTTCCCCGTAAAAGAAACTTTGATCTTCACTCACGAATCAAGCTTACCAGAGATATCAGTTATGCACTGGTAAAACTTATATTATTAGGCAGTATCCCTTACAAAGGAGCAGTTTATAAACGTTTTCTACGCGAGAAACTTCAATCTTGGCCCACGAGTCAATTTTACCACAGATATTAGCTCTGCACTGGTCGAATTGATATTATTTGGCAGGATTCCTTACAAAAAAGCAGTTAGTTAACATTTCCTTTTCAGAAATCTTAAATCTTAGTCCGCGAGTCAAGCTCATCAGAGATATTAGCTATGCATTGTTAAAACTTTTACTATAGGCAGTGTTCTTCCTAATTAAGCAGTCTATTAATGTCTCCTGAGCGGGAAACTTTGATTTCGGCCCGCGAGTCAAGCTGACAACAGATGTTAGCTATGCACTTGTGAAATTGATATTATGTGGCAGTATTTCTTACAAAGAAGCAGTTATGTCACGTTTTCTTTGCCGAAAAGTTCGATCTTGGTCCTCGAGTCAAGCTTACCAGAGATATCAGTTATGCTCTGGTAAAACTCATATGATTTGGCAAAATTCTTTACAAAGAAGCAGTTTATCAACGACCCTCGCGCGGACAACTCAGATCTTGGCCCACAAAACAAGCTTACCAGAGATATCGGTTATGCACTGGTGAAATTTATATTATTCGGCAGTATTCCTCACAAAGGAGCAGTTTATCAACGTTTTTTGCGCAGGCAACTTTAATCTTGGCCCACAAGTGAAGCTTCCTAGAGATATCAGTTATGCTTTGGTAAAACTCTTATTATTAAGAAGTATCCTTCACAAAGAAGCAGTTTATCAACGTTTCCCGCGCGCGAAAATTTCCGATCTTGCCCTACAAGTAAAGCTTACCACAGATATTAGCTATGCACCGGTAAAACGCATATTATTTGGCAGTATCCCTCAGAAAAAAGCAGTTAATCAACGTTTCTAACGCGAAAATTTCCGATCTTGCCCCACGAGTGAAGCTTACCACAGATAATAGCTATGCACCAGTAAAACGCATAATATTTGGCAGTATCCCTCACAAAAAAGCAGTTAATCAACGTTTCTAAACCGAAAATTTTTAATCTTGCCACGTGAGTCAAGCTTACTACAGATATTAGCTATGCACTGGTGAAATTGATATTATTTGGCAGTATTCCTCACAGAATAGAAGTTATTTAACGTTTACTTTGCCGAAAAGTTCGATCTTGGTCCTTCAATCAAGCTTACCAGACATATAAGTTATGCTTTGTTGAAACTTATATTATTTTGCGATATTCCTTCTTAATAAGCAGTTTATCAACGTTTTTTGCGTAGGGAACTTTTATCTTGGCCCACAAGTCAAGCGTACCAGAGATATCAGCTATGCACTGGTAAAACTTATATAATAAGGCAGCATCCCTCACAAAGAAGCAGTTATTCAACGTTTTCAACGCTAGAAACTTAGATCTTGGCCCGCGAGTCAAGCGTTTCAGAGATATAACCTACGCACAGGTAAAACTTATATTATTAGGCAGTATCCCTCAAAAAAAAAAGGTAAATCAACGTTCCTGAATTAAAAAGTTTTGATCTTGTCCCGCGATTCGAACTCTCAACGGATATTAGCTATGCACTGGTAAAACTTACATTATTAGGCAGCATTCCTCTAAAATCAGCAGTTTATCAATGTTTCCTGCGTAAGAAACTTTGATCTTGGTCACAAGTCAAGCTTATTAGAGATATCAGTTACGTTTCGGTAAAACTTATACTATAGGCAGTGTTCTTCTTATCTAAACAGTTTATCTACGTCTTCAACGCGAACAACTTTGATTTTGGCCCGCGAGTCAAGCTTACCAAAGATATCGGATATGCTCTGGTGTAACTTATATTATAAGGCAGTATTCCTCACTAAAAAGCAGTTAATTAACGTTTCTAACGCGAAAATTTTCAATCTTGCCCCAGGAGTTAAGCTTATCACAGACATCAGCTATGCACCGGTAAAACTTATATTATTAGGCAGTATCCCTGACAAAGGAGCAGTTTATCAACGTTTTCTGACCGGGAAACTTTGATTTTGGCCCGCGAGTTAAGCTTACTACAGATATTATCTATGCACTGTTGAAATAAATGTTACTTGGCAGTATCCCTTACAAAGTAGCAGTTTATTAACGTTTTCTACGCGGGATACTTTGATCTTGGCCCGCGAGTTAAGCGTACCAGAGTATCAGCTATGCATTGGTAAAACTTATATTATAAGGCAGTATACCTCACAAAGAAGCAGTTAATCTACGTTTATAACGCAAAATTCTTCGATCTTGGCCTATGAGTTAAGAGTACCAGGGATATCAGCTATGCACTTGTAAAACTCATATTATTAGGCAGTATCTCTTACAAAAGAGCAGTTTATAAACGTTTCTTTTGCGGAATACTTTGATCTTGGCCTACAAGTCAAGTTTACCATAGATATTAGCTATATACTGGTAAAATTCATATTATTTAGCAGTTTTTTTCACAAAGAAGCAGTTAATCAACGTTTTTACCGCGAAAATTTTAGATCTTGCTTCACGAGTCAAGCTTACCACAGATATCAGCTTTGAATCAGTAAAACTTATATTATTTTGCAGTATCTCTAACAAAGAAGCAGTTTATTAACGTTTTACGCGTGGGAAACTTTGATTCTGGCCAGCTAGTCCAGCATACCAGAGATATCATCGATGTACTGTTTAAATTCATAATATTAGGCTGTATCCCTTACGAAGAAGCAGCTTATCAACGTCTTCCGCGTAAGAAACTTTAACCTTGGCCCACAAGTCAAGCTTATCAGAGATATCAGCTATAGACTGTTAAAATTTATATTATTCGGCAGTATTCCTCTTAAATCAGTAGTTTATAAACATTTCCTGCGCGGAAAGCTTCGATCTTGGCTCGCGAGTCTAATTTACTACAGATATTATCCGTACACTAATGAAACTAATATTATTTTGCAGAGTTTCTCTTAAATCAGCAGTTTATTAACGTTTTCTGCTCGGGAAACTTTGATATTGGCCCACAAGTCAAGCTTACCAAAGATATCAGTTATACTCTAGTGAAACTTATACTATAGGCAGGGTTCTTCTTATCCAAACAGTTTATCAACGTCTCCCAAGCGGAAAACTTCGATTTTGGCCCGCAAGTCAAGCTTACTACAGATATTAGCGATGCACTAGTAAAATTAACATTATTTAGCAGTATTTTAAACAAAGGAGCAGTTATTCACCGTTTTTTCCTCCGAAAACTTTGATATTGGTCCACGAGTCAGGCTCGACAGAAATTTTAGCTATGCACTGTAAAAACTTATTTTATTTGGCAGTATTCTGCTTAAATCAGCAGCTTATCAACGTTTCCTGCACGGGAAACTTCGAGCTTGGCCCACAAGTCAAGCTTACCAGAGATATCAGTTATGCTTTGGTAAAACTCATATTATTTGGCAGTTCCCCTGACAAAGGAGCAGTTAATTAACGTTTTCCGCGTGGGATATTGTGAACTTGGCCAGCTAGAGGAGCATCCCAGAGATATTTTCTATGCACTGTTAAAACTCATATTATAAGGCTGTATCCCTCACAAAGAAGCAGCTTATTAACGTCTCCCACGCGGGAAACTTTGATCTTGGCCCACGACTCAAGCTAAGCAGAGATATCGGTTGTGCACTGATAAAACTCATATTTTAAGGCAGTATGCCTCACAAGAGAGCAGTTTATCAACGTTTTTTACGCGGAAAACTTAGATCTTAGCCGAAAAGTCAAGCGTACCAGAGATGTTAGCTATGCACTGGTAAAACTTATATTATAAGGCAGTATCTCTTACAAAGAAACAGTTAATCAACGTTTTTAACGTGAAAAACTTCGATTTTGGCCTACGAGTCAGGCGTACCAAAAATATCAGCTATGCACTGGTAAAACTTTTATAATTAGGCAGTATCTTTCACAAAGGAGCAGTTTATCAACGTTTCCTGCGCGGGAAACTTCGGTCTTAGCCCACAAGTAAAGCCTAACAGAGATATCAGTTATGCTCTGGTAAAACTTATATTATTTAATAGTATTCCTTACAAAGAAGCAGTTAATCAACGTTTCTAACTCAAAAAATTTCGATCTTGGCACACAAGTTAAGCATACAACAGATATCAGCTATGCATTGGTAAAACTTATATTATTGGGCAGTATTCCTTTTAAAGGAGCAGTTTATTAACGTTTTCTAAGCGGGAAACTTTGATCTTGGCCCGCGAGTCAAGCTTACCTTAGATATTTGCTATGCACTAAAAAAACTGATATTATTTCTCAGTATTTCTCACAATAAATTAGTTATTAGACGTTTCCTTTGCCTAAAACTTCGATCTTACTCCACGAGTCAAGATTTCCAGAGATATTAGCTACGCACTGTTAAATCTTATATTATTTAGCAGTATACCTTTTACATAAGCAGTTTATTAACGTTTCCTGCGCGAAAAATTTCGATCTATGCCCACAAGTCAAGCTTACCAGAGATATCATTTATGCTTTAGTGAAACTCATATTATTTGGCAGTATCCCTCACAAAGGAGCAGCTTATTAACGTTTTTCGCACAGGAAACTTTGATCTTGGCCTGCGAGTCAATCTCACCCAATATATTAGCTATGAATCGGTAAAACTTATATTATTAGGCAATATCTTTTACAATAGAGCAGTTTATCAACGTTTTTTGCTCAGAAAACTTTGATCTTTGCCCACAAGTCAAGCTTACCATGGATATCAGTTATGCTTCAGTGATACTTATATTATTAGACAGTATTCCTTACAAAGGAGCAGTTTATCAACGTTTTCTTAACGGGAAACTTTGATCTTGGCCCGCAAGTCAAGCTTTTTACAGATATCAGCTGTGCACTGGTGAAATTGATATTATTTGGCAGTATTGTTCACAGAGAAGCAGTTATTCAACGTTTACTTTGCCGAAAAGTTCAATCTTGGTCCAAGAGTCAAGCTCACCACAGATATCAGGTATGCACTGTTTAAACTCATATTATTTTGCAGTATTCCTTTTAATTCAGCAAATTATCATTGTTTTTTGCTATGGAATCTTTGATCTTGGCCAACAAGTCAAAAGTACCAGAGATATCAGCTATGCTCTGGTAAAACTCATATAATTTGGCAGTATCTCTCACAAAGAAGCAGTTAATCAACGTTTCTCATGCGAAAATTTTCGATCTTGCCCCACGAGTTAAGCATACCACAGATATCGGCAATGAACCGGTAAAACTTATATTATTGGGCAGTATCCCTTACAAAAAAGCAGTTTATCAACTTTTTCTAAGCAGGAAATTTTGATCTTGGCTTGCGAGTCAAGCTCACCAAAGATATCAGATATGCTTCGGTGAAACTCCTATTATTTAACAGTATCCTTTACAAAGGAGCAGCTTATCAACGTTTCCCCTGAAGGAAACTCTGATCTTTACTTACGAATCAAGCTTACCAGAAATATCAGTTATGCACTGGTGAAACTCATATTATTAAGCAGTATTCCTCCCAAAGAAGCAGTTTCTTAAGGTTTTCTACGCGAAAAACTTCGATCTTGGCCCACGAGTCAATTTAACCACAGATATTAGCTCTGCACTGGTAGAATTGATATTATTTGGCAGGATTCCTCACAAAAAAGCAGTTATTTAACGCTTCCTTTTCGGAAATCTTAAATCTTAGTCCGAGAGTCAAGCTCATCAGATATATTAGCTATGCACTGTTAAAACTTTTACTATAGGCAGTGTTCTTTATTAATAAGCAGTCTATTAAAGTCTCCTGAGCGGGAAACTTCGATTTCGGCCCGCGAGTCAAGCTGACCCCAGATATGAGCTATGCACTGGTGAAATTAATATTATGTGGCAGTATTTTTTACAAAAAAGCAATTATTTCAAGTTAACTTTGCCGAAAAGTTTGATCTTGGTCTACGAGTCAAGCTTACCAGAGATATCAGTTATGCTCTGGTAAAACTCATATGATTTGGCAAAATTCTTCACAAAGAAGCAGTTCATCAACGACTCCCGCGTGGACAACTCTGATCTTGGCCCACAAAACAAGCTTACCAGAGATATCGGTAATGCACTGGTGAAATTCATATTATTCGGCAGTATTCTTCACAAAGGAGCAGTTTATCAACGTTCCTAACGCGAAAATTTCCGATCTTGCCCCGCGAGTCAAGCTTACTACAGATTTTAGCTATGCACTGGTGAAATTGATATTATTTAGCAGTATTTCTTACAAAGAAGATCAACCTTGTCGTTGGTGCACTTTTTGCAGCTGAGTTAAGTAATAAGCAACGGTGTTTCCTGACACATATCTTTTCATTAAATGGGTTATAAATGCTCCGAGGTTTTCAAAATCTTGGCCGCTTATGCTTATGTGTTTGGCACCTTGTAGATTCTGCAATAATACTTTTTTATGTAAATCTTTTTGATAATTTCTGACCCAGTTTTCTCGGTTTTCAACATCTTGTATATAATCTTTTAGTAGAGTATTATTCCCATCGAATACAGAAATGGATTTAATCGCATGCTGAAATAAGAAGTTGGCATTAAAGGACTTCATCAGCGCTTTGGCTACTGTCATATTGGCATCATTGTTTTTATTGGCTATTTTTTTGGTAGTTTAATTTGCTTATTGTGCGTTTTTTTTCTTTTTTTTCTATTTATTTTTATCTAAAATATTATAAGTGTGTGTAGTAATAAAAAAAAAAATAATAATAATTGCACTATTATTTTGTTTTATTTATTTGTTACCAAAACCTATTCTATTACATTCTTGACATTTATCACAAAAGACATAAAAAATAACGAAATACTTTATATAAATATGTGTGTATGTATTTGTCTCTAATATAATCTTTTGTTGGGCGCATGCATGAGCAACGAGTTATCCTGTCATATGTATATATGGCAATGAGTTTTCTTTAATTTTCATAGGTATACATCTGCCGACGCAACGATAAGTGTGATATGTGTGTGCCCGGAAACTAAAGTGAGAGAGTGTAATTAAGCGCGCTTGTATGATATCATCTATTTTAAATAAGGGAGAAATTTATCATATGGCCTGTGCAGCTATATTTCCTAATTGCTACGTCACCGTAATGTATGGCGTGATTAAAAACTCTCTCTCTCTGCGTTGAATGAAAGTATTGGCCTTCCAACACGCTCAAATATGCTATCGCTGTATTCACTCTTGACTACTGACTAATATACGTATTGTTAACAGTGTATGGATCTGTGAATGTATGATGCCTTAATGTCAACTGTTCTGTGTGTATCAAAACAGTACTGATATGCTTGCTTATATAAGATGTTGGGTCCTGTTTTTTTTATAAGAAGTCTCGAATTATTAGTAAATTATTAATAAATTTTCTGCCTTTTTATTATTTCCCTTCTTTCAATTTTAAGAGTTTCCTTTCCACAAAGGTAATTAAATTGTCAAATTGTTTATTGATTTCTGCTTTAAAATTATTATTCTTACTCTCTGATAAATCAGTATTTAATTCGTGTAAATTATGGAAATTTGGTATTTGATCATTAATTAATTCCAATCTTTTTTCTAAAATATCTTTTTTTCTCATAAGCTCCTGCACAAACAATTTGTTACCACTTTTTTTACTTTTCTTATAACTCACAAAATAAGGTGGTGGAAGTTTCATTAAATATTATTTTATAAATAATTGTGTGTATATAGATGAAATTATTAGCTCATATTAAATTCTTTTTCCATTTTTGAGAACTTTTCTCCTACAACTAACAACATGAAGTGCGAATATGTTTGTGTATATGTAATTATTATTTTGATAGATCGCTTTAAGTATAAGACCTAGGGTAAAGAGCGTCCACTATTTCAGCAGGACTAATTGGGATAAACTGCTCTGGTTAGCAGATTCAGGGTAGGAATAGAAAGACCGCTCTGTTTAGCTGATCTTGGGTATAGAATGTCGGCTACTCAAGCAGAACTACAGGTATGGACCGCTCTGGTTAGCAGGTTCAGGATAGGGATAGTGTATTTGTTCTGTCTCGTAAGTGTGTAGTATAAGAGATCACCTTTTTTATTTTTTTATTTTTCTACTGTTATTTAAAACACAATTTTATTTTATGTTTCACTTAATTTTTTTTTTCATTTTATATTATAACAGTAACCTTTTTTTGTTTACTTTACCAGTTATTTATTAATGTATTATTATTTATAATTTTTTTTTCATTCACTTCTGTTTTTTAAATTATAAGCAAGTGTCGTATAATCCGAGCTCTCCACACAGGCACAGCATATACGCGTCCACGCACACTTTGTTTTATGGGCTGTTACGCATTATTCATTATTATGCTTCTTTAAATGGTATTTAATGTTTCTTAAAAAAAAAGCACTAAGAAAACTTATAGTAAACAAACAAATAGCTAGAGATTATTAACCACGCTCTGCTACCATTTTTGTGAAATGATGAATCGTTATTATTTAACTTTATCATCCAGTGAAAGCTAGATGTTTGTGGATTTAAGTCTCACGCTCCCTGATGGGCCGTGGAACCAGCAGTATGTAAAAATATTCGGTTGTTTACTTTCCTTAGCGTAATGTAATATTTGATTTATTTATATGAATGTGTATGCATTAGAATAGTAAAAGATTGAATACCCAGTTTCAATCTCGTTGGTTGTATTATACTTCGTTGCTGTCAATCTGTCGTCCGGTGTTTTTTTTTCTCTATTTATTAATATTCATTTCAGATAAATTAATTTAATAAATTAAATCGCTAACACTCTTTACAGTTTCTTGTTAATTGATTTATTTCTATTTAATTCAGATTCAAATTGATTTAACAATGTGATGAGAGAGAAAAATACAGTTAGTCAGTTTTTAACAAAAATGTTTAGCAAGCTACCTGTTTAATGAAGTACCGCACTCAATAAGTGGCAGCGGGCTACTTACTTTACGCAAAGAAATGCACCTTGCACGAAGTTTCAGTTTAAATATCTTTGTCTTACTTGCTATGGGGCCGATACTTGTTGACTTCATGTATTTAGGCTTAGTGGCTCGCTTTGGTTGTTACTTGATACTTGCGAGAGCTACGATGTACACAGTTAGCTTTGTTAAGTGACGATTTTCGTTAAGTACGACTCTTTTAAAAGTCTTAAAATTTTATTATGGAGAATAAATATAATTACAACATCGAACAAAAATCAAAAATTTATTTATTCAAGCAAGTTGTCCCTTCACATATACAATTTTCAGAACTAGCAGCACATCGCGTACTTCTTTTAACTGTTCTATGATGGCTCACTTATTTTTGACGTAGTACCTTGTCAATAGAGAAAGCTATCATTTCTCATCTACATGCATGCATTAAGCTGTGACTGATGATTCACCACATTCTACTTAGGTGTATAATGTACCAGCGTAATAGTGTTTTCTTAGCAAGAGCCGGCGTATCGAGTAATATGAGTTGATAGAGAAAATACGTATACTATTTCTTTACTGAAAGCGTATTGTAACGTTTATTCGCTCACCCGTCTTTGACGCAGTACCTTGTGAACGAATAGAGTCAGTTAATGCAATAAAGTAATTTCAATCGATACAATAATGAGGCATAAAGTCAAAAAATTGATATAGATTCATGATGAACTAATTTATAACATAAGTATCGGGTATCAGGAGTCCACTAAATAATAAATGTCGGTTTGTTGCTGTGCTTTAAAAAATCGTTTTTTAAAAACCTGTAGCATTTTAACAGTACAATTAGTTGAATTAAATTGGCAATTCAAAGATTCGATATCAACCATACTAATTTTTTTTTTGAAAGATGGACATTGCTTTATATCATAAATGTACCTATAAAAATAATTATTTTACGCAAATATTTAGTTAAATGTATGAACCATACTATGTGTAATGTACGTATTAAATGGCGCACGGCGCGAAAATTTAATTTTTTAAAACCTTGAACGTTAATAATATCGTATTTTTAAGTTATTGCTCAGAAAGTTGTAGCTAGATCTTCGTAGAAGTTCTTTTGAGTTTTAAGAAAGACTGTGGTAATTAAGTTTCTACCATCGATTTTCACATCTATTCTTAGGTAATAGCTGTGCCAAAGAATGTGAGGGCTTTATGACAAAAACTGATGGAATGGAATTTTCTTGTAGAGGTATAATAGCGATCTTAACTCGATGATTAATCAACTAACCCCTCAATTAATATGTGATCTCTTTGTATATAACTGCTGATTACCGCTAGTTATCACTCGTTTTGCTTTTGCAGAGGCAAATCAGTACATACAAAAAGTTCAAGCAGCGGGCCATTCATTTAAGAACGTTAACACGAGCTGTAAGAATAATAGAGCAACCCAGCAAGAATTTTTCTAATGCTAATACCGTAAAATGTTACTTGATTTTCTGCGAAATAGAATACCAAAGTTTGTTGCATAGTAAAAATTTGACTGAGATACTATAAGCTGTCTGTAAAATTGTCATCGCAAGTGGAGAAAAAAATTTTTGAATATTGAATGTCTTTTATTAACGTTTTTGGAAGCATTTTATGAAATGTCAGAAGTGTGAGAACAAGTGTTCTTATTGTAAAAGCTGTTTTTTCACTTGTTTGCTTTTTTCTTACTAGACGTATCAATATAATAATTTTGTACAAGCAGCAAATAAACATCTTTATCCTTTTTTTCCACAGTTAAATAAGAAAGTTAAGTTTCATAACCCTTTTTTTTCCAAAAAATAAATGTTCATATACACATAGGACTCCTGATACCCGATACTTATGTTATAAATTAGTTCATCATGAATCTATATCAATTTTTTGTCTTTATGCCTCATTATTGTATTGATTGAAATTACTTTATTGCATTAACTGACTCTATTCGTTCACAAGGTACTGCGTCAAAAACGAGTGAGCGAATAAACGTTACAATACGCTTTCAGTAATGAAATAGTACACGTATTCTCTCTATCAACTCATATTACTCGATACGCCGGCTCTTGCTAACAAAACACTATTACGCTGGTACATTATACACCTAAGTAGAATGTAGTGAATCATCAGTCACAGCTTAATGCATGCATGTAGATGAGACATGATAGCTTTCTCTATTGACAAGGTACTACGTCAAAAATAAGTGAGCCATCATAGAACAGTTAAAAGAAGTACGCGATGTGCTGCTAGTACTGAAAATTGTATATGTGAAGGGACAACTTGCTTGAATAAATAAATTTTTGATTTTTGTTCGATGTTGTAATTATATTTATTCTCCATAATAAAATTTTAAGACTTTTAAAAGAGTCGTACTTAACGAAAATCGTCACTTAACAAGGCTAACTGTGTACATCGTAGCTCTCGCAAGTATCAAGTAACAACCAAAGCGAGCCACTTAGCCTAAATACATGAAGTCAACAAGTATCGGCCCCATAGCAAGTAAGACAAAGATATTTAAACTGAAACTTCGTGCAAGGTGCATTTCTTTGCGTAAAGTAAGTAGCCCGCTGCCACTTATTGAGTGCGGTACTTCATTAAACAGGTAGCTTGCTAAACATTTTTGTTAAAAACTGACTAACTGTCTTTTTCTCTCTCATCACATTGTTAAATCAATTTGAATCTGAATTAAATAGAAATAAATCAATTAACAAGAAACTGGAAAAAGTGTTAGCGATTTAATTTATTAAATTAATTTATCTGAAATGAATATTAATAAATAGAGAAAAAAAAACACCGGACGACAGATTGACAGCAACGAAGTATAATACAACCAACGAGATTGAAACTGGGTATTCAATCTTTTACTATTCTAATGCATACACATTCATATAAATAAATCAAATATTACATTACGCTAAGGAAAGTAAACAACCGAATATTTATACATACTGCTGGTTCCACGGCCCATCAGGGAGCGTGAGACTTAAATCCACAAACATCTAGCTTTCACTGGATGATAAAGTTAAATAATAACGATTCATCATTTCACAAAAATGGTAGCAGAGCGAGGTTAATAATCTCTAGCTATTTGTTTGTTTACTATAAGTTTTCTTAGTGCTTTTTTTTTAAAAAACATTTAATACCATTTAAAGAAGCATAATAATGAATACTGCGTAACAGCCCATAAAGTAAAGTGTGCGTGGACGCGTATATGCTGTGCCTGTGTGGAGAGCTCGGATTATACGACACTTGCTTATAATTTAAAAAACAGAAGTGAATGAAAAAAAAATTATAAATAATAATACATTAATAAATAACTGGTAAAGTAAACAAAAAAAGATTACTGTTATAATATAAAATGAAGAAAAAAATTAAGTGAAACATAAAATAAAATTGTGTTTTAAATAACAGTAGAAAAATAAAAAAAAAAAAAAGGTGATCTCTTATACTACACACTTACGAGACAGAACAAATACACTATCCCTATCCTGAACCTGCTAACCAGAGCGGTCCATACCTGTAGTTCTGCTTGAGTAGCCGACATTCTATACCCAAGATCAGCTAAACAGAGCGGTCTTTCTATTCCTACCCTGAATCTGCTAACCAGAGCAGTTTATCCCCATTAGTCCTGCTGAAATAGTGGACGCTCTTTACCCTAGGTCTTATACTTAAAGCGATCTATCAAAATAATAATTACATATACACGAACATATTCGCACTTCATATTGTTAGTTGTAGGAGAAAAGTTCTCAAAAATGGAAAAAGAATTTAATATAAGCTAATAATTTCATCTATATACACACAATTATTTATAAAATAATATTTAATGAAACTTCCACCACCTTATTTTGTGAGTTATAAGAAAAGTAAAAAAAGTGGTAACAAATTGTTTGTGCAGGAGCTTATGAGAGGAAAAGATATTTTAGAAAAAAGATTGGAATTAATTAATGATCAAATACCAAATTCCCGTAATTTACACGAATTCAATACTGAATTATTAGAAAGTAAAATTAATAATTTTAAAGCAGAAATCAATAAACAATTTGACAATTTAATTACCTTTGTGGAAAGGGAACTCTCAAAATTGAAAGAAGGGAAATAATAAAAAGGCAGAATATTTATTAATAATTTACTAATAATTCGAGACTTCTTATAGTCCTCCCTTGCCTTATTCATGATTCATAGGCACATAAATTACGCGTTGCACATACAGAACAGTCAATTTTAATCTGTATTAGGTCGCAATGCATATATTTTAGTAATGTAGAACCATAGTAAATAAAAAAAAAAACAGGACCCAACATCTTATATAAGCAAGCATATCAGTACTGTTTTAATACATACAGAACAGTTGGCATTAAGGCATCATACATTCACAGATCCATACACTGTTAACAATACGTATATTAGTCAGTGGTCGAGAGTGAATACAGCGATAGCATATTTGAGCGTGTTGGAAGGCCAATACTTTCATTCAACGCAGAGAGAGAGAGTTTTTAATCACGTCATACATTACGGTAACGTAGCAATTAGGATATATAGCTGCACAGGCCATATGAGAAATCTCTCCCTTATTTAAGATAGATGATATCATACAAGCGTGCTTAATTACACTCTCTCACTTTAGTTTCCGGGCACACACATATCACACTTATCGTTTCGTCGGCAGATGTATACCTATGAAAATTAAAGCATACTCATTGCTATATATACATATGACAGGATAACTCGTTGCTCATGCATGCGCCAAACAAACGATTATATTAGAGACATATACATACACACATATTTATATAGAGTATTTCGTTATTATTTATGTCTTTTGTGATTAATGTCAAGAATGTAATAGAATAGTTTTTGGGAACAAATTAACAAAACAAAATAATAGTACAATTATTTTTTTTTTTTTTCTATTACTATACACACTTATAATATTTTGGATAAAAATAAATAGAAAAAAAAGAAAAAAACGCACGTTAAGCAAATCATACAACCAAGAAAATAGCCAATAAAAACAATGATGCCAATATGACAGTAGCCAAAGCGCTGATGGAGTCCTTTAATGCCAACTTCTCATTTCAGCATGCTATTAAATCCATCTCTGTATTCGATGGGAAAAATACTCCACTAAAAGATTATATACGAGATGTTAGAAACCGAGAAAACTGGGTCAGAAATGATCAAAAAGATTTACATAAAAAAGTAGTATTGCAGAATCTACAAGGTGCGAAACACATAAGCGTAAGCGGCCAAGATTTCGAAAACCTCGGAGCATTTATATCCCATTTAATGAAAAGATATGTGACAGGAAACACCGTTGCTTATTACTAAACTCAGCTGCAAAAAGTGCACCAACGACAAGGTTAATCGGTTGGTGAATATTATGATTACGTAAACCTACTGCTGAGCGGTGCTGAAAAGACCTTGATGAAAGATAAAGGCAATACATATAACGTGCATATGATTAACCCTATAAAACACATGACATTATTAACGTTCATAAAAAGACTAGCATCTACGATAAGCCAGCAGGTAGATGCAAAATAACCTGCTTCTTTAGCCGATGTCCAGAAAAACCGCAAAATTCTCAAAATTTGTGCTTCCAGTGAATTTTTACTCAAATTACACGTTTTTGGGCTTATTTTTTTCTTTAGAACCAAAGCTACAAGAATCCGAGTTTCTCGGACGTCTCACTATTTTTTATATATATGTATTTCGAGTATATTTACAGCAATTTTCCATAGTCGAAATACTCAGGATACATAATGCGTTATTGAAGTTAACCAATTAGTACAAAAATTGGTATACGGGGGTTTTTGAGGTTACTGGTTACGAATCGAAGGTCAGAGCTTAAAATTTCAAGATGGTGGACAAAATTTTTAAAAATAAACTGATTTGTACAAAAATTGGTATACAGAGGTTTTTGGGATCGCCGATTACGAATGAAAGGTCAGAATTTAAAATTTAAAGATGCCAGATCCAAGGTGGCGGACAAATTTTTGAAAATCACCCGTTTTCTGCTAACTTTGAGATGTAAATGTTTTGGGGTTTTCTGATTACGAATCTGAGGTCACCTGAATTTTGACTGGGTTGAAGGTTTTTTTGGCTTATATTACTTCTTACATCGAAACCTACAATGATTCCGTTCCCTTAGATGAAAGATGTTAAAAAATATATGCGTATATACAAGGAAAATTCCAGTAATTTGTGAAATTCAGACGTTCGGATCAAATTTGAAACTAGTTACAGATATCTCAGTGGGCCGAACTTTTAAGTAAGTGTTTTGTATCGAAAGGCAATAAATGTAAGGTTACTTAATAATATTCAGGATACACTACGGTGGCCGATACATAATGGCGGATTGTTTTTCGTATCACAACGCATGAGACATGAGGCTAAAAGGGATGGGTAAACCGAGTATTTGAAGTAAATGTAGTAAAGTTAATATGCACAACAGGCAATAGTGTAAACAAATGAAACTGTTTTTTCATTACTAATTCATATAATTTTATTATGTCTCCATTATATGTGTCGCATATTCATTTCCGTCTTTGATTTCCTTAGCTCATTTCAGGTGAACTCACTTATAATTCATGAAAATTTTAATATGATAGTTAGTTTTCATATTTCTTAATTCTATAGACCTACAGTTATATTTTTTCGATAACAACTAAGTTGAGAGAAATGCTAGTTTTATAAATATTTATTAAAAACCGAAAATTCATAGTGCATTTATGGTAAAAAAGATGTAATAATTATTATCACAATCAGACGTGCTTTAATATTACAAGATTGTTGTACCCCTTTTTAATTGATTTGAAAAAACATAGGCTTTATTGACTTTAAGACAATCACTTTACAAAAATTATTTCTACTCACCTATGGTAGTAACGCACAAGGTTGTACAATTAATTTTTACGATCAAGGTAAAGAAATTTTTTTTTTCTCTTATCTCACAACTTTATTACGAGAGCAACAAAGCTCTAGACCTTAAACCCTAAATTTTTTATTGCCACAAAAACACAAATACATTTTCTACTTATTTAAAAATCTGAATTAAGATCTTTAAAGATTTCAGAGATTGCTGTGAGGGTACAATAAAAAGCTTATCTCTCACGTAATGAATTCTTTATTTGTCGATTTTGACGCTGCTGTTCCAATCTCGATAGATTTTCTGCGTCAGTTTCTTAATGCCTAAAATTGTATTTATTAAATACATTTGAAGTTTTTCTTCCAATTCACCTTCTTGCGGCTTTTGGCATACTTAAAACTTTTTTGAGCCCTACAGACTGTTTTTTGTCAACTTTGTTAAGTTCTAATATATTTGTTGGTAAGGTAGTTTGACGTCCGATTGCCCTAAAAAAGACCGGTTAGCTTTTTAAGTAAACTCTTTCTTGACTAAAGTTTACAGCAATTGTGACTGTCTGGATACCTCAGGGTGATCTTCTCTGGCCTGCTGTTGAAGGCCCAGACTGATCGGGAGAAAAATTAAAAAGTCCGAAGATTTGGAGCTAGTTGTAGAGATCTTTCCCAACGTCTCCTGGTATAACGTCGAAGACGTTGGTGTCTAAGGCACCTTTTTTATTTGCAGATTCAGTTTTGGTAATCTTAGATGGGGAGATTGGTTAGTGATACTTGCCCGGTGGAGACTGTCCTGTTGGCTAACGTTTTTTTTCCTTCATAGCTGTTATAGGTTTGCTAAGCGCAGACCTTGGAGAGGATCGGTGATTCCTAGTTGAATGCTTAAAGTTAAGAGGGTAATATAGGGTCGTCGGTCACTGGGATTCCCAGCCTTGTGAAGAACAACTCCGCTCGTGACGACTGCTGGTGAATGGCTGACTTGGTTTGATAGTGGCCGTCTTTAGTTAATGTAGTCTTTTAGTCGACGAATTGCTTCTGGAAATGGTAGTAAAAATGTATTTGTTGACAAGATAGCTTACACTTAGGTGGCCTCTAAAAAGAACCGATGAGAGTCATGGTTAGGTAGGGAACGTCAATACTTATAATGGCCTTAAAAAGCGCCAGTGGTGAAACTTCCAGCTATTTTTTATTATTATTCCTGATGATGAAGAGCTGGCTACGGGTAGCTTGACTCTTACCCTGGAAGCCTCTATGTACGGAGACTGTAATGAAGGCAGGTACGCCACTGACTAAAAAATATCTCGCCTCACTCGACCACTAAGAAGGTAGCCGTTGTGACTGCTCGTGCCCCTCAGAGCTGTTGTCCCTGGCTTACATTTGTAGCCAAAACTTCTCTGACTGCACCAGGCGGGATAGTGGGACTGCCACGCAACTCTGAAGAGTTGGAGCAGGTTGTGCTCTGGCTAGATACGTCTTGTGGTATTACGCCAGAGACCGACATCGGTTAAAATAATTATTTTATTGGTAGCACTTGTCGAGAATAAGGGTGAATGTAGACCTAGGTCCCTTCCCCCTTAAAAAAGAGTGTCATCTTTAACCAGGATATTCAGCTGCACGACTATAATCTTCATTCTCTATGCAGCTCGATTAACTGTTGGAGGACAACTGCATTATTTTTCGAGGCGCTCTGGCGTATTATAACCACACTTATTTAATCCCGTTGCAGGTAGCCTCAATTTTATGTCGACGCCACCTAGCGGATCCTACTGAACTAAAGTGAAAAGCTAGCGTATTTTTGAAAAACTTTGAACTTATTTATTGCTATTGTTATTTAATTTTTTAAGATAAAAACTATACTCAAACCATCTAGGAAATGTCATGAATCAGTGTACAAAATTTCAGCAAAATCGGTTCAGTAGTTTTCGTGGTTAGCGATTACAACGGTTTTAGCGACTTTGCTTTATATATTAGTAAGACTACTTACTTATTTACTGGCAGCCAAAGAATCACACTTGACTTCGAGCTTGTGATATGACGATACACCGAATGTTTTTGATATTACAGATGATTTGACTTTGTTTATTGATGCCTATTCATCGCTACTTTATGGCACAGGTGTACACTTCTTTAATAAAGGTACTGCTATTCGTTTTGACAACTATTTTAAAGGATATTTTTAGCCGCTTTTAATACTACATCTGATTTTTTTACTCACTAATCTATAATCTCGTGCGCTCAGGTAGAAGACACATTTAGGCTAGACGGTAGGGAGTTTTGAGGGTATTTTTCGGGCACAGGCGAGATAATTGTTGAAATCGCTTCGTTTTAGGGTGCAGTTGAACCCCCTAAGTTTGCGCCCAAATTGTTGGTGTGCTTCATTTTATAATTAACAATTAGTGACAAAAAAAGTGTTTTTTTCTCTATTTCCTTTAATATCTCCGTTCCTTTTAGTATAGCATATGCAATTAAAAAGTTGTTCCTTATGAAATTTTCTAAAAAATGAGCACTGATAGAGGTCGCTTAGTGCCATTGGTAACCTGCAAATAGCCTCAAAAGTTCAAAAAACGCCTTTTTTTCACTAATTTTTAAATAAAAAATGACTGCACGTAGACGACTGTAAATTCTCTAAAATGATGTCTGTATTGATCCAAACATGCATAAATTTTTTTAGCGTTATTGGTCAATTACTCTTCGAGTTATTAACGATCAATTTTTTTTATTTCCTTAATTGCAAATTTCACCATTTTTTTTACAAACATTTTAACTGATCGGACCAAGCCAAAAAAATCATAAAACCTTTCAACTTTAGTATCCCGTTGAAATTTTTAGAAAAAGTTAATTCCAACCGATTTTATCACGATTTCTTTAGAGGTGCTAGTTTTAGCCACACGTATAAGACTATGTAACTTTAATAATAATCAATATTGGTTATTATCGATAACACAGCTGTAAAGCTGGTATTTTTTTATAAATTAAAAAAAAAAGGTTGCCCTAGCACGCACAGAAGCCGAGATATATTTTTTTTTTATAAAAATTCCTGATGGCGTAATATACGTCGCACGGCGTACAGGTTAATAGACGTTGCTGTTCAATACTTTTACTTTTAATAAAAAAAAACTCCAGGCATTCATTCCATGTAATAGTATAAACAAACAATCGTCAAAGTTGACCGTGCGAAAGCTGAGCGCGCCAGACCGTCTATGGCGGCGGAGTGGGGGGAGAGACCAGCTGCCACTACTGAACTGCATTTGAGCGTCTATAAACCTGTACGCCGTGCGACGTATATTACGCCGTCAGGAATTTTTATAAAAAAAAAATATATCTCGGCTCCTGCGCGTGCTAGGGCAACCTTTTTTTTTTAAATTTATAAAAAAATACCAGCTTTACAGCTGTGTTATCGATAATAACCAATATTGATTATTATTTAAGTAACATAGTTTTATACGTGTGTCTAAAACTAGCGCCTCTAAAGAAATCGTGATAAAATCGGTTAGAATTAACTTTTTCCAAAAATTTCAACGGGATGCTAAAGTTGAAAGGTTTTATGATTTTTTTGGCTTGGTCCGATCAGTTAAAACTGTTTGTGAAAAAAATTGTGTAATTTGCAATTAAGGAAATAAAAAAAAATTGATCGTTAATAACTCGAAGAGTAATTGACCAATAACGCTAAAAAAATTTATGCATGTTTGGATCAATACAGACATCATTTTAGAAAATTTTTAGTCGTCTACGTGCAGTCATTTTTCATTAAAAAATTAGTGAAAAAAAGGCGTTTTTTGAACTTTTGAGGCTATTTGCAGATTACCAATGGTACTTAGCGACCTCTATCAGTGCTCATTTTTTAGAAAATTTCATAAGGAACAACTTTTTAATTAAATATGCCATACTAAAAATTAAGAGGAACGGAGATATTGAAGGAAATAGAGAAAAAAACACTTTTTTCGTCACTAATTGTTAATTATAAAATGAAGCACACCAACAATTTGGGCGCAAACTTAGGGGCTTCAACTGCACTCTAAAACGAAGCGATTTCAACAATAATCTCGCCTGTGCCCAAAAAATGCACTTTTTAATGTTTTTACCTCCTCGCCGTCTAGCCTAATTACTAACACTTTGAATGGCATCATCTCCACTGAATACGATAATATCTTGAAAGTTGACTCTACCAAATAAATTATAACTGATCTTAGCTCTTCAAAGTTTGAGGAGAGGTTGGATAAGGCTAACATAAGCGAATCCCCATACTGAGTGAGTATTAATTTGGTAGTCGACGTCAGATGCTACGTACACGATTCTGGTCTAGTTCAAAGAATGAAAATTGGATACATACACAGACTATGTATGGGCAAGGTTTTTATGACGCATGTCAAGAGTTTTTGCCTAAAAAGTGGCTGTGGTGTCTCTCATAAAACCAGTTATTAGTCATGATATGGTGGCTCACCTATGCAACTTTTCCTTTCTACTTGAAGACGTACGTCGAAAAAACAATCGCTGATTGGCGCAAGTGTATGGAATGTTCTAGTACAAAAGTAAATGTTCAGTTAGGCAAATATACAATCACTTGCACATAGTTATACAAAACGCATACCGAATCTATACTTATGGACAAAGTGCAGTTACTTATTTGGAATCTACGCTAGGAAGTAGCGTAATCAAGGTTAAAGAGAACAAAGCGTCGACGTTTTGCAGTTTTTAAATAGCATACTATGCAGAAACATTAGTGTATGGTACTTATGGGATACAAAATAGCATATTAAATAAATATTTTTACACACTGAGTAGAGCTCGTCAAATGAAATTGTGTCTTTCATCTTTAGTAAGTAACTCTATTGATGCAACTACAGAGTATTTTTTAAAAGCTTTAACATCTTACTAGCGGTAATAAATTTTCGGTAGATTTCTTAATGCTGATATTATCGATGAGGATAATATTGGTGCATTTAGCATCAATACCAAAATTGATTTTGATGAACAAATAAATGCTATTACTATCTCTTCCAATCAATGTTAAAAAGATAAAAAGAATTTTGATGTTGAACTATAATAAACACACGTATTAAAACTAGGTGTGAATCTTAGGGTTCCCAGCAGAAGTGTAACTTTCAACTTATATGTTATGAAACTTGATATAACAGAAACTGAAAAAATAAGATTTCACCTAATTTCAATAGGTCTTTAGGAATCTGGTATTCAAATAATAGTAAAAATTTTATTATAATTACATATTTGAGCATGTGCGTGCGTAAAATAAATATACTTATCCATACTACTTATATTACACGTGATTCCCGCATTTTAAGAACTTCCATGTTTGCTATGATATATGCTTTAATATATGTACGAATCGTTTGTCATGTAATGCAGAACGAAACAAAAATTTTCACAATACTGCCCCAACAAAAGATACTTTTGTCCAGTTACGCAGGACAAAAATTCTTTTTATTTTAAATAACTATTCATGCTTTTGATATGACATCATAAATGTACAATCAATTCTTGTTGCAAGTATTGTATCCAATAAATAAAATTTTTTTCAATTTTGGCTACCACAAGAGTTAAATAATCCACTGTATTCAATTAAGATTAAAGAAAACAATAAATACATAAATATTTTCCCATTTTTAAGTTGTAATCTGTCATTCAATTTGTTTTCTATAATTATTTATAAATTAATATGAAAATTTACCGTGCTTACAACTAATTTCTACTAATCTCAAAATTAATGGTAAGAATGTAGGTTTTGGTCACGTGACAATATTTTTTTTTAATACATGATAGGGAAGATAATATAAATTAATTTAAAGCTAGAATATGTAGGATGCAGCCTTTAAGAGACTTATCATTTTCAGAATTATTACAATTGTTTGTATGAATCTGAGTATCGTACATTTTTGCACCTTTATAATTATTTTCTATAAGTGGAACGATTTTTGGCCAATCTGGCTTTCCTTTCAATATACGACTGTTTTTTTAATTTTGATAGGTTATGTTGTAACAAAAATTCTTCAAAAATTTTGTCAACATCCGTATAAATGTTCCAAACATGCCATTTTGGATAAAAAATTTATTTTGACTTGTTTTCTTAAAATACAGTCAAAAAACGAGAAAATTGAAATAATGTTTGTATATAGTCTAACCCCCATCTATTTGTGTGCGTCAATCATGTCATTTTCCTTTAGAAAATCGGTAAGAATGGTTATTTTGGATCTATCGAGCTTCCTTTTCAAGATATGACTGCTTTTCAAATTTAGAGAGATTATACTGTGCCAAAAATTTTTCGAAGATTGTCCATATTAATTTTTCAAACATGGCATGGACAAGAAAATATTATTTTACTTGTTCCTTTCAAGATACAGCCAAAAAAGAAAACAATAGAGGTTATGTTTGTTCATAGTCTAATCCCTCTACATTTGTGGACCTCGATCATGTAGTTCCTCTTTAAGAAACCCGTAAAATCTGTTATTTTTAGCCAATTTTGCTTCCCTTCCGAGATACAGCATTTTTTCTTGTTTTCAATGGTTAGCTTGTCGTACTATACATATTTAATACTCTATGCACGTTTTTTCAGATGCATGTACACATATGAACACGTATGTAATGATCAGGATACGCAACACGTATTTATGTATTCTGACGTTCTAAAATAATTTATGCCAATCATTCGCCACGGTTGATTATGATATGAGTCTTTTAATCTTGTTAATAGAGGGGTTAGTAATATGTGACTTTGTATACTTAAAGAGAAAGTACAACACTATTAATGACTATCAGAGAAAATTGGAAATACAACATATATTTTTATATGCTAAAGAATAGCTAAACCGTCCCGAGTAGTATCCTGAGAATGTAAGAAGGTAAGGAATATCAAGGATGTTATGGAGACCCGTCACCGTAGATATGTATCCACAGATCTAGTGCATCCGGAAAAGGTATATAAAAATCCCTGCCCCGTATCAGAACCTACCAGATCAATAACGTACTGGTTTCTTGATAGATAGGACTTATTATGTAAAGTCCTTCAGTTCATGTCTCCGATAATAATGAGGGATAACTAAAGGAATAAATAAATATATCGCACCTAGATTAATTATTAGTGAAACAAGAGATTGAGATATATTCAAATTTATGCCTGATTACATTGGATAGCACGCAGGCTATAAAACAAACAAAAAAAAGAATTTTGATTATATTTATATTTACATAAAAAACAATTGATTGAAAATCAATTTGCCTATTACAAATATTATACAAAGACGTAAAATTTTATCGATGATGAAATTAGTAATATTGCTTTATTAAGAAAATTATACAAATAAAATGTTTAAATCAGATTTATAATAATTTGTAATAGAGAAAAGCAGCAAGATATTCGTATGTGGAAAAATAACGTCATAGGGTGTTTAGTTATTCACGCTACAAAAGTCTTGTACTGTAATGAACCAACGCTACAAGTTTCCGAGAGAGTTAGTTGTTCCAACTAGTCAAGGAAAAAGTCCGCCGCTAAGTGTTACTGAGTATTGAGCTACCTAAAACAGTAGGCTTCGGGTTTTCGGTAGCGTGAATTTATCATCTCTTTCTCACTTGCTATAGAACAGGCGTGGGTGGCATGGCTTGATGTAGAGACATGGCACGACGTTGACCCTTTCTCCGTGGACTCCTCGTAGCGATGTGGACTGTTCCGCGAAGCTACTTTTAAGGATTGGTCCCTATTTAAAAAAAAAAAAAAAAAAAAAAAAACTCTAATAAGAGCGTTGTACTTTCCCTTTATTTATATAACTAGTGCAAAAATATAATAATTAAAATAAAAATTTGGACTTCTTTTTGACGTGGGAGGAGAAAAAATTAATCAATTTTTGTAATGCGAGTAACGTACCGTTACAGTAGACTTCATACATACGTATACTTTGCCTCTAGTAAAAGTATGTACAGCTGTTTTTCTCTTCCTCTATCTTTTCTCCATACCTATACCTCAGGTTGAGCAAGCGCATCGTTTTAGTCGTAGCGTAGAAACATACATACCACATACCTATAATACATGTGTATATATGTGTATACATATATATACCTGTTATATATAATATACATATATATATATAAGTATGGAAGCAGCGTGAGGGGAAGGAAGCGTGGTGTAGATGCAAGAGAGGGAGACGGAGCGGGAGGGAGTGTGTAATAGAAGAGTTTGAGGGGAGAACTTGGGCTGCAGGGTGGTTGGCTACGTTTTTTTTTAACACATTTCCCCTCCCATGGCTCTTTACGGCTCAACATAAGAAGTTTTTGTAATGTAAGCTATTAGAAGATATATATAGATTTAGTTGGCATGTATGCCACTGATCACGTACCTAAAACTGAGCAGATGTGGTCTTGAACATTATTGATATGTCTAATAAGCCTAGATCGCACTAGGTAGCGATTTACATCGATAAAGTTTTAGAAACCGATCATCAAGCATGGAGATAGCAGCTGAAGACACATCACACCGAATTCTTAAGATTAGATGGCACTGATCGACAACTCAGATTCCGTAATAGTGTACTTGAGAAATGTACTTACATTTAGCAGTATGAATTCATTGTGATAAACATGCTAGACCTACCATGACATAAAGTTCGTTTTATTCAAGCTCTCGACAATTTAGCTATGACTCTCGGGGAGAACCATGTACCACCACACGAAGCTAATACAGCAGAGAAGGATGAGAACTTACACTCATTTGTACATACTTAACCATCACCATGTAATAGACGAAAGATGAAGACAACATTAGTGAGCGTGGTGTTGTAGTTAACAATATTCAAAGAATTGATAAAAATGTACGAATGCATAGACGCTCGACTCTAGGCTCTCGACGATTAACACCAATCATCAACTGCATCCTTGATACAGTTTTAAGTATATTATATTACTTAAAAACCTTCAATCAGAGTAAAGAGAAGACGATTTTAACATATATGAACAATTTTGTTGGTTATTATAAGCAATAGAAGATGGACATTAAAAATCATGTACAAGGAGATGTAGACAATACTGGTGTCAACAATGTTATATTAGATACTAAAATACTGTAAATATTTATTCTAGCACCGACATTTCATCACAAAACTTTGCCTGACTTACCTCCCAATTTAACACGGCAATTTATAATAAAATAAAATATGTTTCTCCTAAATGAAAATTTTTGTGCGTTTCTTTTTTTTTTTTTTTTTTTTTTACCGATCTCCTAAGGTCAAAGTTTGAAGCAGAACAAGGAATTCATTCCTAAAACTAGGTTCGTACAACCATATTCGAAAGAGCCACATCACGCCGAGAAAAAGTAAGTATATACTCTACGGGCTTCAGTATGGATGCAAAGATTCTGATAAATGTAACACTTGTTTCTCTTTCGTAACGCGCATGGATCTACAAAAACAAACCATAAAAAAATCTTGCGTTTCGAATATATCCTGGAGCAAGTGAACAACCATCAGCAAATGGGTCCGTTCTCCAGAAAAATCAAATGATTTGAAGAGCAAGGGTCAGGTTCACGAGGATTCTGAGCCTCTTGTGGAGAAACTTGTCAAGGGTTTTTAACCAAAAATCGAAGGAAATTGTTACCCTGACAATATCAACACCCATCCAAAGAAAGAAGGGTATACGAAATAATTAAAAAAAAAAAATTTGAAACAAAGGCTCTTCTAAAGGCACTATACTATTTTTGAAAAAAGTACATAAATACTTTTCTCCCGCACCACATATAACGTTAATACGAAAATTTGATACTCCGAGCTCATAGATGTTTTTTTTTTTTAATTTCAATGTTTTATCATCGATGGAAATGACAGCATGGAATTGCAAAATACCTGGTATTAATTTTGCTTCATCAAATTGAGATTTGAGTTTAATTTTACATTTTTCATACGAGTCTTTACTCAAATCAGAAACTTTTGTTTCCTTGCAATAATTCTTTGCCCAGTTGTACAAGTCTTCTGCTGTTAAAATGCGGTTATTAGAGGAAACTTAAAGACTTAAATGTCTTGCACCTCTCTTCAAGTTGGCTACAATACCGTCACACACTCCCTTTCCATGAGCAGTAGAAAAAAAAATGCCATTCACAATCAGTTTTAAAATTTTTTTTGTGGAAAAGTATGCTTCTAAAATTGTTCTCATTTGTGAAACATTGACATGCATTCCCCATGTCTATCAGTTTTTTTACCAGCGTCTTATCTCTTGACTCTATATATATTTTTAAAAATACCATATTTTCTCACCTGTATGTTTAAAGTACTATGCCGTAATCATGATAAGTTTCGTCTTCAAATCACTTTGGAGGTCAAATAATAGGAAAGTGAGATCGTTCCGTTATTTATACATCTGCAATAAAGAAGTATAAGGAAGGTCAATATATGGCTAATCGCATAATATAGGAAAGTTTTTCATAATGGTGGACTACTATGAGACTCGTGTTTAATTGAAAATAGTACCCTGAAACAAGGGAAATAAGCACGCTTGCTGTCAATAATAGCGATGCGTAAGACGTTCTTTTGTTTTGAAGTGCATTGAAATATTTTTTTTTTTTCAAGTGCATAGAAATTTTCTTTTTCCTTACACCTGCGCCGAAAGTTCGTGCCATCTGACCCAATTTCGAGCTAGAAAAATCCTCATATTAGTCCTGTCATATGTGTGCAGAACGAAGTGCGCAGATGTATATAATTTTATATTTAGTAAATAGGTGAAGCAGCAGCAGCAGTAGTTATGCTTTATGTATATTTATATGGCTAACGGACGTATAACTTTTATAATTTATACGCTGCAGGAAATAATGGTATATATTTATTTATATAAATTATTCGCTATGTACAAATTTTATATTATTGTGTGTGTGTGTGCTCGTACTTATATACATATATAAATTTTATATGAACGGAATACGTAACACAAAATTAAAGCAACCAAAATAATGTTTCTCAATCAGTAGCTTTAATGACGTAATTAGCATATAAATTACACACGTCATATTACAAAACACTTATGAGTTCTCTTAAAGGTCATGCTTATCATAAATATAATAATTATTGAGAATCACCTGATTTATTACAAACTTACGAATATAAAAATTTAAATTTTTAAAATGATCTTGAAATGATCTAGGAGAAGAATCTTCATGAGAAAATGATTCATTCAAAATGTCTGAAAAATTGGCACCCTGGATATCGCTTACATTTGGTTCATCATACTTTGTTTGATTACGATCTAGCACTCGGTTACTGTTGTCTTGATTTGACTGAGATTGAATACTTGCAGGATCCAAGTTTTCTTAGTGATTAATCTTAGATTTTTTATTTGGGGGTGAAGTACTTTTCCTTGTAGTTATCAGATGACTAGTAGACGTCGATGGCTCATCAATGTTCGCTATTTGTTTGAATATTTTTCTTCTGTTGTATTCCGAGTCTCTCACATACCTCTGAGCTAAAGCATCAGATTTCCATTATCCTTATTGTTTTATTGATACTAAATTAGCTCCGGCGTTGGTTAGTAATGTAGTACCAGTAACTCTAAAAGAGTTGCGTGTAAAATTGTTTGGATCTTGTAAATTCAAATATCGAGCAATGACCTTTGGAGTCTTACTGATTTTATGCCTTCCCATTACTTGATAATTGCACTTTCCTTTTTGGTAATTAATTAAAAATTGACTAGTTTCGATATGACTAGGTCTTAGAGACCAATATTTCTCAACAATACTGTAGTATTCACCACCAACATTGAACGTTTGAAAATAATAATTTTTTGTATCCTTACAGTAATGAAATACTGATTGTTTACTTCGTTAGTTGGCTGTTAAATGATTCAAAATCTCTCATGTACCCAAAGTACCAAAAGTACCAAGAATTAGTATTACCTGCAATAATAGAAAGCCATACATGTAACAGTGAAAAAAAAAGAAGAAAAAAACAATAAATAAAATAACTTAGACCCCTAGTAAACATTGTCATCACTCTCCAAAAATGTCTTTACATGTTCCTAAGTAAGTGCACTTGCTTTTATAGGTCTGTAGCCTTTGGAATTGTACTTTAACAACGTTTTTAAATTGTAAAATAAATCGATGTTCACTCCGTTTCTAAATTGAATAAAGAAATAAGAAACTGTTTTTTTTAATCTAGCGTACAAAGTAAGGTTAACTACATATTGCCACGCGTGCTCATCCACACATGCAATGAAAAATGTATGCCGGGAACATTAATACGATCTTGATATTTTATCAATGGTACGAGTAGTGCAAAACCACCGAGCTTTTGCATAAAATCTTGTTTTTAATTGTATGAATCTATGCCTGAACATGCTTACACACCAACATTGCTCCTTTGATTTTTATGAATATGGACCAGTGTATTCATAAAACTTTTATAATTTTTACATCACTTTTGATGTGTTTAGATCCACACGCTTACATATACTTACATTTTTAATTGGCGTGCAAAGAAACGTACATGCAGTGGAGATACAATAAAAAAAAAAGTAATGAAAGAAAGGAAATTAAAAAAAAAAAGAAGCAAACCAGAGTGTATAAATGGGTCATGGGACCCACGGTAAGAACAAAGTTCTTTAAACATGAGATGAGTATAAAGACACATTATTTCTCGGGTAACAAGAAGGTCACCTAACGCATAGAAAGAACAAAGCTCTACTTGAAGCAAAACTTAAAAAATGAATAAGAAAAAAAATAAGAAAATTTGGTTCAGTACTCACGATAGTTGAACTTCGTGAGTACTATATTTATGCATGATTTACTCACAAAGTTCAACTATCGTGAGTGCTGAACTAAATTTTCTTTTTTTTTATTCGGTTTTCAAGTTTTTGTTTTAGTGAACTACATGAATGCCGTACTTATTTTGATATAGCTTTGTTCTTCCTATGCATCTGGTGACCTCCTTGTTACCTGAGAAATTGTGTGTCTTTATACTCATCTTATGTTTAAAGAACTTCGTTCTTACCATGGGTCCTATGACCCATTTATACCCCCTGGTTTGTTTCTTTTTTTTAATTTCCTTAATTTTTTGTTTTGTTTTTTTTTCTATTCATTCTTTTTTTTCATTCCTTTTTTTATCTCTTTTTTTTTTTTTTTTTGCATTGTATTTTTTCACGTCTATTTTGATTTTATTTTTTTTTCATATTTCATTTCATTACTTTATTTTCTTTAATTTTTTTTTAAATGTATTTCATTTTTTTTATTTTTCAAATTTTTACTTCCTGTATTTTTATTTCATTTCCTTTTTCATTTTTTTCATTTCAATTCTTTTTTAATGTCTTTTCTGATTTCATTCCTTTTTTTTATTTTATTTTTAAATAATTTTTTTCATTATTTCCCATTTTATTTTTCTTATCATTTCATATTAATTTATTTATGTATTTATTTTTTTTATTGAATTTTTTTGTTTTTATTTCATACCTTTTTTTTACTTTTTTTTTTTTTTGTTTATCATTGCATTTTGTTTAAATTTTTTTCGTTTAATTTTTGTATATAAGTTTTTTTCAAATTATTTTTTTTCTTACTTATATTTTTTGAATTGTATGGTATAGCCAATTAATACAACTTTTATTTTATTTTCACATAAGTATTTAATGACACTTTGCCACTATTTGTTTATCAAATTCAAAATAAGCGCTCTTAATAACCATTAAAATGATATGTTACTTGAAACATACATATATAGTGATCTTACGTAATTTATTTACTATTGATATATTAAATTACTATATTGATATAATTATGTTACATTGTAACATAATTTTTTTGTCGAATTTGAAATAAGCACCCTTAAAAACCATTGATACGTTCTGCAACTCTATTGTACATGTTTATTTTAATAATTTTTTATTTATGAAATAATTGATTAGTAACGGTAATTATTAGCATTATTTTAATGCCAAACCAACATCTGGTTAAAAAAACATCGGTTGATATTTTATGCATCAAATGCATAAAATACTAATATTTAATGCCTAGTCACGCGCCTTATTCGATTTAATCTACATAACCATATTTATGTTGGTAAAATTTTTTTTTTTTTTTAATTTATTATTTAGAAAAAAAATTTTTTTTCAGGAGGAAGATACTTCTAGTAAGCAACTTCCATTTTATGGAAATCTGTTGTTTTTAAAATTCTAGCCCTCCAAGCACGTGACATAAAGAACTTCGTTTTGATAAATAATCAAATAAATTATTTATCATTAATTAAATGTATTATCAGTAAATGCATATGAAAATGAAAAATAAGTTATGAACCACACGATAAGTACAAGAAACCAAAACTCTAAATTTGGCAGCGCTCGTAGCAGAGTGGATTAGGTATTCGACTCGTGTGCAGGAGGTCGAGGGTTCACATCTCTTTATTGGAAAATTTTTTTTTTTTTTTTTTTTTTTTTTTTTTTTTTTTTTTTTTTTTTTAGAATTGTAGAAGAAAGAAATTTAAACTTAAATAAAAATAATTGTAGGAAAACAAAATTAAAATTCGCTTAAAAATAAATTGCTTGGGAGTGTGAAGGTGAATGGTGGGCCTAGGTGTGCAGGAGACTAGCGCAGCACGGTTGAAAGATACAGGGTGAGGGGAAGTGTGTAGAGGGCTGATGGTGAGGGCGATGGGGTAAGGGGGGAAATACAATGAATAAGAAGGAAGAGACTTCCAGTAAGCGACTTCCGTTTCAAATCTGTCTTTTTTAAAATTCCAGCCCCCCCAGTACGCGACATAAAGAACTTCCTTCTAAAAGCGAGACACAGATTAGCAACGGTAATCTTTATGCATCAACAAGACAAACTGATTTCTTATACGTTTCCTCTCGCTTTGACAGCACGCCCAACCTACAGTATCTGCACGCCTATTCAAGTGTTGAACAGGTTGTAAGCTTCTAAATAATATATTTTAATTGCAAACTGCAATGCTACCATGAAAAATGCACTGTTTTGAAGTTAATTACTATTATTGTTTTCAACATGGAATAAACGCTGAATCAACAATGTAGCTTACGACTGATTTCAGCGCTGATATTTTTTATAGGGTAAAAATATGCGCGTGCACACTGCTACTGTTACTCGATGTACAAGTGCTATAGATGGGTATACCTATACACATGTATACTTGTCTACGTACATTCAAGTAGCATTGTTCAAGCGACCAATCGATTAAAAATAATACACAATGAAGTCATTCAATGTTCAATAAAACAAAACCGTGGTGACGAGCTTCCAGTGGGGTTGTAAGGAAAAAAAGTATAAGTACTACGGCCAAAAAGTGGGGCTACTATTGGCCGCGCATTACCTGAATATAGTGCGGTCAATAATAGCCCCATTTTCTGGCCTAGGTACGTAATATACTATTTTGAACAGACATAGAGAGCACCTGGGAACATAAATTGTAATAACTACACTACAAAGTTTATATTTGTATTATTAATTGTACGTATAACCTTACATGAATGAGAAATAAACAGTAAATAATGTTACAAAATTTTCACGGCTTACTCTACAGTTTTTCCAATTAAATAAAAAAAATGACAACTGATCTTGTTTCTTTACACTTTTGTCAGTTTCACATCATTATTTTTTAAATTATTACTACCTAAAATGATAAAATATTATTCATAGCTTACATAGTCAGCTTTATACATAGCTCTACTCTAACTGTAATTGTGAGTGCTGTTTCTGGTAGCGCTGCTGCTTTTGATAAAGGTAGCATTGTTGCAACTGTTACTAGTGATAGCTCTACTGCTGCTATTGATGCTAGTTATCACTGCTGCTGCTACTGTTCAATTTTTTGGTGATAACTCTGCATGGATCAACACAAATCTCTCTCATTACTTTTGTATTGAATCAATTGTTGAATCGAATGGTAGGTGCATCAAAATTGAGTCTAACAATTCCATTAATGTTGGCTTTCTAAATAATAATTAAACATGCATGAAACAAAATTAGTAAGACTGTATGACATTACAGGTACATTTATTTATCATAAATAAATGTTATGATAGTCAAAGCAAAAATTTACAATGGTTGAATTAGATTTCTTTTTACACAGGGACATGAACGCACATTCACTGCACATACGCTTCTAGAGTGAAATTAGTTTGGCGGATATTAATATGAATTGCCCATTTTAATAAATGCATAATATTTAAGATATAAAAATTAAGTTTATTTATATTCAAAAAAAAAATTTTTTACTGTGAATTATTATATTTTACTCTTACCATGAAATTAAAATTGAAAAAAAAGTAAGACTAGAAAAACTTACCATTCAATGGAGATGGAGCTATTTCTGCTGCTGGTTGTGACGTCTTAGATGTTGACGACTTTAATTCAAGATTCGCCTTCCTCAGCTTCTTAAGTTTAGAAACCTGTACTGCTTCATTCACAGATTACTTCTTGACCATCTTGAAGTCGAAGGAGTACTGAGAATTAAGGATAGTAGAATTTCGTATAGAGATGATAGGTGATAATAACCGATATCTATAAGCCATCGAAGTATATAAGAATGTAAAGGAATAGAAGGGAGTATTTCTTAAATATAAGAGCTGAGATAGCAAATAGATCACACTGCTTAAGGAAGCTCGTGACGGTTCCTGAACCTAGACCATAATAATTTAAGAGTGTAAAATTTACTGAATCTAATGGTACAACTGTTTATATCGCTTACCCTGCAAAATTTTAAGATATTATTAATTTTATGTAGCGCATTCTAACACACATTGTTATTACAGAGTTCGTACACGCATAGAAAGTAACCTAATAACCTGAATAAATCAACGGTTTCTGTAATAAGAGTAGACACGTTTTGTAGAAAAACATCCCTTCTTTCAAATGACACCTGTCATAGAAAGCATTACCCTGGAAACCTTCATGATATTCTTTTCTAAACGACTTGAGTAATTTTATTTTCATAGGTTATCCTATGTTCTCTTGCGTCAGTGATGCCAACTATACCTGAGTTAGCAAGAAAATTTGTGACCTACAACGTGGGTTGGCATCTCTGTACGAGGGAGCCTCTTAAATTGTTTTGGGACACCAATGACTCTGACTATTTATTTTTTGACTGCTGCATTGCATGCTAGTGTGAGTAGTAGGGACAAAACGGATGAGAAAAATAAGTTCGCATTAAAAGTGTGAAACAATTTTTAAAATATGAATTAACGTACTATTCATTACGCACTAAAGTGTTTAATCTTCGAACGTTACATTTAAAACAAACATAAGAACGGTAGAAAGAGTGAGGAAGATAAATTTTGCATTTAAAATGTGAAACGTATCAACATTAATTTTTTTTTAATATATCTGTATGCGATAATCAGTAAGTCAGATTTTGAATGTGTCTACAACATTCGTCAAAAGTTTGATAGGCGTCTCATTGTATGTATCTAGTGAAGGGAAGAAAGTACACAACGTTAATACAGAAACTCCCTATATGAGGCAAAATCAGAGAAAAATTTAAAAACTTTCATTTGTTCACTAGAGCAAGCAAGCAAGGAGAAGATAAATAAGCAAACTGTTGTGGATTGACTTGTATGTCAATTAAGTGGACTGTATAATTTAAATTGTAGCCGAACTTGTAGCGAAAGGAGAGAGGAAGATGGAAGTTGCAGGTGCGCAGCACATGGAAGGAACTTCTCGTTATAACAAAACACTACACTTTTAACTATTAAAGAACTATATTATAATAAAGAAAAGAGAAACACATTAATAATGAATTTAACAAAGAAATGAAAAGTTAATGCGGAGTCCCATCACACGGGTACTTTACAAAGTCAAATTAACTTTAAGTGTTTTAACTATAAGTGGTTCAACTATAAGCGGTGTAACTATTAGTGTTTTAACTATAAGCGGCTTAACTATAAGCGGTGTAACTATTAGCGTTTTAACTATAAGCGGTTTAACTATAAGCGGTGTAACTATTAGCGTTTTAACTATAAGCGGTTTAACTACAAGCGGTTGAACTATAAGCGTTTTAACTATAAGCGGTTTAACTATAAGCGGTTGAACTATAAGCGTTGCGACTACTTGAGCGGACAGACGTGGACTAGCGGCTCGGCGCTACACAAAGGGCTGAAATAGTCGCACGCACACACGCATACATACTCTCTCTCACTCGTACAGTAGTCAGCAGACAACTGTACAACGCCGGGTTGGCAAGAGCCTTCGAGAATTTTCTCGAATCCTTAACACAAACGTTGTTGCTGTTAGTAGTAGACAGCCTACTACATATTTAAAAAAAAAGTAATTTTCAAGTCAGGATTTTCAAAAAATTTCAATTTTTTAAAAACTTTTTTCCAAACAAGAGATAAGAGAACAATTAGTATGCTACTGTGGTGACGCAGCATCTTAATACTCTGGTTACTGGCGCTGAGAGACTATTTGCCACACAGCTCGTCAAATGGGAGCAAAACCAGCCTTGTTTTCTACTGGCGTGGAGGAACATGAAAATGCAAAGAAAGTAAAATCAAGTTTTTCATTGTCTTTTGAAATTGTAAAGGTAAAATTTCTGAAAATTCAATCAACAAGCTATATTCATGCAAAACACTTTGTCTGGCATGTGAAGCTTGACCGATCCATGAGGCGCCAGAGAAAAAGTATTGTTTAAGTAAAAAAAATTAATTTTGACATTAATAATAATAAGGTCCAAAATTAAGTATTAATTGTGATGACAAAAGAGCAAATCAAAGGAGTTTATAGATATGTGTTAACTTTGAATTTATTCCGTTATTCCATCCAACTGATTTTTCAAATCAATACACTAACTTTGGATTTAATATAACAATCTTACATGCTACAAATTTATATTACTGAACCAACATAATGTTTTTAGAAGATTTATAACTTTTTGTATCCATCATTTTGTCTGAAAATGAGAAGTATAATAATAAAATCATGTGAAACGATTTCCTTGCCATTTCAAAACAACTTTCTCAAATGACGACCATTTTTCTGTACATTTAAAGTTCTATGAACCACCTGTGAAAATGAAACAGTTGAATTAAAAACTAAGAAATTGTCTCACCAAATCTTTTTTTTTTTTTTTTTTTTTTATCGTTATTGATTGAGAAACGTATCTCGTAAAATTATTACAAAGGCAAACTAAAGAATCAAAATTGTTTCTCTTTTAATTGAAACAGTAATTTGCTTATAACCTCCATTAATACCTCCCTGCTTATTAACGGGATATTACAAAAAACGTATTTTCGAAAAAAGGACATTTTTAAGACTCCATTTTAATCATCTTACAGTTAAAAATAGCTGTTCCTATAGAAGGATTTTATTATGTCGGTCTTGATAAAAAAAAGCTCTTGAGTAACTATTGTTGTCATACTCCAACTTTCAGAAAACCATTAAACATATATTAGTTTTTTTTTTAATAATTGTAATTTACGTTGTAATATTCATTAGAAAACATCTTTATTGCTTGTCAAGTACAAACGATCTTTATTTTTCGTTTAAGGATAACCTAAGACTCATTATTTTTCATACTAATTTATTAATGTGTTCATTAATTATAAATCAAATTTTATTTGACTAGTCTTAAATTTTTTGAATTTTTAATACCTGCAAGTTTAAAAAAGTTTAATTGTCATTTCTATAATACGATGAAAGCAAATTACGAAAATTCTGATTCACGGCAATTTTCAAACATTGTATTGGTTATTTGACAATAGCCCGAACCTTCAATTTGGAATTAATTTGAAGAAAATGTTCCTCGCATACAAATAAACAAAATTAGGTGTGTCCTAACCTGTGCATACTAAAGGCATCTATTTTTCTCATTCCTGTTGCATTACAGAATGTTTTGAATTCAGAATAATATTAAATTTTAATCAAAAAAATGTTAAAGTTATTAATATTGCAAAATTAGAATTTTAAATATTTTTTTTTACAATATTTGGCTCTATAACTTTACAAAAAAAAGTTTTAGAGAATCTAAGCTTTACGGTTCATGGTAATAGCTTATAGTTCTAACTTATTTTTACGATTGAGTAAGGAATTTTTTTGAGGAATAAAGTAAATCATTAAGTATTCGATTACTTTTATACTAGATACTACTAATCTTTGTTTGTCAAACATGACTCATATTGACACTAGCTCCATCACAACATTGATATGCTAATTTAACCCTGAATGAACTTTGAATCAGGATCAAGTGTAGTAAAATTAAAAATATTTAAATATATTTAATAAAATAAAAAGCTTTAGCATATCTTAATGTATAGGTATTTTTGCAATACACAAGAAATATGTAGTGGGATAGGATAACTTCATGTTAGCATATAGTTTATCTAAAAAAACGTCAGTGGTCTGACTTTTTTAAAGGTTTCTTTCACATCGTAATGTTTCACTGTTTTATGATTTATGAAGATGGGTATTTGCTAAAAGTTTCCAAAAAAATACAATGTCATGGATATTTTTGATGCAGTAAGTGTCCAAAAAAAAAAAAAAAATATCTATAGTAAAGGGCGGATTATTTGTCACAATTAAAAAATAAAACACGTTTCAATCAAAATCTTGTATCCCATAAAAACAGTTATAACTACGTTTTGAATATGAAAAAATTAGTTTGAAAGGGATAATCTTAGAAATTATTACACAGCTCTCTAAAACTAAAGACATTCCTGTCCAAGCCATGGTAAAAAACTTTTTCCCTACCAATAAGAAATAGCGTATCGATGTCTCATAAAAAATTGCTTTTCCCGATCTGCTGAATTATCGATGTAAAAAAAATTTTTTTTTTATCATATGATAATATAAAAATTGAATTTTCATCAATACTTCATTTAAAAAACCTTTCATTTAAATTATGTGGATCAATTTTAACTTAATCTTTGTGATAGTCACAGTTTTATTCCACTGATTCCTTTGGTTTTGTGCTAGTTAAAATCCCTACAAGATATTTTTTTAGACAAAAAAAATTAATTCAGCTGAAGAAAAGTTTTATAAAATTGTAAAGAATACTTTATTCTAAAAATTAAAAAAATTTCGTGGTATGCACCATCGAATTAATTTAACGTATATACTTATAAGGTTAAATTATAAACAGTATTCTTATGTTAACTGTTCTTCTATTTTCGTTGAAGGGTATTTTTTTATAGTATTACAAAAAGTCAACCAGCCCTAAAAACTATGAACAAGCATAACTCTACTATATCTAATTTTAAAAAAAAATTAATACTTAGTGGTTTAGCGTACGTAGCTACAACGATTTGGATCCCTATTTGTATATATAAATATGTATGTGTGTGTCTGTGTGTATATCTCTACATTATATAGTTATTAGTGTGGGTCATTCCACATATCCCCCCCACAGCCCCTCACAGACCCCCCACACAATTGTGCCTGTCCCTCCACAGACCCCCCACACGCCCCCACACCATTTTTCTTACATAACGTAATGTATGCTTGTTAAATGATGGAATATAAATAAGTGACTTTCAATTTATAAGCGTAAATATTGCCGATTTGTCCATAAAAAACATCAAGTAAAGTCAACAAATTATGTCAAATCTCTTTCCAAACAATATTTTCTATTTCTGTATTTTTTTGCCTTTCTACTTAAATAAATAAATTATTTTTATTTTCGCATCTTGATAAAGTCACGTATAATTGACCATGAGAAAATAACGGTTTTTTAAATACAAACCTAAATCATCGAGACTTCAACCTTGGGATTCGTTTATTGTCATAGCAAATGCCACAACGATTAGAAATTGTTTACGATACAAAATAAACAGTAATGTTAAAGAGTTTCCTGTGTCTAAGGTTATTCTTGAAATGAAGACTCTATTTCCAATTTTTTCTCCAGTTATTGATTCTCCTTCTATATTATACTGTTACAATTTTGTGATTCGTAAACATGTTCCATTACTACTTGTACCATAAGTCTTATTTTTTTACATTATGTTAATATATTTAACACTACTTTTTACATTTTGATAATAATCGTTTCCTACTATAAATTCATAATAATTTCGCCATTTATTTACAACATTATTGATTACTAAAGAACGAGCTGTCATGTGAAAATCTTCGTCACTATACAGAAAATGAGAAAAAGTTCTGAATAAACAATTTCCATCCCCTTTTACGCTAACTTATATATTGTTTATTTAAAAATTTTTTTTAAATGTTTATTTTGATTTAAAAATAAATTTTAATAATTCAAAGTACAAACGATTTTTTTAATTTACAGTGTGGAATGCTGTGAAAAAATTATTTCTATATTTATCATTGAATCTGAAAATGAAAAATTTTTTCTAACCTTTAATATCAGTTGATAAAATATAGAATGCATGATAATAACAAAAATAATACGATGTATATGTAATATGAAATTTAAATAATTTACATGTGATTAAAGTAATGAAAACTTTTTTTTGTTTAGAATGTTATCAATAAAAAAATAATGTAAACCTTTCTCCTCTAAACATAACAGAGAGTTCTAAAAAAAATTCTCAACGTACCACAATAGTACCTTCTGGTTAGTGTGGAAATTTACTGATTAATATATAACTAATGCTTAACGATGAAGATCAAAAACTTTTCTTCCTCACAAAATTCCGAGCACCAACCTGTCCCCACTAACAGATGAAATTCAAAGATTCTTTTTTTCATTTAGAACAATAAGGGGTTGTCACGTGGAACGCACAGGGGGGCGAAGCCCCACTGGCATACACATATTTATTTTGATTCATAAACCATACAGCAGTAAAAAAATTTAAATTTTACATAAGTTACTATCTGATGAATAAAATTGATAGACCCTTGTATTAAGTTAGAAAAGGGGTAAGCGTGCATGTATATATATGTATGTATGTTTATCCAGAGCATACTTATGCGAAAAACCATATGTATGTAAGGATAATTTAGAGGACAAAAACGGAATTATGTGGACGTCACCCACACACACACACACACACACACACACATATGTACATGGGTGATTCTCTGTCAAATCGTGCACAAAAAATAGATCTTTCTAAAATTTAAGAAATATATTCCAAACAACGTTACAATTGCCGACGAATTTTTTAAAGATTTTTTAGAAGTCGCCACAGCAAGCTGCGGACCCCTAAACTATCAATTTTTGGTGTTTTTTAAGATTTAGTGTATTTTGAGCTCGATATTCCTTTTAATAGATCAATTTTTAGTAAGAATATGCAATACATACAAAAATCTGAAATTCCCTGAATTTTCAAAAAAGGATGGTTTAAAGGCCCAAAATTAGATTTCATAACCTTAAAATCGAAAACTAAACATTAAAAATTGAAAAAGAGGGCATGCGATCTAAGCTTTTAGCCTCAAAAAACTCATGATGTCAGCTTAGTGTGCTAGAAATATGCTCCAAGAAATCCGGCTATGGTAGTTTTATGGTGTAGCCAAAAAAAAATTAAGATATGCGGAGTTATTGCTAAAATTCACGTGAATTGCAGTACTTCGATATTTTACCAACAGTTGCACCATCTGCACCTACGTAGTGTTTTATTTTTATCAATTATATAAAATAATTCTTTAACTATGCAATGTTAAATTGAAAAAAAATTAATTGTTACCTATATGTACGCGTTACGATGGCTGGAAACACTCTTAAATTACCCTCGAAATTTATTTTACTTTTAAAGTATGAATCACAAAATTTTATTACGTATTTGCTTTGTTTTGACAAAAGTAATAATAGAATAAAGCTTATTTCATAGGTCAAAATAACACTCAAATTATTTTAGTAATCACGTATAGTTATTTTTAATTATATACCGCTACGAGACTTTGTTGATTGCAATACGTTTTGTTCCTTAAATTCTATTTTGTTCTTTTCTTCAAAGCATAGTTTTATATGTAAGTACACCTTTTTTAAGAGATGTATTACTTTTTCAGGGTTGACAGAGCCTTCAGGTCTTTTTATTTACAAATGTCTCCGTAGCATGTTAAATTTATTGATCAGCAAGAACGTGTAGTCTTTTAGTGAATTTCTTATGCTCTATTGAATAAACTGTTTCTTTCAACCTCTGAAATGGAGGAAAATGAAAAAAATGTCAAAAAATGTAGGTTACATCATGCAAGTGGAAATAGATGTAGAAAGCCCTTTGAAACAGATAGGTCTTGTTCTACAAAAAATCTGAGAAATATTTCCCTAGAAATGACAAAAAGTCTCAATGAAAAATACTCTTTTTCGCCTCCTCTAACAACGAGTGATAAGTGTGCTACAATTGCCGACTTTGAGTATATGATAAATGTGAATCTGAAAAGTCATCTGAAAGTGAGAATTTGTAATACTTTATTTACCTGAGACTCCTACCTGAAAATCATAATATTTGTCTCGCAAAATCCAGATTCAAGTGAAAGTGAGGTTTACAATGAAGATATTTCCAGTATTGTAGACGATTTCATTGATGACCACAGAAGTTTCAGTGAGTAACTTGAAACACCTTACCGACTTGCTCAATAATTTAAAAATTAAATTCCACGATTGCAATACAACAAAACACGAAAAGTTACAAATTTTAACAAGTCTACCTGCAAGTTGGACCTACACTGACACACAAATTTATTTTAAAGTAGCAAAGTATATGTTTTTATTAAGCAGACAATTGCAAAGTGCAAAAGAAATAATGTCTACTCTTGGAGTAAGAAAAGGTATAAAGAAAATTAAACCATCATGCAATAACAGTGCAATAATCAAAATATTAAGTTTACAATTCTTGAAAATTGGTGTGGTTTATTAATAGTCTTATTTATTTCTGTACGACACTGATTTCAGGTAAATCTTTATCACAAACAACTGAGAATTCAATAGTAATTTCTTATGCGAGCGAACATAATACGTACATGTTATCTGGAAAAAAAGATTATGTGACTGTAAAAAATAAGAATGGTGAGGCACAAAGCATACAACAACGCTTACTTCTGTGCAATTTAAATGAACTGTATGCATTATTCTGTGAAGACTACCCTAACGAACCTGTTGGTTTTTCTACGTTTGCAAAACTACGGCCTACATATTGTTTGCTTGCTGGGAGCAGTGGCACTCATTCTGTGTGTATTTGTTTGAAACATCAAAATGTGACTTTGTCAATAAAAGGTAATGTATAAGTTATATTTTATATCCACCCAACAAACACAATATGCACAGAACTTACTGTTTATGAGGTTTTTTAATTAACTTATGTTTTGTACACTAAAGTTTGTTTAAAAAAAAGTATTAACTTTCAGGTTGTAACATATCGCAACTTACAAAGAACGGAAAAACTGCTCTTAAAAATTTAAACGATGTCTTGAATTTTGTAAATTGTGATCAAAAATCTTGTACTTCACCATCAGACTGTTATTTTAGTAACTGCTCGAAGTGCCCAGGTGTTGATAAGTTGCAGATTGTTTTAAACGAAATTTTTGAAGTTTCACTAATTAAAGAGCTCAGCTACTACCAATGGGTGCCAACTCCTGTAATGACTTTTAAAAACATTATTGATGAGTCGCATGATTTTATCCAATATTTTTGCAGTGAGGTCACTAAGTTATTGCCTCATGCATTCGTTTCTCACCAGCAGAGTTTATTTTTCAAAAAATTAAGAAACAGTTAAAAAGATGGTGAATTTGTCATTCACTTAGATTTTGCAGAAAACGACGCCTTTGTCGTCCAGAATGCTCCACCTGGCTTTCATTGGAACAATAACCAGGCAACAGTATTTACTGCGTTCGTTTATTACAAACAAAATAATAAAAATGGTAGTTTTGGTTTTGTCGTAATATGCAATAATTTATGTCACGACACCGTTGCAGTTCATACATATCAACAAATAATTAATTATTTAATGAAAAATTTCACAGTACAAAAAATATATTATTATACTGATGGTGCTCCACAGCAATTTAAAAATTATAAGAATATTTTGAACTTACTTTATCACAAAGAAGACTTTGGAGTCTTAGCAGAATGGCACTATTTCCCAACAGCTCATGGGAAAGAAGCATGTGACGGGTTAGGAGGATCTGTTAAAAGGTCTGCAGCGAAGGCAAGTTAAAGATTGCCAACGAACAAACAGATTTTAACTCCCTTAGCTTTGTATAATTGGTTAAAAAGTTATGATAATTATGAAACGTTCACTTTGCATACTCGGAGAAGACTGATTATAATAAAAATGTAAAAAAAATGACTGTTTATTTAGAAACAGTAGTCGAATGAAAGATCTGCAGCACCAATAGTGTATGATATCCATCGTCAATGAGAATATTATAAGATGTAAGATTTTTTCGAGAAGTGACAAGTACTCGCAAACAAAAATGAAATGAAAATTAAATATTAATGTTTCACATAACATTTTCAGTTGTTTCTAAATAGTTTATTAAATAACAGTTTATCTACAAGATATTAATTATGTGTCATCGTATTAATTTGGTTAAAACAAAGCCAATACGTTATAAAATTTTGTGATTCATACTTTAAAAGTAAAATAAATTTCGAGGGTAATTTAAGAGTGTTTCCAGCCATCGTAACGCGTACATATAGGTAACAATTAATTTTTTTTCAATTTAACATTGCATAGTTATAGAAATATTTTATATAATTGATAAAAATAAAATACTACGTAGGTGCAGATGGCGCAACTGTTGTGAAAATATCGAAACACTGCAATTTACGTGAATTTTCGGCTTTAACTCTGTCTATCTTTATTTTGTTTTGGCTACACCATAAAACTACCATAACCAGATTTGTGGGAGCATATTTCTAGCACACTAAGCTGACATCATAAGTTTTTTGAGGCTGAAAGCTTAGATCGCATGCCCTCTTTTTTAATTTTTAATGTTTAGTTTTCGATTTTAAGGTTATGAAATCTAATTTTGGGCCTTTAACCATCTTTTTTTGAAAATTCAGGGAATTTCAGATTTTTGTACATATTGCGTATTTTTGCTGAAAATTGATCTTTCAAGAGGAATATCGAGCTCAAAATACACTAAATCTTAAAAAACACCAAAAATTGATAGTTTAGGGGTACACAGCTTGCTGTGGTGACTTCTCAAAAATCTAAAAAAATTCGTCAGCATTTGTAACGTTGTTTGGAATATATTCCTTAAGTTTTAGAAAGATCTTTTTTTTGCGATTTGATAGAGAATCACCCATATGTATATATATATATATATATATATATATATATATATATATATATATATATATATACTAGTGGAGCTTCGCCCCCTTGCACACTTCACGCACTAACCCCCTACTATTGTAACTTGAAAGGAAAGTCCTTAAATCTTATCTGTAAGTGGGTTAAAGTTTTTGATCTACATCGTTTAGCCTCAATTATATATTAATCAGTAAATTTTCACACCAGAAGGCACTATTGTGGCACGTTTAGAATTATTTCATTCGAATATGATTCAAAAAAACAGGCTTTTAACTTTTATGCTGAATGTTAATACTGCCATGAAATAACAAGTAGCTTCATTATTAAAAAATATCATTATATTTTACAATATTCTTCGATTGTATAAAAAACACTCATAACGCAATAAAGCTTTAGATGAATTGGATGGTCTAAACAATAACTATCTGTTTTTTTTAAATAGTCAGAGAATATAATTTTTTGCTCTAAGATAGCCACATAAATAGTCATAAATATTAAAAATTCTTAAAAAACTTATTGAAACTTTGACGAAAATTATGAAAGAAAATCCAACAGCAAAAAAGTACAAACATTTAAATGAAATCACGAATGTAGAAAAACTACCAAATTATAAAATGATTTTTTTAAGACAAACCGGCCAGCAAAAACATACATACAATAAACAATTGACAGTAGAATGCGGTGCTATTATAGTTTTAGACTCCGGACTATCAAAAAGTCTCGATCTTTGTGTATACCAGAAAGAATTACCCGATAATTACCCTAAAGAAACATCTTTTAGTAAACTGTATTATTTTATTGATCCCATGGTATTTTTATCATTATTTTCTTAAGTAAATTTAGGATGGAGTACCGGTTATTTTAAAAATTACTTAAAAAAAAAACGAAAAAACAACTATGTTGCAACATTATTTCTACAGACTGTCTTACAGACCAAATGAAAAATTTTAATTCATTATTATATAGGAGACGGCTGACACAACAATTTTTATTCATTCTTATATCATGATTAAATATAACCGTTTAAATTGTTTAAGATATAATCAAAAAAATTTAAGAATAGATTGTTATCAAGGTCCAATAGATGCAATTGTTAACAGTGCATCCAACATTTCTAAAAATTTCGAGACACAGGAAAAAATTGTAAATTTTTTTATACTTCCATCTACATACATTGGAAGTCCAAGATATAAGCAGAAACATTATCAAGATGCAATGTCTATGATAAGGAAATGTGGTAGACCATATATATTTATAACAGTAACATGCAATCCTAAATGGAAAGAATTAAAGCTAATTTTATCAAAATTTCCTAAAAATACAGCACCAAATGATATTTCGAACTTAACTGTTAGACTATTCCACTTGAAATTAATGTCAGTTTTGGATGACATCATTAAAAATAATATATTCGGTAAAGTATAAGTCTTAGTATAAAATAATATATTCGGTAAAGTATAAGTATACGTCCATACCATAGAATTTCAAAAACGTGGTCTACCTCATGCACATATTTTGCATCCTGATTAAAAAATTGTTACACCTGAATAAATTGATTCAATTATTCCAGCTGAAACTCCTTCTGGTAATACAAAGCTTACAAAATTGGTGATGAAACACATGCTTCATCATACAGAACAAAGTTCTTGTATACTTGATAAAAAATAATAAAAAGTTTCCCCAAATCTTTTACAAAACGTAACTTCATTTCGAACGAATGGTTATTCTGAATATAAAAGAAAAAATAATATTTCCGAACAACATTTTTATAAAATTTGGAAAAAAGATAAAATTTTAGTAGATAGTTCAATGGTCGTACCGTATAATGAATTTTTGTTTAAGAAATATAAATGTCATATTAACGTTGGATTCTGTGCATCTATTCAAAGCATATAATATATTTATGACTATGTACATAAAGGTAATAACAGAGCATTCATCAAAATTCAAAAATTAAAAGACCAAGATGAAGAAATATTAAATGAAATAAATACTCACGTTGATGCTAGATATGTAGGTCCAATGAAAGCAGCTTGGAGATTACAAGAATTCTCAATTTGCGGTAGAAGTCATACAGTTGTTAGTTTAGCTGTTCATCTTAAAAACTAACAAAAACTGGTATTTAAAGCAAATAATATTGAAACTGCTATAGATAACTACGAGATACAGTTAAAATTTTGGCTCAAATTCAATGAACATGATAACTTTACAAAATCCGTAAGGTATATGAACATTCCAGGATTCTACATGTTTATGAATAAATTGAAAATTTGGCTATGAAGGAAAAATATGATAAAAAATATTGCAATTGGTCGATTTAACATTGTATTTCTAACAGAGCATGAAAGATTTTTTTTCAAACTTGTATTAAATAAAGTAAGTAGTTCGACATCGTTCAAAGATATTAGAACATATAAGGGAATAACTTATGAAACTTTTAAAGATACTGCAATTGCAATGGATTCAATAGAAAATGATGAAAAAATTGATGATATTTTTAAAGAAGCAATTGCTGTTTTGTTTCCATATCAATTCAGACAATTTTTTAATTGGTTTTTAATTTCAGAAAACGTTCAAGGTGATAAAATATGAAATAAATACAAAGAATGTTTTACGGGGGATTTGCGTAAAAATAAAGATAATTTAGCTCTTTTACATATTAACCAAATTTTAGAATTAGAAGATAAATCATGTGAATGTTTTAATTTACCTAGATCAAAAAAATTGAGAGAAAAAAAGAAGATATAGATGAAGAAACACGTTTCAATAAAGAAATGCCTAACTTGATGTATAAAAGTTTGAATAATGACCAGAAAAATATATTTTATATTCTTTGCAAACGAAAAAATAAAATTTTCTTTATAGATGGTCCTGGAGGGTCCGGAAAACTTATTCATATAAAACGTCAATTTATTATTTTATTTCTCAAAATAGAAAAATCATGTCAATGGCATGGACCGGCATAGCATCAATTTTCCTTCCAAAGGGGGTGACCAGTCATATAACTTTTAGACGTCTTTTAGATCTTAATAATATAGGGAGTGCATTTTTAGAATTCAAGTCAGATAAAAAAAAATTAAGAGAAATTAATGTAACTATTTGGGATGATGCTTCAATAATTACAAAAAAAGCGTTGGAAATTGTACACAGAACGTTAAAGGTTTATGTACTTTTTGTTACAAAGAATAGGTCAATTAGTTATTAAAAGTAATACATTGCAAACTTTAAGAAACATACTTCACTTGACCTTAAAAACACGTAAATTAACTCTAGTAGGGGTCGTTTTGTTAAATTTTTTACCCATTACACCATAATATCGCCCAATTATTTTTCATTATACCAAATTTGTGGTTTATTCATTCTCAGTAAAGTCTATGATAATTTCTTACAGAGTCGGAAAAATTTTATTTATTTGACACAAATATCATTAATAATTGAAATTTTGGGGTGAGTTTAAAAATTTTTCAACCCTTGTAACGCTAAGCGGTACTTTTTCCAACACTTGCTCACAATATAACTAGTAAATTCGTGAAATAGAAAATAAATAATAGATCAAATTACAGAATTATTATTAATTTTTTTTTTACAGTACAAAAATTTAACTTTTAGAGGTAGTTTTATTCTATTTCAACCTCGATGAGACCAATAATAACAAATTTTAATGTAATTTGTTAAAATCTTGCTATTTTATGTAAAAATGTTTACATTTAACTATTGTTAAGTCCTAATTAAATAAGTTAGACGAAACTATGAGTCACTTCTACCTTTTTTTCAATTTTTAAAGGTAGTTTCAACCCCCTTCGCACCTTTTTTTCGGGTCGGGACCATTTTTCTGGTATTTCTCCTGCATTCACCTACAATTTCCAAAAAAATCGTGTCGATCGGTCCACAGTAGCCAGCGCTATTTTATTTATGTACAAAAAAGTCCATTTCGCCACACTGTATGACGGTTCACTCGACTATCCGGAAGGCGCTTCAATACTTCGTCATACACTTTACGTTGACAATCTCTTTGGCGGACCAGACACTACCGAAGAAGCTATACGCCACCACGAGCAACTGACCAATCTACTTGGATCCGCTGGCATGGCCCTGGATAAGTAGGCGGCAAATTCCTTGGAGCTGCTAGCAGGTTTGAATTCCACTTCTGCGAATGAAGTTGAGTTAAAGCTGTAAATGTTCATTTAATTTCCGAGCATTGAAGAAAAAATATCTGCTCATTTCGTGACCCTCCCATCCTTAGGTCACGAGAGTAGAAGAAGTTTAAATACAAAAATAAATACTTATTATGAATGCAAGCATACGTTTTACGATAAATCTTAAGCGTATGCCAAATAACATTGACCACTTATCCTTTGGAATAGCTACAAAATTTTTTTTTAATATATAAGTTTTTTTATTTAACTTATAACTGATAAATATCTATCTCTTAATGATTCTGTGTTGTTTCAGGTTACATTCATACAAAAAAAAAGTTTAAAATACATGTTGACTCTTCACCTTTTCTAGCCAATCAATAATCTGTAAAGTAATATACACCAGATTACTTGTTAAATAAATGTAGAAAAAGTTTCGTGGGTGTTTCTTAAGAAAAATTAGACTTATAATGTTATAAAAAAAAGTGTCAATTTTTTTAAAATTCTATAAGGTATTATTCTTGTAGTGGTCCATGAAAGCTGCAAATCATTTACATAATTTTTAAGAGAAGCAGCTTTCTAGAGATCTTTTATTATTCATGGCTTCAGCACTAAAGTCTTTCTATTCAGAACGTTAAAAGAGTGCGTTCTTAAACTCTAGAGCAAGACCGACTATTCTTAGGTTAAACGAAAAAAAAAACTTTTTTAGACAACATTTTATCTTCCAATGATAATATATATATTCTAATAACATATATTAAAACAATTTAAATTATTAAAAAAAAGAAAATTTAATAACTAACAAAATTAACTAATAGAATTGAGCAAATATATTGTTAGGTCTCTAGTATGAACGACAGTTGTTAACTATTGAAATGGATAGTTCTAAAGCACTCTGCATTATTTTGTTAAAAATGCTACTACCATTACTAATACTATAACTTATCAAAAAAAAATTCATATTGAATGTTTTAAGAAGATACAGTATGCATATTGTTGAATTACAGTAATTTTTATATTAAAGCCGCATGCATTAATTGATACATTCTTCTAAATTATTTCTATATTCTTACGTGTTTTACTAACATATAACACACAGTCGAAAAAATCATTGTAACTGCTAACCTCGAAAACTACTCAATTTATCTTGCTGAAATTCTGCATACGAATAAAAAATTAATAACAACAGCAATAATTAAACTTAAAAGTTCGCAAAAATATGCTAGCATCTTACTTTAGTTTAGTAGGATCCGCTAGATAGCGTAGAAGTACAATATGAGATACCTGCGATAGAAATAAGTGGGTCTAGTAATAATCTCCCCAAGCCAATTGCTAAATACCATAGTTTTTCACTGGCAGTCCATAAAGAATAGAGTTATAAGTCGTGCAGCTATGTATTCCGACTATTGACGACATTTTCTAATAGACAAGTGACTAACTTGTATTTTATCCCAAAGTACCCAAATAAATAAGTGCCACGAATAAAAGACATTCTGGAGGCCAACGTCTCCAGCGTAATACCAGGAGACGTCTAGCCGGAGAACAATCTGCTCTAACTACTAGGGGTTTCATGGTCGTTCTTCCAACCGACTTAGTTCTACCAGAGCAGATTTTTCTACAATAGCATGTCAACGAAAACACTACTCCTCAGTAATTTGTACTCACGGTATACTCTATGAGGAGGTATACTCCAGGTCCACTTCTCCAACCAACGGTAAATGGTTGGTTGTCTGGGGAATAACCTGAAGACGAGATATTCTTCGCCAGTCGAGTATCCCCCTCCAGCACGGTCTCCGTATGCAGAAACTCCGAAGATAAGAGTCAAGCTACTTGCTAGTGGCTCTCCATCATCGAGAATAATAATGATGATAATAATAATAATAATAATAATAATAATAATAATAACAATAATAAAAACGATAATAATAATAATAACAATAATAATAATGATAATAATAATAGAAATAATAATAAAAAAATACTAATAATAATAATAATGATAATAATATTATACTCATAGTTATAATAATAATAATTCAAATAACGTCCAATGGTGGTACAGTCAAATTTTGTATTTATTAAAAAAAAACGACGTTTTGGCCGTTTAGACATTGCCCCAGCCCTCATCAAGTACAAAAATCTATGAGTAATACCCAAATTCCTTACAATAAAACTTTTGGTAAATACAATAAATGCAAATTAAGTAGAGTGTATAATATACCTCTGACTCTTACAAAGAGGATGTAAAATCGTAATGTAGTCAGAATTTTAAGTTTGGTTGCTTTTATACCCTGCACATACACAAATGACTTAGTATACGCACATAATACAATCAAATAAGAATCGCAAGCAGTTCCTTGTGAGACACACATAAACAAATCATGTTTTCCTAATACTGTAAATAAAAGAAGTCCTCAAATCATGTACATCAAGTTAGTCTCCTGTCTTAATTGGCTTACCGAGAGACTTATAACAATTTTTAAATTTTCTGTATCTTTTGGTCTATTGTTATTATTATTAAAATAATGTATATTTAACATTTTAGAAAAAAAGCGCTTCTGGTAATTTTGTTCTATGTCTGAAATTTTTATTTTATTAAAATTGAAGTTGTGTGTAAATTCAATGCTATGTTGTGATAGTACACATGTATCCTTTTTTTTAATGTGTCTTTTATGTTCTGCCATTCTTAATTTTACAGCTCTCGATGTATGACTGACATAACAGCAATTGCAATTCGCACATGGTGTGTCGTAAGTGACATTATTTTTATCGAGTGGCTTGGTTACATCTTTTCCAAATGAAAAGATCGAATTCAATTTATTGTTTCAACTGTTTACAAGACCAATGTGAAGCTGCTTACAAAATGTTTAATAGGACTATACAAGTGGTGAACATACAGTAATGATAATATTAGTTTATAATTATTATTGTTTCTATTGCAATCCTCAATCATACTTATGTTTTTTAAGGTATTTATTTTTTTGTTTAAAAATTTATCAATAAATCTTTGAGGATAAATGTTAGCTAGTCAAAATTTATTGATTAATTTTAAATTATCGTTATGAAATTGAGTGTCTGCTTATTTAATGGAAAAGTCTTCTAATGTGTAAATGATACCTATTTTATGTTGTATTGGATGGTGGGAGAGAAAATTCAAGTATCGGCCTGAATGTGTGGATTTTTGGTATGAATAAGTTAGTAGTGTGTTTTTTGTTGAATGATAATTTTTAAATTTAAGAAACTAATGCTTTTGTTGTTGCATGTCTCAACAGTGAAATGTTATTCCGGACAATAGCTATTTAAAATGTTTTTAGTATAGTTAACACATTTAGTAGGCACACATATAAGAATATCATCCACATACCGCACATACAGAGGAACATCAAAACATAACTTCTTTAAGCATGAAATTTTAAGCAAACGCATTACACGATCACACAGCACTGGACTACAGGGACTGCCCATTGGAGATCCATTAAGTTTATTAGTACATTGTGCGATATGTCTTGGAAAAACGTCATAAGTCCTACATTTGATTAAAAATTTGCACTTTAATTTACCGCTCTTCAACTTCTTCTGAACACAACCAAGCTTATAAAAACTAAAATTTACATTTCTACCGAAGCAAGCACTTCTGGAGTCAAGCACCCTTGAAAGCGATTCAAACTTCCTACTGGTGAGGATGGTTAGTAGTTGTTGCAATCTGGTGTTCTCCATTGCAGCAGTGTGTGGATGCAGATGTAAATGTAAAGGACGTACAGCTTTCACCAGCGTCCACAAATAATAAAATAAGATGTCCACGAAATTTTTTTAGGAAAATTCCAAAGATTGAAATCGAAAAAAATGTTAAGTCCAAATTTTTCAAAAGTTATCGGAAATTGATTAAGTGTGTTGATAACGTACAAAATTGAAGCATGAAATTTTATTTCTCAGGTGAAATTTTGAGATAAGAAATCACCTGAGATCTCACCTGAGAAATCTGAGTAGGGTGAGGATCGTATCGACATCCCTAATAGAAACCTTATCAATTTATGTAAAAATATAGATTTTGCATAGGCTAAGTGTAAAAAAAAGATTGTAAATATGCTTATGTTTCTTACAAAAATCAATATTAAATGTATTTTTGGTACTAGTTGGTATAGTGTTGTTGCTAAAAGTAGAGTTGCTTCAACTGAAAAATAAATATGATTTATTTAATCTCAGATCAATTATTAAAACAAGCCAAATTTTACATCAAGTATAATGGTGATCTGAACTGTTCACACAGTGTATGTGGATCATTCTACTGAAAAAGGTATATTCCGTCTTTCAGTCAATTACAATGTCGTGTAAGGAGATATCGATCTGAAATTTTTTTTAAATAATTAGGGGATGGTTTTTGCTAGAGCTACAAGAGAATCCAGATCATAAAAAGGACTGCTTTAGTTTGAGATGCAAAAAAGGGTCCAAATTAGCGTTAGGGGATCAAGTCTCGTTCGGAAATTTGCAGTTTTGACGACGGCTGGAAGCAAAAAAAAGAGTTTCTAATTCTTTTACAGCAAGAGATCTTAAAATTATTAACGTAAAGAACATTTTCACGAATTCTAGAGAACACAGAAAATATTATTCATTATTTAGATAATGTTCAAGTTGTGCGGCCAAAATCTAAGGAATGTAACAATTCAACAGGAAATGTTACCACAACTGCACGCAATTGAATTTTAGCATTCTAACTTTTACGTTTTATAGTTTACTGAGGTCAAGAATGTTGCAGGGATTTTTCCAATTTCTTCATTTCAATAAGCCAGGCTCGCGAATTTGTAAATTCGATCCCTTTATAATGAAAACTAAGAGCCCTTAACGCTTAGGAATGTCATGTATCTTTTTGAAGCGTTTAGTTATCGACTTGGAGGTTAATGGATTAAAATATAGCTGTTTTGTATATGATATAAGGGTAGTGGTGAGGTTTAATTTTTTTTGAGGTTGAATTGTATGTATTTTTTAGCGAATTGACAAACGCTGGTAACGCTATGCTGTAAGGTCTTGTAACTTTGTTTTATGTTGGAATATCAACTTAGATTGTTACTTTTACAAATTTTTATAATAAGCAACTGATATTAATTTAAGAATGAGGTTTTATTTTCATGCAGAGTGCCATTATTTTGATTATAGTAATATAAAAACACGTGATACTCGTAATTTTTAAAAATAAAACATCAAAGTCGTCGTAAAAATTTTTTTGATGCAGATCTAGCAGAGCCCAAAAAATTTGAAATTATTTTTGTTACAGTTAATATAAAAAAAATATTTGTGCAATTCAAAATCTGTTTCAAGATTTCAAGTGATTGTCCGTTTCAGCCCTTATAATTTAATGGTTTTCGTAGAATGACATATGTATGTGAGTATGTAATCAAGTTTTTCGGCTAACTCAAGTAATTGTTATACAAATAGACACAAATTGTATTGATGAACTTCGAGTTTAGTTTTAAAGCCGGTGTATTGCATTCAGACAGTTTTAATCAGAGAACAATTTTGCCAGCATTTTTACTCTATATCTATAGGAAGAAAAAAAAAATTTGGCTATACATTTCAACACATACATTTAATAGGCCTGTATTGAAAAAAAAATTTCTAGATCGCAATAAAATACAACTTTTTTGTGGTGTACATTTCATTCTGTCATGCAAACTTGATTCTTTGTTATGTGAAATATAATGCATGTATTAAATCAGCAAAAAATAATTTTTTTTTTTTCGTGTGAATAAAAGAAATTTTATCTTTACAACAAAGTTTTAGATACAAAAGTTGTAGAGCTTGATGAAATAAAACGTTTGCTTCGTAAGTTTTTCCCTGCAATGCCATGTTAATACTAGAAATAGTCAAAGTTATATCAAAAAGACAAAAAACTTGTTTTACGGCGCTCAAATATTTTTCATTTCATTTTAGGTTGAAATGTTCAATAAAAAAGTTAAAGATCCTATAAAACAGCACTTTTGTTTAATTGATCATGTTTGGTAATATTGACATCCTAACACTTTAAACGAAGAAATTGTGTTAAAATACCTAAACAATCGTCTAGTAGCGTATAACTCTCTTATGTGTCATTTGCTGACCCAATATTTTGTATAAACTTACAGATCCTATTATAATAGACTTGTTTATGTTAAGCATTTATGTTTTTAGTATTATCCTAACATGAGATAAGACAGAAAACGTTTTGAAATGGCTGACAAATTGTTTTGTCGTTTGTAATATTAGGGTTTTTGACCCTATAATTACCTATGATGAAAACAAGACAAGACTAACCAAAAAACTTGACTTTTACTCTTTGCTTTAGTGAAAATTGAAGACACTCATTAAGCAGTCGTCTCTACAGAATTTCATTTGAAAACTAATTATTTTAGACAGATTCAAATTTAGGTCAGTAATGTTCTGATAGATATTACTTCATAGTTTGTAAAATTCAAACTATAACTAACTTGCATGCATTTTGATTATAATGCAATGACCAAACATTGAGTGAAAAATTTTGAATAGTTTACTGTCAAAAAAGTTTGTTGAATATGCAAAGATAATGGAGAAAGCTCTAATTACAAAAGCAGTAAATTATGAAATAAATGGCATAGTAAAACAAAAGGCTGACTCCGATAGAGGGATTAAGGTGGCTCATGTTGTGACACTGGTAAACGTGCTTGGTAGTGATACAATATTGTACTAGAAACGAAGAGTTTGTTGTAATTTGTGTAATTCTAGCTATTTTGGGGCGAGTTTTTCCGTGCAATTTTCTTTTAGAGTGATTCCAGGATCTTTCCTTGCCTTACATGTCTTTGAGCCTGAGTGATTGTAAGATAGTGTTCAGGTTACCGATAGGAATTAGCGTATCCAACGACAGGCGCCAGGCAGGAATAGTCAGCCTTACTAGTAGGAGTGATCCCTTAAACGTAGGGCTATTACGGGGATACTAATTAGCCTGGACCCGATGCTTTGTCAGAGAACGCTGGCTTGAGGTAGCTCTTTTGTCTACTGCTCTAGTCACGTAGGAAAGTTTTACTCGTATATGTATATATGTATACATACATCAGTATTGTTATTCTGTTATCATCTGTCATTCATAACCATGAAGCTGATTTTTACATCTTTCTCGGCAAATATCTTTTAAAAATGACCGATAGCCAGCATTTTTCATAACAGAAATAAAATAATGAAATTTTTTCTACAAATACATCATAAAATGTCTGCTCAGGTTTTTGATTTTGAGTCGAAAAATACTTGTACAACTGATTTTTTAATGCTTTTTCATTTCAGGTCATATTACTCAGTTCAACTTTCAGCTGAAATTTCTCGAGATTTTTTCCAATTTGGAGTATAAACAGAGTTACCATTGGATTCAGCAGATTTTAATAATTAAACATATTTTTTTCTCAGATTTTTGCAACGGAGTAACCTTAACTGACAAGAAATAGGCGTTCTGAAAAATGTAGTCTGCACCTGGAAAATCTACACAGTAGCGAATGGACCCGATGCACATCCATGCAGAGAGTTCCAGCTTAACTGGCAAGGTGTTTCACTGGAGATTTTTCCACTGCTCCTATAATATGATAAATATATCAGTTAGAAAATCGGTACATGAGTGCTGGAATATGCCCTTACACATAGGAGGTGAGTAGCCGGCCTTGGTGACTGGGCAAGTAGTCAGTCACGGTAACAGGGTAAAAAAGTAAAATTGAAATATATATATATATATATGTATATACATATATATATAAGTTAAATTGATCTGGAACAATAGCATTATAACAGCTACAATTTATTTGTTGTAAAATAATGTTGTAAGTGTGTTGAAAAACCTTCATTTTGATATTGTATCCCTTAAAAATGCTTCAATGGATCAGAATTTTTGTACATTTTTTTGGTTTTTCAACCATTTTGTCAAATAAAGAAAAGTATTTTTACAGAAAATTTGAAAAAAAACTTATTTTTGAGGTGAGTGCTCTTCTCAATTCACTCCAAAGTTACCATTTTTTTTACCAAGCCACCAAAATCCTTGTATTATGTTGTATAGTTAACAATAAATTTTAAAATATACTTCATTCAGTATCGAAAATTTTAACATTTACTCAGTAAAACGTAAGCCTTACAGCACATATCAGAAAAAAGTTAAAAAAACGTTATTGTTAATATTTTAGAACGTTGCTAAGAAATTCAAAATAAGTTCTAAAAATGTTCTGAAAACGTTAAAAATTTTCGCATTTTCTAAAGTACTTTTCTATGATTACTATTGATACAGTACTTCCACTGGTTCAGAGTTTAACGATAACCATAGATTTTTTTTTAATCCAGCTTTAAAAACAATAATATAATAATAAATTTACTTATCATTGTCCAAAGTGTTGGCAAATGTTATAGGTGTAACCAATTCCTACTAACTTTTTTTTTCGACATCAGTACAAGTTTTGTTCATAGTTGTGATTATAGTATGAAATGAGACGTTTAGTTCGTTTAGACGTCATTTTTTTATGATACAGGAGCATAAAAAGAAATTACAGTATACTTTTACTCAATAAGTTAATAGATAACACAAAATGTCTTTTTTGTAGAAATTTCTCTTGATATTGTTAGTTTTACACACTTAAATGTGGTGAAATAATGAACTTGGATTTACAGTACTGAGATTACAAAATGATACTAAAAGTGACAAAGTAGTGATCAGTTTTACATCATCATGGTATGTTACATTCATGAATCCCTTTTTAAATATGCTTTCAAGATGCTCGCTTTCAAATATACTTCAGAGATAGACCTACTTTTTGTCACGTTTCAAAAAAAGTTTTTTTTTTGGTCACTAAATCTAGACTTCTTCTTCGTCTGTACTAACGTAATGTTCAATATTTCTTAAAACCCAGTTTATTAACGATTCATAATTTTTTTTACTACAACATTATCTAGCAACATGTACAGCACATGATGAAGATAAAAAGACTTAAACTCCAAAAACATCTCCATAGATAGAGAAATTTTCATTATTTATTTAATATGACTCTTACTGTGGTATGAAAATTATCAGGTCACGCTATGTACAACTTTGGCACTACGAACTTAATTAACTGTACAAGTACATGTACACAACATACGCAAACTTTAAGTGTCAGGATAATTTTTTAGATATTTCAGAGTAGTGTTAAAATTTAAAACTAGTAGACAGCAGGTGCTTGGGTATTTAAGTATGAAGTTATACTTCTATAAAATTATATGACAGACAGTATAATTATGAATGTAAAAATACTTTCTATGAAACAATATTGTGTACAAAGGTAGTGCGATTATCGTTGAAATAAGTATTTCTACGTTCATGGGGTGTGGTTTCAATACATATTCTAATATTTAATTACTGTATGGTTGTTAACAATATATTATAGCATAATACAATATAAATAACATGTAGGCTGGCCAGTATAAAATGTGTGATTTCATCGAATCTTCCGATGGTTTCAAAACAACTCTCTATCGACTACATTGATTACATCTTTAACGTCACGCTCATATCTGTAGCATACGCTCAGACACTGATTCCTAGTACGTATTTAATACCTAAAAGGTTGAGAAAACCATCCTGTAGTACCACTTTCATTATTAAGGTAGTATTACGTGGAAGTGAATGTCCCTTCAGGATGTTCATTACACATAGATTTTTTTCACAGATATTATTCAAACATTAAATGTATCCTGTTCTATGGTCTTGGAGTGCTCCCGAAATAACTATAAGGAATTTCGATCAAGTACTTTATAAATATCAAAAACGAGAGAAAGAGACGCATTGTGCTTAATCGTTTGAATCCAAGGACTTACTCCTTACTATTGACCGATTCTCTTGCTTGGTATTCTCCAACTGATCATAACTCTCAACTCCAATATCCTTATATTCTCAGTTTTTTTATCCTTTAGGGCCCAAACTAGGAGGGACGCACGGATACATAGCTATATTCTATCGTACGTAATACGCCCGAGGCCACGACGTCATCATTCTCGATGGCGATCGTTTTATCCTTTCTAACAGTATTTTGTATGTATCGTATTGTTTGTGTTGTGTATATTTAATCCATTTGGAAAAAAAGGGTGGGTTTACATAATTACATAATTTTTCTTTTCCTTACATATTTTTGTTTTCCTTTTATTTTCTTGTACATACTTAAAGACATTAAACAATTAATTATAAGCCAAGTTGTTCTACTTTAATTTTCCTTGTGATTATTTTACAGTACATAGATCTTCGCTAATAATTAACTTTATTTGAACAAACTCTTGTTTTACATGTTTATATTGTTCTACTGATGACGATAACAAAAAAAATCTAATCAATTTTTTTTTGTTACAAATTTTTTTTCAACGCGCAGTTTTATATCATTTTTCTTAGTTTAACAATTTTTGCCAAAGGTTTATTAATTCGTTATTATTAGTATTCTTTTCACAAGTTCTTTCTACTGTACATAGTTTTTTGGACAAAACAAAAAAAATTCTTCTTCCCTCACGAACTATGTATTTTATTTATTTATTATGTATGTATGTATATTTTGTTAAAAGAGGCACATACTTTTTGTTATTTGTACACAGGACTATTACTTATGCTAAAATGTTAGATTCTAGTACTTAATTTAAATAATGTATTTTTATTTATCATGCTAATCTCTATTGTTAGTTACCATAACCTGGCTGATGTTCTTGTAGTTGATTGCCTAGCATTGGAATGACAGTTGGCTGCAACCTTGTAGAATGAATTGCACTTTTATTCCTCTTGATATTGTTTCTGCTTTCTTTACCTGTAAACATTTAAGCCAAGTTTAGTATGAAGGGATCCCCCATTTTAAGAATCCAAACAACCCTGCTGCCGTGCCTAGTGCTATTTCTACCGCCATCCATATGTACTTTTCTCAGTTAGAAGACTTCTCCTCTGCTTGATCTACCTCTCGTAGGAGTTCAATTATATCCGTTAATTTTGTACCCGTCGTTAACCTTGGATCCGTGTTCTTGACTATCGAGTTCCTGCAACCCATCTCTTTCTATAATCGTTTTTATGAGACTCAGTATTTTATCCCTTTCCATCCATCTTATCCATTGTATCATTCTCTTTAAGTTCAGATTCGGGCCCTTTCAATAAACTACCGGACTTTTACCTTCCTCTTGATCTAGTTCCAGTCCTGTTTCCAACATTTAAGCTGTGCAGCTTCTTGCCAGGTCTATCACTCCAGCGTGCATTACTTTTAGCATCTCATGATTGGTGTACTCGCTCTGCTCGTGTATTTTTTCTTTTCATCCAGTACTAAATGCGGATTAATTTCTTGCATGCAGAGGAGTCAAATATGCACCTTTCTATCTAGCTAATACAAATGCAGATTCTTCTCGCTTCTTTATGGTCTCCCCTAGTATGAGTCGTATTTTGCAGGGGTGGTCCTTCTAAACCTCCTGCGTTGGCTCTACTTGTGTACATACATTTATTTTACCGAATTTCTTGTCTTGATCCACTGCCTGGCCCGATATTTGTGGGAATCTCTCTTTGTTTGTGCTGCTCAGTGTGTACTCGTATGTTTTCTGTAAGTAAGCTACCACATTCGTTATGTTAAACTTTTCCTGCTTCACCATTAGAAGGGATATCCTAAGCAATTGTAAGTCTTCCTCTATTATCGACGGTATTTAGATGTAATATATAACATTTTTGTTGAGCGTCAGGGTTTCTATCTCTGCTATGTTTTCTATTTTCTTCTCTGTTGCCATGCTTTCGTCTCTTGGAACCTTGAGATCTGGTTGGAACTGCTTTGACATTACTTCTGCTTCTGATATTGCTCTTAATGCTGCTTGCGGTAAACGCGATATTTCTTGGCTCACTGAATATATAATATTCGATGATAATTCGAATTTTTCTGCTAGATCTCCGGCCAGTTGCTCGAATTCCTTTATTATTCCTGACACTCTGTCATATCTGCTTATCCAATCTGAGAACATTTTCAGCCCTTCATCCGTAATTTTTCCTGCCTTATCCTCGAACCTCTTCATATTTTGAGGTGTCTGTTTGTAACCAGTGAGCGCTACAACTCTTATTTGCTTTTTTAAGTAATTGATTGTATCCGTTGTATTTTTCAAGTCTGCTTCTATTAACTCCTGTATCTTATCCTTATTAGACTTCAGTACCTGCCCCTGGAGTACTTGTACTGCTCTTATCTGGCTGTAAACTTTCTGTCCCACCACCACTCTATATGCTGTTTTGACATTTTGCAGTGGCTCAGAGACCCTGCGAGTAGCCATTCTTGTCCGTTCTCCGCATTCGTTTTTTTTTCTTGTCATCACCTTACATTTCCACTTTACTTGTTTGTATTTGTTTCCCTAAGCATTTAATTCCAATCTACGTACCATATAATTTTCTCCGTTGACGCGACTGATTGGATAAGTCCCAGATATTCTACTAATAAGTTTCATGCATAGAGACACTATAAATAGAAGGGGCAAGGGAGCTCGACAAGCGTTCACTCGGTAGATAGAGAAAGGAAACTGGACAGGTCTAGTCTACAAATACAGCCACAATATTAATAACTGTGTAGGCAGCTAGCCAACTACCCCATCAATGAAAAGGTGCGAGGGAGATACAAGACCCGTCTGGTTTTCTTGCTCTTTTTACCGAGTGGACGCTTCCACTTACACGCGACCGTATAGTTTGCCTCCTCTAGTTATAATATTTCTATGGTTTTATGCTCGTCAGTTTTAATGTTATACACTTGGTTTTGACTTTTGTCGATTGTACCACGATTTACTTTTTACCCGATTTTCTATTTTCCTCTCTTGCTCTTTCTTTAACACGGTAAGGTATAGGAAGGGGGGCATATCAGTAATTCCTTGGTCTTTACCCTTTTTGACATCACCGTTTTCGCTAGTATTTTCTCTGATCTTGCCCTGTGCTCGTGTACGAAGTGTATTATAATTTTTCACTTAAGCAATTGCTCGTTGTATTGTTAATGTCTCCCCATACTGATTGTTGAACAGTATTGCAGAATCTACGAGGTGCCACATGCATGAGCGTAAGCTGCCAAGATTTTGAAAACTTCGAGGCATTTATAACACATTTAAAAAAAAAAGATATGTAACAGGAAAAATCGTTGCTTATTTTCAAACTCAGCTGCAGAAAGTGTGTCAATGGCAAGGCCAATGAGTGGGCGAATATTATGATTATGTAAGCCTACTACTGAGCGGTGCTGAAAAGGCTTTGATGGAAGATAAGGCCACTGCGTACAACGTGCATATGATGGCACCAATAAGAGACATGGCACTAGACATATTTATAAAAGAACTATCATCTATGATAAACCAGCAGGTAGATGCGAAAGAACCTGCCTCCTTAGCCGATGCCTTTGAGTAGGCGTTGAGATTTGAGAGCCGAATGAGAGCGAATATAGTCCTGGACACACCATACCAAGGACTACCTCGCAGTGATTTTAGAAATAATCTAAATAAATCGTATTAACAACAGAATAGATACCCTGACCAGCAATTATCATCCTATTAAATATGACAACCTAATGAGCACCAAATCAGCAATCAGAATCAAAATACTAATAGACAATGCAATAATAATCTAAATTTTTGAGGAAATTTCAGGAACAACAAAAAAAGTCGATATCATGGAAATCAACAAAGTAGTAATAACAATGGGCAAAACAATTTAAATCGACATAACAACGAGAATCCTAACAGTTTTTATGCACAACGAAATTCCAATTTTAATTCTAGAAATAACCAATCTAGTTATCAAGGCCACACAAATTACTATAGTACATACCCCTAAAATAATAATCAATTACAATAATTACAACCAACAACATTTTAATTGTAATTATCGGAAGCAATATTTTCAGAACTATTGACTGCTAAGACACAATTATTTACGGCATCTTTTAAACTCGAAGGTAGCTCACCCACAACGTCGTGCGGAAGTGAGCCCCCAACGTGTCAATCAGAACCAAACACGGAGTACTACATTTCAGGTGATGAATATTGCAACAGAATCAAAAACGTCCACATTGGTATGTGCCAAGGACTTGGTGTAGATGACGAGCCTACAAGCATAAGGTTGTCAGTCTCAGAAGGAAAAAATGATTTTATCACACTCATGCTTAATGATAAGGCCACAAAAAACCTAATGAAATTGGACCAGTTGCACTCATACTCACGTGTAATAACTAGTGAAATTATTTATCCAACGAAAATAACACCTCATCCAGTTCTTACTGAAAGATTAATCCATATAACTACACAAGAAAAACCTACAGTCTTATCCCTAACAATTTGTACATCAAAGATGGCGGTCTATTAGGTCAAAACTTCTGTAAAGAACGACGAGCTACATTATCATATTATCATGATGCTATAATAAAAGATGATGACATAATGAACCCCATTCCTTTTTAAAAAACTCTTAAAGAAATAGAGCAACTGGAAGAAGTTGAAAAGTAATGTAAAGCAATAAAACTTAAAAAATAAGCGCAGGAAAATCAAGTTTTGGCTACTACTCTTAATACAAACAAAGAAATGGATTATCCTAGAAATACGATTGGCCAACAAAAATTTTATGACGAATAGATCGTAGGCCAGCCCAAAAGGTCAAATATTTCTAAATACAAAAAATTTGGAGACATAGAAGCTGATTTGCACTTTCAAGATAAATATGACAGATTGATTTTGATAGAGAGAGGTAATAGTTTTATAAAGCCCATTAAAAATAAGACTTATGAAAGTGGGATGAGTGGGATGGACTTGGCTTTTTGAAAAATTAAATTACTATTAGCGCGGAAAAAATCAAAATGGTAGTTATTCGGTTTTTAAACAAATCTAGATAGTTTTAGACTTCAAATTGTGTCAGCTAACGGGCCAAAAAAATGGTAAATGTGGTAAAAAATGGTTTTTCGCATCTAGAAAAAAACTGGGGAGTCGGACGAAAACATTGTAGTGTTGAAAAAGATGCACAATTTTAAGATGAAGAAAATGAGCTCCAGGGGAAAAAAATTGGCCCAACCATTTTTTTGCAATTTGCCAAAAAGTACTCTTTTGGACCGTTTTTAAAAATCTATAACTCACGTTTATTTAAATAGTAAGACTTTATAATTTAATACAAGGTAGATCTTGTGCCCCTCAACATTGACACTGAATTTAATAAAGATCGGTTGTTAACTTTTTGCAAATCGCAACTAGAAGCAAAAAAGGGTCACTCCACAAAAAAGTTGGACGTAGCTGGTTTTTCAACATATTGCCATTTTTCAAACGGCATTGTACTCATCGAGGGTCATTCTATAACCTACCAAAACGTCATTCCGTTTAAAATTACGGAAGTACGCGAAAAATTGATGTCAAAAACAGTGACAATAAATTTGATGGTAAATCTAGCTTTTTTTATATCTGTGATGGTGTCATACGTCCTTTCTTTTGCGGCACTCGACACTGGAGAGAGTGACAACGAAAGAGGAATAAGACAGGGGTAACCGATGTAATCTAAGTCTTGACTGGGTGTTTGAACAGTTAATAGATCCTTAAAGTTCACAGAAAGAGAGCAAAATGGTGAAACCTGAACAGTCACCGATTAGTACTAACCGCGCTAAATGTTGACTTACATTCGTGATCGGTGGAATTGCAACGTTAATTAAGGTGGCTCATCACCTTCTTGAAAGTCAAGCTATTGCACTTAAATTAAAATCCATGGTAAAGTATTACTCAATGGATGTACAGCTCGAATTTCAGAGCATGATGCCAATCCAAATTAAAAAAAAAAAGCAAATTCAAAATTCGAAGTTTTAACATTTGTTTTATAAGGCATTTTGGTTTTGTCACCAAAATTTTTAACTTTTTTAGGCTAAATGTCGAACCACATGCTACAGAAACTGAAAACAGGTTGTTTAAATAATCTTTCTTCTAAGGAAATTACGAAAGTCCAAGGTTGCCGAGTGAAAAATAGTATATGACGTGCTGAAAAACCGAAACCAAAGGCGGACAAAAGCGTAAACAAGCGAATTCGTATCCATAGGTATACACGTTGTGCCTACTACGCAATGTTTTTAGGTGTGATAGTCGAATGTTGCACAAATGGATAGTACAAAGATGATGAACCACCTCAACAGCACTGCTCCACCGTGACAGGTGTCAATATACCTTAAATCCCTCCCTACCTTCCCAATCTATATAGCGTTTTAGACCACCAACTTTTTCGCTCGTTGCAAGTAGTAGCAGGGAAATAGACCTGTGTTCTCCCTCTCTCCACCCCCCTCCTTGTTAGAACTACTGAGCCTCCTCAGAAGTATCGCGGTTGTATTGAGTGATGCATACGAGCGTCTCAGTTGTCGTCTTATACAGTTTGTCGCATGGTTCTTCTCTGTTATTGTAGCAGAAAGCACACGCATCACCTCCTCTATACCGTTTGATTTTTTTTTAATTTTTAGTTTGACGTTATTTTTTTTTAATAATTGGTTAAATTAGTAGTGATTTAAAATGAGTTTAAGTAAGGTACTAAAAAAATCAAAACTTGAACATAATATTAGAACAGAAAGTCACCCATCTAAAAGTGTCACAAATTTTGAAAATGAAGATGTGCCAAAAAATGATTTGTGTAATGATGAACCAACAAAAAAAAAGTTACCAAACATACTTTCGTTACACGACTAATAAAGCAAATGAGAAAGCTGGCGTGTGTTTATTGTGTGAAGATGAGACTATTAAATCAAAAAACAGCAACACGTCGGGATTAAAGTTCTATTTAAAAAAAAATCACTCAAGAGAATTCCAGGATTTGTTTGGAGAGAAGCCAAATAAATTTCCATCAAACCAAAGTACGTTGGATACTTGTGTAAATTTAAGTAATAAAATGAGTTTTATTTAATAAAAAAAAGCATTATTGCAGTACGTAACATACGTAGAACAAACACGTGTTGTTTGAGAGGTAAGATGCGAGAGGTAAAACGGTTTCATAAACATCACGTCACGTCACGTCACGTCACGTCACGAACTTCTATTGCACCTGAACAAATCAGATGTATAGGAGAGGAGAGCATAGAAAATCTATCAAGAATGCCCTTCTCTACAAAAAGAAATTCTGTCACAGCTAAAGGCGGTGCAGTGCTGCTGGCAAAAACAGCGCAATGAGATACCGTTTAATATAGTGACATCACATTTTTATAGTAAATGTAACGAGTGAAAGCAGTCCACGGCAACGGAAGGCCACACCATCAAGCATCAAAAGAAATAAATCAGCCAATCAGCAGCTTGGCTGTGTAATATAATATAATATAAGTAATATTTATTGGGCATATAGTAAGTCAACGATAAATCGAACCAGACCCTATGGAAATACAAGCCGTTCGAGAATTGCCCAAACCAAAAACTATGAAAAATATGAGACAATTCTTAGGACCAGCTGAATACTATAGACGCTTCATTTAAGATTTTTTAAAAATAGCTAAGCCGTTATTATATTTATGAGAAAAGGGAGAAAAATTTGAACGGACTGCAGTGCAAGAAAAGAGTTTTCAAATACTAAAAGACCATCTATGTCAAGAGCCTATTTTACAATTTTCTGACTTCAATAAATCAATCAAGTTAATAACAAATGCATCTGACTACGTTATGAGAGTAGTATTAAGTCAAGAAAAAATAGGTTTGACTATCCTGTCATATATCTTTCAAGAACTCTAAATAAAGACAAAATAAATTATTCCACGACTGAAAAGGAACGTCTAGCCGGACTATATGCAATGTATTATTTTCATGTGTATTTATTAAGAAATGAATTCATTCTTTTAGCTGATCATAAGCTATTGAATTGAATGCATGAAAAAAGATCTAGGTCAGCGTTTAATGCGATTTACGTTTGAATTTACCGATTATAAAAATACTTTCAAGAACAAGCCAGGAAAACCTAATACTAATGCTAATGCACTATCTGGGAACCCAGTACCAATATTTCTGTATGCGGAAAACAATATGAATAATGGATCAACATAATAAAGTGATATGATGGTGGGTTAAAAGAACATAGAGGAAAAGAAAAAAACATAATTACAAAGTCAGAGAAAAAAAAAAGTAAGATCACCCAACTTAACGACGATCAAACCTAAAGCATTGCCAACAACATTGTAAAAGACAGTGGAAGTAACAAAACCTAGAAGTATGACCAACTCAGGAACAAATGTACCTAAATGAGACAAGGGCCATGAACGGCCCCTTGCTTGAAGAACAAATAAGGAACGGCCAAAGTTAGATCATAGTGGGTTTGCTCAAAGGACGCGAACAAAAACATTTCTACAACCATAAACATCTTCTATATCTCGACCAAGTATATTAAGAAATGTCACTAAAAATACATCCAAAGATTCTAGCTTCTTAAAAGTAAATTTTTCAAAATAAGTAGCCTCGATATTACACGCTAGCGATACAAATACAGAAACCAATGGAATAAAACCTAATAGTTCCAAAAATAAGGAAATACCACAATTACCAGTCATACATATAAATAACCTTGGTGCATTGTCAAGAACAAGTATGTTTTCTGAAAACGACTCGAGTTATACTAAAGAATCGTCAGAAGAAGATACACAGCCATCACTATATGACCCTAGACGATGTGGATTACAACAAAAATTGACTGAAACAGACGTAGACTCAAACACTGACCTAGACTCAAATGCGACAAATACGGAAATCTCCGTTATACCCATTTTACTTAGTAAAGGTTGAAACGACGACGTTTTTTAAGACATACCTTAAATGGCGACAAGTAATATTAATAAAGTTATTTATCAAAAAACACAAAAGTTAACAGAAAAATCTAACCAAAGGCTTCAAGAAAATTTAGACAAGTCTAACAACGATGATAAACCCAAGCAAGCTGATATGGATTTTTTATTAGTAATCAGATTTTTTGATGAAGATAAGCTGGATCCCGAAATTCAGGACATATTAATCGAAATGGACAACTATTATCTCGATAAATTTAATGATTTTGTATTAGAGAAAAAAATTACAGCTTTATCAAGATGAACAACGGACTTTGAACCTTGACGAATAACCGAAAAAACCCCAGATAACTTGAATAAAAACAACAAATAAACAAACTGCAATGCAAATAAATCAATGATACAAAGTATTGCACCTAATTTCATGCTGCTATCAGACGTATACCCTTTCACGCTAACCAATCAATACAAACTACAGTACAAAAAGATGTATATAAGGCTTAGTGACAGTAGCAGTAGTACTGACAGTTATAAGAACATAAATAAAGCTGAGCTAATAAACAATATTATTACCACCTGATATTATCTTACATACAAGAAAGACAATATAGTTCATTTTACTAGCAAAGATTGTCAACCAGTCACATCTGTCTCAAGTTTGGAATGATCGGTAGGTGCACTGGGCTCTAGTTATTTGTCATTAAAGAAAATAAAAGTTTTTCAAATATTAATAGCACCTAATGGAAGATATAATACACTGTCAATTGTTATTAATAAAATAACTACCAGTTTTGTAACTTCAGAAAGTCTCACAACAGCTTTTCAATCACTTAGGAAAATATTTCTGGAACGAAATCTTAAAACTTCCCGAATTTCAAAAAGGGGACATCTGATGGACAAATTAGAACCTAGATTTTCAACAGAAATGTTATGTTATAATAACCAACTTTTAATAAGACACCTACACAAATTACTATCTGTTACGGTAAGGTTGAGTTTTCAGAAATCCAAGAACGTAATTGAATAATACAAACACTACATAGCAGCCTTGTTGGAGGACATAAGAGAAAAAACCAAACTTTTTGGAAAGTAAGAGAACGGTTTTATTATCCTGCAATGAGAAATGATATTCTTAATTATGCTCGTCAATGCAGTAAATATCAAAAGAAAAAAATTTAACGAATAAAAACAAGAGAGCCCTTAGTGCTTACAGATACACCTATTGAAAATTTTGATTAATGCCGTCAGTAAATTGAGTATAACACCAAATGGTAATTGCTATTTGCTAACTATACAGTGTCATTTAACTAAGTACATTATATTAGTCCCTGTACCAGACGTAAGATCAAGCACGCTTGCCGATGCACTCGTACAGAATCTAATGTAAGTTTACGGTTCTAGAGCAATTCCATCAGACAGTCATGCTACATTTATGCATAATTTATTGGAACAACTTATGAAAACCTAAAAGACCAATCATCTAACTACATGAGCATATAATCCTCAAACAAACGTATCACTAGAGTGAAGTCATGCTGCCCAGCTGACTTTATGTGAACTTACTTTAAAACTTATAATGACTGGGACAGTTAAGCATAATTTTCAGCTTTCACGTATAATACGAGTATACATGCAGCAACAAATTTTACGCCCTATGAACTAGTATTTTAATCTGATACATTTATGAGCTTACCTTAGAAGAACTGAGGCTTCCTTAGATCACATTATTCGTTCCCATGAAGATATGATTGACACCTTGCATAATTTACAAAAAGGTTGAGCACATCCAAAGCTATTTTCTCCAAATATATTCAGAACCGTAGCCCAGGATGTAAAGAAACTAGCAGGGAATCTAGAACTTGTTGCACCAATAGAGAATCTTCATGCTGGTGAAATAAGTACTCTAAGCAAATTAGGTGTTGTGCGTCAAGAAAACAGATTCATGGTAATATTACATTTGCCACTCGTAGATCGAACCCTTTATAATCTTTATGGACTACATCCAGTCATAATACCCTAATCTGGACAAAATGGATCTGCTTATATAAAACCATCGTACCCTTACTTAACAGTAGCAGCAGACCATAATTCGTATCTACAATTAAACGGAGTTATATTTAACCAATGTAATAAAACGGTATATGGTTATATATGCTCTGCTGTAGAGCCGTTAAAAAAACCCTATTCTATGAACGAATGCGAAATTTTTATGCTATTCCAACATAGTACAGAAATATTTAGATACTGTGAAATGATATTTACACCTAAACTAGAAAGTCAATGCATTTACTCACCAGCTGATAATTTATGATTATTCTTGACATCTTATGAAGAACGATCAAGCATTATCTGCCCTAATAAAATAACTCGACAAGAAAGAATGAAAGGTAAAAATTTTTTACGAATGGATGATGGGTGTACGGGAAAAACACATAAACTAATCTTATTTAGTGGACATAAGATCCTCACTCAAATACAATATACTTATAAAGCAGAAGTGAACTTGAACTAAACTGTATTACATAAACCCTGAAAGGACACTAATGCCTTTCATGATGCTATAAAATCGATTCGAGAACTCAACTTTTTTGAACAAGCTTGGACAGATAAAGAATTGAATGGACAAAATATAATAAATCAAATGAAAAAAAGATGAACCAGAAAGTTGGAGGAAAAGCATACTTCTTGTTTCTTTATTTATTTATTTTTATTTTTTTTTTTATTTTTTTTTTTTTAATACGTTATGCCATTGAAGCTTTTATCATTATAATAATACTAACAATCATTATCAGTAAGGCAAGAAGTTCTTTCAAGAAGTCTATCAAATGTAGTATCTTGGAAAAATTTATGAAACGCACTGTCAATCTAATAATCACAGAACCTCAAGTAACTATGAAACAAGTACCAAAAGAACACGAACCAATTGAACTTTATTTCGAAATAAAGGACAAACGAAAAATACCGAAATTCTTCAAAACTAGACCCAAACAAATGTTCGGAGTTTAATATTTCCACGATATACAGCCTAAAACTTGGAAATAGACCTATAAATCAATAGCAGTTGGATACTATTATCCTTTTGGGCTTCATAATGAACCCCAACTATGGAAAAACAACAAAGACTAGAGTAAACGTACATCATCCTTTACGCGAAGTTATTGAATAGTTAAAATATAAATGAAACATCAAGGAAACACATATACTTCTGGGTTTACATATATGCAAATCTGGAAGCATGTGTGTTTCTTTGATGTATAACTCAAATTATACACATTAAATTATGACCACCGTTTACAATAGAGATTCATTTCATAAAAAGTCGGATGAAACACTAAAAATAGGAGTGGAAGCTTAGACATTTTCGACTTTTAAGATGAAATCCACTATTTGTCAAGCAGAAAATATTTCTTTACCAACATTACCATACAGCGACAATGATATATCAAACATCGATCCAAAAAGACTTATGTGTCTTCTACCGTGGGATATACAAGAAACAAAGAGGGAAAGAGATTTCTTTAACCATGTCTCTCCATTTGGTACTCTAGAATATTGTTATGCCGTAAGAGATCGGCGAGAAAGATTATCCCAAGGATATATAAGATATATGGATCCTGATAGCGCTAAGCTAGCGTTACAGAATGACGAACCGAAGTATCGCAAGAGATACACTGAACCAATTAAAAAAAGTGCAAAAAACACATTAAGCAAGTAGTTAATTTACTCTTTATATCAACAAAAAATTGAGTTAATAACATATTTAAGACATATCATTACATGCAGAAGACAACGATATACAAAAACTTCAAAAATAAATTCAACCTTTGCCAAAATTATCGATTTACGAGAAAAAATCGTAAGTAGCAGAAAATGAACCCAACAATTGAACCCTACTATTCAACTAGCTACTTCCTATGTTGAGAAATACATCACTCAGTTTTAAGATTTTAATTTTAAGATTTATAAAACCAATGAGCAAATTTATATTTAGTTAATTGTTACCACCACGCATTTAAGCTATGTTGGTTGTCACAGACATCAGAAAAAAAGTTGAAAAACAAAAAAAAGAAAAAAAAGATTAAAAAAAAGAAAAAAAAAAAAAAAAAAAAAAAATAAGAAAATGAAAAACTTCGAGGCTTTGAGATTTAACCACATGTTGTATTTTGTCACAGTTGCATGTTACTCTATAGTGAGATTTTTTCTTTAGTAATAAGCTTTAGCATGAATAAAAATAACTTATTCTATTGTATAGTAAATCCGCAAATATTTCAGAATAGCATGATAAGTAATGATTCTATATATCCATGTATTTCCTACCCACTACCCAATAGTTTCATAAACCTAATTTTATTTTTAAATTTGCATTCCACATATAACGTACGAATCATTACAATTAATAACAGCACGAAAAACACTACAACACTACTTAAACATATACAGTATCAATCAATAATCATCATAACACCCATCATATTTACGCTCACAGAATAACATACACAATGGACATAGAAAACCCTAAAATCGTCAAAGAAATGACCGATGGACTCCATTTTAGCATACTATTGCAGGAAGATTAAAGCCAGCTCATACGTAAAGAGATTCTGAAGAACTTCGGAATAGTGCAGTCCATAGAACTGAAGCCCTGAGCTATAAGCTATTCGAGTTATGAGGTGTTGTTTCGTTTATCACCAGAAGCAGAAATGGTGGTTAACAGTTTAAATGTTGAATGCAGCGCCAACGCTGCAGGGGCTACTAGATTCACTACCTCATTCATCGAATAATGTGAGGAATCAGGCAACATCAACAGCACCTGCTTCTCTGATAAATAAGAAATCAATAAGAATTCATAACATATCGGAGAATGGACGTTGGTTGGACATAATAATTAAAGATCCAGTCGATAAAAGTCACATGGAGAAATTCTTAAATCGTTTTGGTCCAATGCTTTCTTTAAAGGAACAGCCATGCATCACACTGTATACCATGTATAATGCTGAATACTATCAACTGTGTGATGCAGTGGTTACGGTAGCAACACCGATTGCAGCACCAACCATCAAAATAGAAGGGGCAAATCGTCCACCAGCACAAAAAATGAAAACGATAATTGATGTCAGAACCCCAGTGCCAAGTAAAAATATAAGACTATCTACAATAGAAGAAACTCCTACAACAGATACTCCAATACTACAATTTGTGAGAGTAAGTCGTACCAGGACTAAAATAAGCGCCCTTATAAGAAGACCGTACAATACCAACTATATCAATGAATTCTTTCAACACAAGTACCCAGTAGAGGATATTTATTTTTCAACTAAGCACCAACCACGGGAAGATATTATTCCCGTTTGTATAACATACGGAACGGCTGAGTTGGTGAGAGACATGCGCTACACAATAGTATATTGTATAACCCAGCAGACAATAGAGATAAAAGCTAAAAGTACGAGGAAAAAAACACAGCCGATAAAGATGATTCTCCTAAATACCGTGGCCCACTTCAGTGGAAAGTAGCATCTAAGGTATCAGTTATAATGAATCCAGATGTGTATACCCGGTTATTAATTACTTCCGGCCCTCTAAGTCATCTAAACTACTACTCACTGGATGTCGTTCACAATGATGGACGGCAATTGTATCTTAGTTTTGCTACTCATTGTAACGAAGAATCGATAGCAAGAGCCTTCGAAGGGCTCAAACAGTATGAGACACATACACTGAGAGGGAATTGGTGGAGATGCTCTTTTGGATACTGAAGAGACGCGTCACCATAGCTCTACTGGCACATATCTTTTACCTAGTAGAGCTGCTTTCCCAATGTAGGCGAGCAGCTGCTCGAAAGTGTCAAGGGACAGATCTCCTAACCTATTAAAAGGAGCCTTCACTGCGGTGGCTCTGTTGCTTGGGCCAGTGGCTCAGCGCTCCTGACTGAAGGAAAATAGCCTCCAGTTTAGCAGGAAGGCAGTCCTGCCGCAATAAGAACAACGCGACTGCTTTTAGTGATGAGTCATCTCCAGTCAGTAGAGAGGCTCCCCCAATTTCCTCTCAGTGTACTAGAGTAAGAAATCTACGGTTTTGACAAAAACTTACAGATACTGCAGAAAAAAAAATTTATTTATACACAAGAAACTTAGACTTTTCAATATCTGTCTTTAGGAACAGCTGATTTTTAGTACAACATTGTTAAAAAAATTCGGATAGTAGCGGGGGCAAAAAATTTTCTTTTTCTTGTATAAAATATATATATTAATATATAACACAAGTGGAAGGAAATTTTTTGCCCAATTGTAATTGTAAGATAAGTTTAAAGCAAGAAAAACGATGTCTGCGTTCGCCAACAAATGTTAATTGTTAAATAAATAATTTGCAATAAATTTTTGAAAATTGACATTATCTTCAATGTTATTATTTTGACAAGCTACCCCAAATTAAAAAAAAAGGTTGCTCTACGACCTATGGTTCCGGAGATATCGCTAATTTTTTTGGCAGCTGCTGTTTTGAAGCTGATAGAAAGATCTCTGCGTGCCGGAAGAGTGCGGTTGTGACGTCATCACTCAAAAATTCGCCTTTATCGATTTAAAAATCATTGCTTTTGAAAAGGCCGTTATGCAACAATAGCTGGTTTTATCAATCTGTAATTTTAGTATTAGAAAGATGAGCATACGATGCATGCACTGTGTAAATTAAAAAAAAAATTTATTTTTTACCAAGATACAATAAAAACAAAATAAAAAATTATCTCAGCTTTTACGTAACGTAGAGCGACTTTTTTTCTTTGTTAATTTGTAGAAAAATAGCAACTACAATATGTGCCTACTCCTGTTGTTGTACGACTGAAAATGCAACAGTTATTTCATTTATTTATACTGTCAAAACATACCTGTTTTTCAGTAGCGTTTTACAACAATAAAATGTGTACAAATCAATAAAATCTACTTTCTGCTTAATAAAATAACTCTTAAGGAAGAGAATCCAATCAAAATCAGTAGTGTAAGTTGTTTAAAAAAAAAATGAGAGTGATTCTACGAAAGCATCTTTTTAATAAACAATTGACTGATTGCAAAAACTATTGAGTCGATCGATTTGAAATTTTAAGGGCTTATTAACATTATCAAGGCGCACAATTTTCAATTATTTTGGGAACATTTCCTCTGAGGGGGTATTTGTTATTAACATTCGAAAAAAACGCTATTTTTAATGGTTTTTTTAACTTTGCGGACAAACGAAATAACCGACTATATTTTTTTTTTTTTATCTAGTAGATCTTTTTAAAAGCTACATTTTTTGTCTGAACCGTTTTTTTGTATGATTTACAGTTTTCACGCGATATCAAATTTGGTGATATTCGCTACTATCCGAATTTTTTTAACAATGTTGCACTAAAAATCAGCAGCTTCTGAAGACGGATATTGAAAAGTCTAAGTTTCTTGTGTATGAATAAATTTTTTTTTCTGCAGAATCCGTGAGTTTTTAGAATGGGGTCCACAGCAGGTAGATAACACACTCACCGTATGGTCATTTAATAAACAGAAGTGACTTCGAAGTGCACAGCCTTTTGTGCAAAACGCAAATAAATCTAAAAAAGACTTGTCCATCATGTTAAAGAGATGTTAGCCAAGTAAAATATGATTGGCCCTACAAGCTTTGCCTAGAGACAGGCGTTATGGCAAATCTCGATATCCTTAATAGATTAATCATGAACAAAAGTAACTGAAGGACCAAGGGGAAAAGAAAAGACATTATCCAATGACTAATCATAATAAGTCCTATTATCCTTTTAAATTGCACACTGCCAGGCAACTGTAATAACTATGTAGAATAATAGAAAAAAAAACCACTTCAGTGTATTACAATATAGAATTCAATACGTCCAATAGGTATACAAGCGAACGTCGATACACTTTAATCATTGCATCAATAGGCGCATATGTATAGATGGCGGTACTCTTCATACAAGCACTCTCTATTACCATCCATACATGCCCTTTCTCAATATATAAGATATAGAAATAACTTAACAATTCAAATCCACATAATTTCTTTTTCAAGAAATTTTCCTTTGGAGAAAATAATTCAGAACGAGAAAAAATCCTCCCCGGGTGCGGATCGAACACACAACCTCCTGTTTACTAGACAGTTGCTCTACCACTTGAGCTACCGAGGAGCTGTGCATTCACTCGCACCGTAAGTTTAGATAAGTTCTCGTTTTCAATTCTTAAGCTGTCTTTCACCTAAGCTCGATAATGTAGGCATGTGACTCTAATGCTTGTTGGTAAATTAGAATTCAATACGTCCAATAGGTATACAAGCGAACGTCGATACACTTTAATCATTGCATCAATAGGCGCATATGTATAGATGGCGGTACTCTTCATACAATCACTCTCTATTACCATCCATACATGCCCTTTCTCAATATATAAGATACAGAAATAACTTAACAATACAAATCCACATAATTTCTTTTTCAAGAAATTTTCCTTTGGAGAAAATAATTCAGAACGAGAAAAAATCCTCCCCAGGTGCGGATCGAACACAACAAGCATTAGAGTCACATGCCTACATTATCGAGCTTAGGTGAAAGACAGCTTAAGAATTGAGAACGAGAACTTATCTAAACTTACGGTGCGAGTGAATGCACAGCTCCTCGGTAGCTCAAGTGGTAGAGCAACTGTCTAGTAAACAGGAGGTTGTGTGTTCGATCCGCACCCGGGGAGGACTTTTTCTCGTTCTGAATTATTTTCTCCAAAGGAAAATTTCTTGAAAAAGATATTATGTGGATTTGTATTGTTAAGTTATTTCTATATCTTATATATTGAGAAAGGGCATGTATGGATGGTAATAGAGAGTGCTTGTATGAAGAGTACCGCCATCTATACATATGCGCCTATTGATGCAATGATTAAAGTGTATCGACGTTCGCTTGTATACCTATTGGACGTATTGAATTCTAATTTACCAACAAGCATTAGAGTCACATGCCTGTATTACAATATGTTCGCCAAAAAAAAAAAAGAAAAAAAAAAAATGTACTGTCAAAATTTCTTATTATTTAACTAAAAGTTGACGTTTCGGCCATTTGGATGTAATATCCCGACCTTCATCAGGTACTATAAAAGTTAAAAAAATAAAAAACAATATTTAAAATTATAACAAAAGCTTCACTTAACGACAAACACCGAAAGAGCGCAAAATACCTACCATACGTCCTCTGTATATAAGATGTAAGGTCACAGTAAATTTCAATTTCTCACGACGTGGAATACACAGCCGATATATGTATGTATGTAAGTAAACACTCACACATAAAAGACAAGAGCCACAAAAAACAAGCGTATAATGTACACCGGCTACAATAAAAACTTAAAATATTAAGACAGACTGAAAATTAAATATGAGGCTGATATAATTTGCACTGGCTCGAAACGCGTCACAAATTAAAGATCATTGCCAATAACTCTTTATTTGTATGGTTCAAATAATTTTAAGAAAAAAAGGTAAAATTTGGAAGATTTATTTTTCTTCTACTTTTTTTTCTTTAGGAGTCCAGTTTACCATGGTCCACTTTTTACCTTAAATTAAGTTGTTTTAATATATATATTCACTGAGAACGGTGATAGATTTGAGAAGGGGAGACAATTAAGTGACGACTTGCGTGAATAGATAAATTTTTATTTTTTATTTTATTCTATGTTTTATTCATTCCCTCAATGATAAAATTTAAAGACTCTTAAAAAGAGTCAAACGTAACGAAAGTCATTATCTAACAAAGCTGACTGTGTACTTCGCGGTTCTGTAAACTATCAAATGACATTAAATAAAAACAATTCTTTTATAATGGTCTGAAACTAATACAAGTAAACAGTAGAACTAGTTTTTGACCTACTTATAAAATATGTTTATTTTTAAAGAAATTTTTAGATGCAGCTCTTAAAACATTTTTAAAAAACAAAATTATCGGAGCATAACGAAAAATAAGTATTCAGTTTTACAGTTTTTTGACTAATCAAAAGCAAAAGGTAAGAAAATTATTAGTTTCCATGAGATCATTAGCTTCTAGAGACGTCATGCAGGCTCTTGTTATTTGCTTATTCAAATTACGAACTGCATCATCGAATACTTTTATTTCATCTATTTTCCAAAAAAAAGTGTTAAGTGATGACTTGCGTAAATAAATAAATTTTTACTCCTTATTCTACTTCACATTATATTAGTTCTCCTAAAAATAAAACTTTAAAACTCTTAAAAAGAGTCAAACTTAATAGAAGTCGTTACCTAACAAAGCTGACTGTGTACATCATGGCTCTCGGAAGTGTCAAGTGACAACCGAAGCGAGCCTCTAAGTCTATAAACACATGAAGTCAGCAAGTACCAGCTCCGTAGCATGCAAAAAAAAGAAGTTTTAACTAAAGCTTCGCATAAGGGGCATTTCTTTCCGTGCAGTTTTAGTAGGTAGCTCGCTGCCGCTCATCGAGTGCAGTACTCAATTATATAAGTAACTAGCTAATCATTCCTGGTAAAGAGTGACTTACTGTTCTTTTCTTTTCGTTATTGCTTTGGACGATTAATTTGTATCCAAACCGATAGAAAATAAACCAATTAAAAACAAGTTGAATAGAGTTAAACTATTTAAAATGAATAAGCTAATTCATCTAAAAACGCTTTAAATACAGAAAAAGCCACCGGACAACGGACTAACACCAACGGTGTATACAGGAAAAAAGCGATACTTCAACGTACACTTTACAACCAAGGAGAATAAAACTAGGTCTTTTATCTTTCATCATTTTAATACATATCTTACTAATACTCGTATAGATAGTAACGTCGCTAAAACCGTTGTAATCGCTAACCACGAAAGCTACTGAACCGATTTTAGTGAAATTTTGCATACCGATACTTGACACTTCCTAGATGGTTTTAGTATAGTTTTTATCTTGAAAAATTTAATAACAATAGCAATAAATAAGCTCAAAGTTTCGCAAAAATACGCCAGCTTTCCACTTGAGTTTAGTAGGATCCCATAGGTGGCATCGACATAAAATCGAGGCTACCTGCAACAGAATTAAATAAGTGTCGTCAAAATACGCCAGAGCGTCTCAAAAATGTCTGGAGTCATTGACCGGCAGTTCATCGAGCTGCATCCAGAATGTAGATGATAGTTGTGCAGCTGGGTATCCTGGTTACCGACGACACTCTTCTCTAATGGGCAAGTGGTCAAGGTCTATATCCACCCTGAATCTCCAGGATTGATAAGTGCCACCAATAAAAAGTTATTCAAACCGATAACGTCTCTGGCAAAATACCATGAGACGTGTCTAGTTAAAGCACAACCTGCTATAACACTTTAGAGTTATGTGGCTGTTTCACCATCCTGCCTGGTGACGTCATAGAATTTTTAGCTACAAATGTAAGCCAGGGATGACAGCCCTGAGAAGAACGAGCAGCTACAACGGCTTCCTTTTAAGTAGTCATGTCCCCAACGGCATACCCACATTTTTCCGACTAACGATGAGCGGTTGGTTATCCGGGAAACGACCCAAAGACAAGATATCCTTTGATCAGCGGCGTACCTCCCTCCATCACAGTCTCCATACATAGAGACTTGGAGAGTAAGAGTGAAGCTATCCACAGCCAGCTCTTCATTGTCTGGAATAATAATAAGGAATAGCTAGAAGTTTCACCACTGGACCTTTTCAGGGCCATTATAAGTATTTACGTTTCCTACTTAACTATCAATCTTATCGGCTCTTTTAAGAGCCACCTAAATTAAAACTATCTTGCCAACAAATAAATTTTTACTACCATTTCCAGAAGCAATTGGTCAACTAAAAAACTATGTTAACTAAAGACGGCCCCTATTAAACCAAGTCAGGCATTTACTGGCAGTCGTCACAAGCGGAGTTGTTCTTCGCAAGGCTGGGAACCCCAGTGACCAACGACCCTATACCTCCTTGACAAGCATTCAACCAGGAATCACCGATCCTCTCCAAGGTCTGCGCTGGGTAAACCTAACAGCTATAAAGGGGAAAAAAACTTTAGCTAACAGGATAGTCTCCAACAGGCAAGCATCACGAAACAATCCCCCATCTTAGCTCATCAAAACAGCTGAGTCTGCAAAAAAGGTGCTTTAGACACCAACGTCTTCGATGTTATACCAGGAGACGTTGGAAAAGATCTCTACAACTAGCTCCAAAGTTTCGGACTTTGTAATTTTTCTTCCGATCAGTCTGAGGCTTCAACAGCAGGCCAAAAAACATCACCCTGAGGTATCCAGGCAGTCACAACTGCTGTTAACTTCAGTCAAAAAGAGTTTACTTAAGAAGCTCACCGTTTTTTTAGGACCATCGGACGTCGAACTACTTTGCCAACAAATATATAAGAATTAAACAAAGTTTATAAAAAACAGCCTTTAGGGGTCACAAAAGTCTTAAGAATGCCAAAGTCACAAGAGGGTCAATTGGAAGGAAAACTTTAAATGTATTTAATGAATATAATTTTACGCGTCGAAAAACTGACACAGAAAATTTATCAAGATTGGAACATCAGCTTCAAATTTGACAAATAAAGAATGCATTACGTGAGAAATTAGCTTTTCATTGTACCCTTACAGTAATCGCTTAAATTTTTCAGACTTTTTTATAAATAGAAAATGTATTTGTAGTTTTTTGGCGAAAAAAAAACGTTGAGAGTAAGCTCTAGGACTCTTTTGCTCTGGTAATAAAGTTGTGAGATAAGAGAAACATTTTTTTTTAATATTTACTTTTTGGAAGTCTTAAATCTTAACAGCTTAAAAAAATACCCTTTTTTGTAAAGTATACGGGAGAAACTGAAAATTAACGGCCTTATTATGGCCAACGATTATCTTATGGCATAAGGAATGCACGGTACTTTTTAGCATAATTATATTTTTTTTAATATTCACAGCTTACTATTCGACCAAATAAACTGTATAGATTTAGAACAAAAAGGTGTCTTTAATATAAAGATTCTTATCATGAGAAGTGTTAAAAATGTATGTAAAATTTCTTACTGTAAACGTTTGACATTATATGTCAACACACTACGGTGTTTCATTTAGTAAGTCTCAGGCGAAGCCGAGACGGGGGCTGCTAGTATATATATACATGAATCAAAAATTGAATTCTACTAAGAAAAGTTAATAACCAAATAGTTGGACATACTTCTGGTCCCGTGACCTGTCAGGGAGCGTAAGATTAAGGTCCACAAACATGTAGTTTTTACCAGATGATAATGTTAAATAATCATAATTGATTATGTAACAAGAAGACGAAATAAAAGTTTTGTATTCTTATGAGTCAGTAATTAATTAATTTAAAAAAGGTGTCTTACTAAAGTATTTTAGTGTGAAAAACAATAAAATAGAGGATCTTGTCCGTAATTACACTTCCACTCATGCAAAAGAATTGTTTGATTTGACAACTAAGCTTGCTTTGGTTTTTGAGGAACGTATCTACGTCACCAAAAAAGTAAAAATAACGAGTACCATCGAAAATCATACTCAGGTCATAAGGAATATCCTTTGGTCATCCTTTTTACTATTTGCACCACAGATGGATTCGTTCTTGATCTCCCTATTAATTTTTTTGGACACAGAAAACGATGCAAGCATCATGAAGGAAGTAGTGGATGATACAAATGGTATAAGAACTATCATGAGAACAAATTATATTTTCATTATAGATAGAGATCTTAGAAATGTTGTACCTTATTTAGAAGATCTTTGTTTTAAGGTCCTAATGCCTGCCTTACAGGGAAATAGACCGAATTTGAGTGCAACTGGGGCGAATGAATCTCGTTACGTAACGAAATTAAAATGAGTTGTACAAACTGTTCATGGTTTTCTAATTAAGACGTACAAGCTTCTTTATTGGCAATTAGATAATAACGCTGTGTTATTCACACCTTATATCCACGTATGCGCATGCGCCTCGCTCATTTCATACACTTGGAAAATATTATAAACTTGGACGTTATAAGTATCGGACAGTAGAATTACCCACCACGCATGCGTATGTACTATATCCACGTAATGACGTGGATATACGGTGCGAATACATACTACGAGATAATAAACTTATACCAAAAGCTGGTGCATATTGTAGAACTGCATGTTTTCTCAATAACTTTTTGGCAAGCGTTTAAACAGCAATAAAGATGATGATGGCTTACAAAATGTAATCATAGAAAGAATGTTAAATATTAAACTAAGTAAAAATACTTTAGCAGTAGAAATTGAGGCAGACAGATGGTCTTAACGGCCCATTAATTCAATCAAAATAACATTTACTACTGTTTTTGACTTTTAGAATTAACTGACAGAGATCTAAAAATATTTTTTTTGAGAACCTATCAATTAGGTCAAGTCAAATGTTATTTAGATAAATTAATGAATGATGATAACAAATATCAATTTGGAATGTATTAAATGAAACCTTCTATTATAAAAGTATAAATAAGGTCCAGGTACATCAATGTTCAATGAATGAAATAGCCTACAATACGTAAGTATATTTTTGCCCCCCTTTCGGCAGATTCTTTACACAGTTCCTTGGGTGGTTTATTGGGGTTCGTTATTTTTACAGTTTGCGCATTAGCATACAGCTTTTTGCATTTATTAGTTAAGTAATTGTAGTATTCTCTACAATATAAACACTGTTTACATTTTTCTTATTATTATCTTCATCTAACCCCCGCCATTCGATTTCTGTGTCTGTGCTCTCCACTAGTGCATCATTGGTTGCAACTATACCTATTCTTGGATACCTGTTTCCGAAATAATTTTCTTTTTTCGTGAATGCTTCGTATGTTCGCTGTGTTACTTGGTATACACTTAGCTCGTCATTCATGTTTAAAGCCACCTCAATGACTTCTTTCAACGTTGTAGTTTTAGGACGCGCAGCATTCTAGCTATGTGGTACCTTAAGGCCAAATACAAATTGGCCGGATGAAAATTAACGCTCATTTTCCGCTCTCTTGCTTCTAAGTTCACTGTACTTTGGTCGCACCTAGTTTTATTCTTACCAAACAACTCTTAATTACTTTCCACAATGTCCAAAATCATGTTGCAAGTGACAATTCAGCTATTAGTCTGCCTGCAAAATAATATAGAAATCTAACACAACATAGGGAAAAAAACTTTCGTGCATTGATATTTCTATAAATAATTTACTGTAAAAATGATTGTCAGAATTTTTCATAAGAGATGTAGGTGTCATGTAACAAACTTGACCTAGTTTTTTTTTTAACTCATGACATTGGCACTAAATAATGTCAAAAGAGGGGAAAATATTGTAATACCAAATAATACATCTAAAATCATTATCGTTTTAATAGTTGCTTTAATTTATTATCATGCAGACTTAAGGCAGGCAAAAACGTTCTTCTACGTTACTGACAATTAAATTTTAGTCATTTCAAAATCTCTGCATATTTTTCTTACAACAAAATTTGCTACGTTTATTTTGAGGGATACTATTATTTTTATTTAGTAACAACAACTTGGGTGAATCAAAAAAGAGTGGGAAATAATTTAATAATAGGTTGATTCAATTATTAGCATAATTAAATTTCCTCTTTTACTCAAATTTAGTGTAGTGAAGATTTGACAACTCATCTACTTCTTTAATAGTAAATTACTCCTGCACTTGCAAAAACTTTCAGACACCACGAGAATCATGAAACTACACTAGTTTTCACTCAAGGTCAAATTCATTCGATACTCAACGAAATTTCAAATCAACTTCTTTTAAACTAAGCCATCCTTTTGACGAAAACAGTGCTCATTACTCAGTTGCAGTGGAAAACAAGGATCTGAATCAGCTTTCACTGGCGAAACAATTTTTGCAATCACCTGAGTGTTCGTTTGGAAGAAACATTGACATTGCGCCGACAATAAGACTGTAAATCTCACCACTAAATGAAAGCGAAGACACATTTATCATAGATACAGGAGCTGACCTCAATGCCATAAGAACATCTTTACTACAACCTAATATTATTATAAATACTGAGACAAAATTGCCAGTATTGAATTAACCTCCTAAAATAGCATAACATTGGGAACAGCAAGGTTAAAAATATTTTTTATTAAATCACGTTTTTCACATCTTATCACAAGAAACACCATTTAGTGATACTAGAATATTAAGATTTCTAACGAAAGAACGAAACAAGCTTTGTAGTAACTTGAGAGTCTTGAGTCTGAAAAGAAGACCTAAAAGTCTCATTCCATTTATAGAAAGAAATACAAACATAAGCGATGAAAAGTATGGACTTACATTGTTCGATACAACAACAAAATTTATAAGGTAATAAGAGAACTTTCACAAAATTATAAATCATAATGGCATTAATGGAGAAAACTCGGAATCACTCCCAATTTCTTAACATTTTATACCTACAGGAGTTACTTTCGGTCAAAATCGTGTGTACAAAATACCAGCCAAAATAAGAGTTTCAATAGAAATTCCTGTAATGCAAACTAAAAATCACGGACAAGCATACCTGCGTTTTATAAAAACCATTCTTAGTATATTTATAGGCAAGGCAGTAGTAACATATGATAAAGGTCGTCAGCATCATCATGATAAGACAAGTTATAATCAACTTTGCTAACTAGCCCATACGACAGTCCGCTGTAAAATGTCCCTCAAAAGTCAGGATCCAATAAAGAAAAGACACATCGTCTCGTAATGGATTACAGAAAATTAAAAGTTAATAATAAATTGCGATGACAAAGCGATGGAAGGCAAAATTCCACAGTTACAACTATACCTATGAGTACAAACCTAGACGTTTGAATTCAAATAATGACACTGCATTGCATAACCCAACAGATTTTTATAAAATGAGTACCGTCAAGGATTACATACATTTTAAGGGGGGGAGCGTAAATTTTCAACGTCCAGCAGCAACAGAAGCAGTAGTCACTCCATCAGCACAAGCTTCAACAGCGAGTCTTGTAATTATAAAACATTTTATTTTTGTATGCTATCTTTAAAAGCTATTTGAAAAATCTCTCGATAAACAAAAACATCTATAACTTGTGCTAACAGAGCTATCGGTATACAAAATCAAAGCTCAAATAAGCTTAAATCTACTAATGCAAAAAAGCACGTAAAGAGATGGAGAAATAAGGGCTCTCAAAATTCCCCTCTTATTATACCACCAGGAATAGACAGAGGACAAGGAGATCTCACCAAACCATCAATAGCCCAAGGGTTACTTAAGCGCCGAGTTGAAGATAAACGAAAGTCACCTACTCCTGACGGATCCACGGCCACTTCAGATTTTGTTGACACAGAAATCTTAGATACATCAAAATAGGAAGAAATCCAGCAGACCCTGATACCCCAAATAAATAAATTTTTACTTCCTAGCTTTTCGAATACTAACCCAGATTCATCATCCATCTGAACCGTAAGATGTAATGAGTTATGACAAGAAGCTATTTAGGGAGGGGCGTTGGTTAAGTGATAAGCGTGCTTGTTACTGATACAACGCAGTTCTAGGGGTCGTGGGTTCGATTCCCGGTGAATGCAGATTTTTTCGAAAACTGTTTTCATCAGGAAAAGTTCCTATATAACCTCGGCTGTTTCGGGGCGGGTTTTTCCGTGGAATTTTCCCTCAGAGTAATTCCAGGGTTTTTTTAAATGTAATGTTTTTTTAAGATCTTTCCTCCTGTTTAGTAAATTCAGCTAAGGCAATAGAAAATAAGAATATAGATGCGTTAAAAATACCCAGAAAGAGTTAAATAACCGACAATTTACCCAAAGAAATATTGCCCAAAGCAATTCATAGAGAACTTACGTAAACATTGAAACAACTGTATGCTTCGACTAATGTGACTTTTTATCAATTGAAGTAAGACAACAGAAATCAAAAGAATGCCACGACAGTATCTTTGGTGGGCAGAGCGGTATGGACAAAACTTACAGAAGGATATGAGAATTGTAATACTGGAAAGGTATGAGAAAAGACATTAAAAATTTTATACGAAAATGCGTAATTTGACAAGAACAAAAATAAGTAAGAATAAAAACAAAAGAATTTACAATAATAGCAAATACTCCAGCTCAATTTTTTTTCAAAAATGTCCATTGATACTGTAGGACCGTTAACAATGATAACATTTTAAAATAAACATACATTAACTATACAATGCTTATTTCCAAAATACTGTGTAGCAGTAACCCTACCAGACATCCGAACTATCACAGTCGCATACGCTATGGCAAGACACTTTATAGATTTCTATAGAGTGCTTCAAATTGTACTCAGCAATAGTAGAAAAAGTTTTTACAATAATATACAAACAAATTTAGCCCAAATTTTTAGTATCAACCTTAATACCACTACACCTCACCATCCACAATCTAACGGTTCATTAGATCATAGCCATATCGTACTTGCAAGTTTTTTTAAAAACAAAATCTACAACTAAACAGGATTGCGATGAACTTATACCTCTTGCTATACATAAATACAGTATATCACTGCATACAGCTACCAGACTCACTCTTTATGAATTAGTATACGGCAGAAAAGCATGACCACCAAATTCATATCCAATCTTATTATAATTATTTTGTTAACTTGATCCATTGTTCAAGAGACATGTTCAAAAGCTTATAATGAGCTTATACAATGTAAACATAAGAGTCAGAAAAATTATAATAAATATGCCAGGCCTCAGAATTAAGAAGTTGGTATAAAAGTGTACGTAAGCATCACAACGGAATTTTTGAAATTACCAATATAAATAAACATGATAGAAACAACACATTTAACGCATAAAAAAGAAGCACTGTTACAAACAAGACTTCCTTTATCTAACAACAAAATGATCTATTTTAATAAACAGCTAAATTGTATTGATTCTTATATAAATATAATTTTTGTCTTGTTGTTGTACTTTTTGATTACTGTTACCAAAAAAAAAAAAAAAAAGTTACTTGACACACATTCAACTGCTTTTTCTCTTATGATTGCTGGGGACGGCAATCAGCCAAGGAAGGAGGGGCATATGACATCCCATGTCATACACGTATTATTTATCACCTTAAAACAGATAGTTACATTCTAAAATTATAAGAAGCAAATACTCAACGATCTTCAAACATCGAGTTGCATAGCTACTTCTGCGATCGTGTGACGTGTAACTTACTTTTTTTGAAACACGCTAATGCCGTCACCAACTCGAAATACGCTTGCAATCTCAACATTCATTCACACTACTACATACAAGAATGAAAATAATCAACAATTTCAACATTCCTTACTGCGTATATCCATAAGAAATATCGTATACAGTTTAGACAGCAACTTGTACCTAATGTTAAATTTGAGAAATCATTAGTTTTAACCATCAATTATTGTATAATTATTGCACCACGATGTACTCATGTCAACCAAGAGTAATTAGGTTGAGCCCTGATTGGTCGTTTGGAGCCCCAACCTGATGTGTCCTTCTTAAATGCAACAGTGTAAAAACTCCATGCACATACTATTATTCGCCTTTTTTCTTCTACCAAGTGCTCTAAGGTAACTATAAAGGATGGAGAGTGAGTTCTGTTACATTTTTGAAGCGAATGTGAGACTTTATTCGGTGTTTTAGCTGCATATTAGAAGCATGCATTTCAAGCAAACGTAAGACTCAGTTCGGTGCCTAACAAAGTAAGATGTATGAGAAAAGTACGAGAAAACCACACCACTGTACACACACCTTTAAAGTGGATCAAAAAGAAACAAGAAAGAAAGAACCGTTGACTTGAGGTCTAACGTTAAAGAGTAGCAGCTAATTATCATCATCGCCACGAGTACTCTCGTGTAAGATTGGGCAAACGTTTCTGTCAACCTTGTAAGATCTTGCGACTGCGTGCGCGCAAGCAGCGGCTAACCAACAATCGTTGAAGTTGGTTTAGTTTAGAAAAACTAAAAATTATTAAAACACTCTAAATGTGAGCTGGAAAGTGTATAGTTTGTGTTATTTGTAGAAATTGATTATTTCCAGCTTTACTAAATTTATTATATCATCAGATAAGACATACCTTGGATATTAATTAAATTTATTTTCTTGATTTAAATATTTAAAGATCAAAAAATTGTAACTGATAGAAATATAGTTTTAGCTTCGATAAATAAATCAAATATCAAGCAAAAATTACATAGATAACGTATGACAAAGACCTTTACAAGGACGTGAGCTAAAAAAACGAATGAAATATGCTACCACTGCATTGCATAAGATATCAACTCAAACAGCAGGTCAACGCTAGCCCAGCATACGACACACTAACACCACTCCACACATACGATTCAGTGAAACCTCACACAACAACGCCTAGTCAACGGTTTGAAAGAAAAGTATACTGTAAGTAAGAGCAAATAAGATCTTCGGTCAGACAGCTGGTTCCTGACGAACAAAAATTAAATTTATCTATTTGTAGAACGAATTTACGAGTTCCACCCTTTACTTAGAAGTTGGGACATAATACATATACCACTGCGGTAGAAACTAACGTAACAGCAAAATATTACAGCATGTCCACGGCTTCTACGGTAAAAATTCCGGTGATTCTTTTCTAAATGCAGATAATCCTACAATGTTTCTTTTTTTGTATTTATACAAAAAAACATTGCGCAATGTTAATGTTGCGTATGTTGATATTAGTAGTTGAAGTTGCGTTGATTTGACATCTTTATGGGTCAATATTGAAAGAGCAGTAAAATGTTTTTAATAAAGCTGATGTATAATTAATTTAGAATTTTATCTGAACTTAAATAATGTAATATTAAGGCAAATATTGCTTGATTAAAGTGAAATTTGAATGTCTCATTTCATTTAAATCTTGACGTAATTGTACGTGGAAAACATAGTCCCTTAATATATACACTGGAAAAAAAATGAATACCTCAGACACGCAAATCAAAACCAGAATTTTTTCCACATGTATAAAAATTTACTTAAAATTTTTTAATTTTTTAATCAATCAATAATTAAAAACTATACTTAAAAGTACAGATGCTAACATGTAATTCATTAATAGTTATCTCTATAAGGTTTTAAAACGTGTAGTCACGTATTTATGTGTACTCATTTTGTTATGCGTCCTAAAGCTTATAATAAATGGCGCAATATATTAATGAGCTCTTTTTAATACAGCAAGAAATATATATTATGCTACCAAACAGAACGCTGGTATGGTCATAATGTAATGCACATTTTATCGTGATGTGTATTATGTCATATTTATTGAATTTAGAAAATGTGACTGAGTTCTTCAGAGTGGAGTTTTTATTGTTTGTCGAAATATTTAATGCTAGCCCAAAGTTCCTTATTCGAGGATTATAGTTGCTTTATCAGTTGTTTTAGAAATCATATATGCAATGCAATTTATTTTATTCCTAAAACTAATACATATCTTTGTTATATTTTTAAAAATAAGGGTCTTCTAAAAATTATTTTTTCATACTGTTTTATTAGAAGTGTTTATTAAATACATTTATTAAATGTCGGAGTCAACGACTTACTAAGGTTTTGAAAATCGAATCATAGTATATCCACAATAATAATAATAATAATAATAATAATAATAATAATAATAATAATAATAATAATAATAATAATAATAAGAGTAATAATAATGATGATAATAACAATAATAATAATGATAGTGATAATAATAATAATAATAATAACAAAAATAATAATAACAATGACTAAGATAGTAACAATAATAATACCTAGTATTTAACGAAAAACAATACTTATGCTAGAGGTTAGAGGCTAATTTTACAGTTAAGCATTATGTGTTAGGTCGTAATATGTGATTTGTGTTATGTACACGTAATGTATTTTGCATGCATGTGTAAGCTTTTATAGTTAACTGCTTTCTACCTACATTTTAGCTATCAGATCACTGATGTACCCTTAGCTGTATCTTTTATCAGTATACAAGTTGCCTTAACAGAAAATGTATAAGAAGAAAATTATTCGTATAGTATAATTTTCTAAAATATTTTACGATTTTTAACTCGTTATAAACAAGATTTGTATGAAATAAAGATTTCCAAATTTGAGTCTAAGCAGCTAAACGAAATAAAAGAAGCAGGTGTAGAGGGCATAAAAGTTTAGAATTTAAAAGGGTATTCATTGCTATTTTTGGCTACCATTTTTAAATATTATAACGTTAATGACTCGTCGTATTCTACTTATTTCATTCGTTAATTTATTATCAGTAGTATGTTTAATGATCTCTCTAAAACAAGAGGCTCGATTCTTGTCTTATTTTCTTACTTCTGTTTTTTGACCTGTTCTTCAGGTGTGTTCCTTACAGGTTTGTGGCATGCTTATTGTTACATAACATTTACTAAGAGGTTAAGAGTACGTTTGCGCATCTTTAGTTGCAGAGCTGAATGATGCTTTTTGCCACCCCAAAGCCAACATAATATTAAGTACCACCCATGAAAAGAAGCTTTAAGGTGCCTGAAAGAAAAATTACCTAATGAAATTTAAATAATTAGGAAATCATAGGAATAAAATGTATGGATCAAGCTTTGGAGTTTTTTTTTAAGTTAATGATTCTTCTTACATGAATTTATTTTAGTGAATGATTATAAAATGAGCAGCTTTTACTTATTTATTCAGTAAATTTTAAACATTTGATCCTTATATTTCCTTTTACAAATTTCTTCGTTAAATTTCGTCTAGGTGGGAAACAATTAGGCTTTTTAAGCCCTTTATTTAAATAATTTAAATCATTTGATGTAGTGATATCAGTTTAGCTTGATAACAGTTATTATGACAGCCAAGATTCTTAATTTAAGTGGTTAACCCTATGTTTCTAAGAAATCAATAAATTTATTAACATAGTGTGTGAAATATAGTGCTTCTTATCATTGCAATAAAAAGCAATGGTTAAAGGTAAAGACAAACAGCGTAGTAACAACAATTTTGTTTACAAATTTAAAAGGGTGCGTATCACTGCTTTTGGTTAGCCAAACAGATCATAAAGATATGCATTTATGAGCACAAAAAAACTGCTCGTAAATCTTAATTGTTGACTGAGAGAAAAAAGTAATAAAATATATAGAGAAATTGCAGCAAAAATGATGATTCTGCACAGTAAATCAGATGCATGCTGTAAAAAAAAAAATTGTTGTTATTTTTAATAGCGAAAATTATTGTTGAAGCAGTTAAAATTATAGTTTGAATAATACAAATTATGGATAGAACAGTAAAAATTCGTATGCGGAAAAGTGAAATTTATTAACCGATCCTTTTAAAGCTCACTACTCCAGCATATTAATTGTTACTGTTTTAACCATAATTTTAACCATTCTAACCATAATTCTAACTGTTCAAACAACATTTTTTACTGTTAATAATAAAAATAACTTTTTTCTTTTCTGCGAGCTTGCACTCGATTTACTGTTCAAAATGGTAATTTTTTCTGGAATTTTTCTATGATTTTTATTATTTTTTTTTTTCAACGTATCTTACCAGTTAAGAAGTAGCTGTAAGTGTTTTTGAGTGACACTTCAATACCTAACAGAGATCTTGGTTGTTCAAAGAAATGAATGAAATGGATCATATAAATGGCAACTACTGTAGAATGAACAGGAAGGACGACATTTCTATGCCAAGCAAAGAATGTTTTTTCAAAATAAGTACTATTGGTAGAAATTGTAGCTAACATTTCAAAAACTAGTATTTTTTGTAATAAGGGGGATGGATACATCGATAGGACCATAACAAAATCATAAATTATTTCCACCATAATACACATTTTATCGACATCTCAATGCGGCAACAACTCCGACAACGACTACTTATTATTTCAGCAACTTTGGCAGTCAATCAATAGGTAGACCGCTTTGACTTTCTACTTTCTCTGCTTAGTAATTGGCTGTTAAAATAATTAACAGTCACAGTTCAAGCCATCTTTGCACTAAACATTTGTTTACATAAAAGTCACTAGGACAAATAGTTGTAGTTTCACCACAAATATAGTTATTTCCAACGTTCAAAATTATAAAATTCTCAAAATCCATAATGTCATTTAAACTTTTGTTATCAAACGTAGCTGCAAAATTTTTATTCATTATGTTTTAATATTTACTACTTAAATTTGTTACTGCTCTTTTTGCCTCACCTAGATATTTTAATGAGCACTTATATTAACTAAATTAAAACAATGCTAGTCTTTTTTTTTTTTTAATCGTTGCCTAATCTAACTACTCTGTTTAATTTGGTGACAACAAGAAAATGTAGTCGCATGTTACATTGAATAAAAAAATCACCAAACGATTTAAAAAAAAAAAAAAAAGAAGAGTAAAAGAAACATTTACTTCATTAGACATGTTTAAATTAATACTAATATTTTGTTGTATTCAATATGATCACAGCAAAATTTTTTTTTATTAACTGTTACGTGTAGTTGTTGTCATGTAAATCTCGCTCTCCAGAGATCGTGTACAAACTCCATAAAATCTTATTACTCTATGATACTATGAAACAATACTATAAAATTGTAAGGATTTAAAATTTAAAAGAAATACAAAATTTCGACTCTGTCAGACAACAGTACATTCATATTCTTGTTAGAGGCAACAAAAAAATTTTGTCCAGAAGTTGAATCTTAGTTCATACAAAAAAACACAAAAACTGATTTCATGATGCTGACACACTATCACCCTTGTCAGCAGTTTTTTGTAATTACATTTGTAACTCCACCTATAAATATACTTGTAAATACATTTGGAAATTTACTTAAAATTACTTATGGAATTTTGGTTTGGAGAAGCCATCTGTAATTCCAAGTAGAATTCCAAGTGGTATTACAAGTGACAATTAAATTTGATTTTTTTTATCGGCAAAAAAGTTTTAAAAAACAATTTCACGCAGTGTTATGATCTTATCATCTTATGGTTACACCAAAACAAAGGGATTTAATTAGTTTTAAGGAAAATAAAAAAAAATACAAAATTCATTTTTCTAGAATTTAAGAAAAAATGCTTGAACCCCTTTGTTTTAGTGTTACCATACGCATGATAACACCACACTAGGTCATGACACCAAATGAAATGTTTCTTAAAAACTTTTTTGCTGATAAAAAAATAAAATTTAATTGCTACTTGTAATATCACTTAGAATTCCACTTGGAATTACTGATCGCCTTTCCAAAAAAAAACCCCATGAGTAATTCCAAGTGGAATTCAACATGTATGTACAAATGTGTTTACAGGTGTAGTTACAAATGTAATTACGAAAACTGGTCAGAAGGGATGACACGAATGTTTTTCGAATTTTACGGTTATCAATTCATCTGTCCCACACATATTAGAAAAAATGGTACGCTATAGATCACAGGTCCTAACGCAAATGTGTTCTTACAATTTTCAACCAAAGATGTTTTATAAATTGTTAAAAATTATAAAAAAAATCTTTTTTTTTTATCTTACAAATAACATGAAGTTTTTTTTTATAAATTAATCAAAGTAATTTTTTACCCTACATTATGAAAGCTACGTAACACTACACATATTTAGTGATGACATGTTGTTTGAAGATAGGAAAAATACTTCCAGATTGAAAAAACTAAAACTTGCAAAATACGAAATGAAGCTTTCTCTTTAGTAGTAAGGCTACGACGATACGATGCCTAGGTACCCGTGTACGAGCCACCTGTTTGGCCTCGTAGCTCATAGCTATAGGAGACTACGGGGCCACAGGCATACCTACTATAGAACCAGATCTGCTGCTCTCTCCGGGTACTAGTTGGGCTACCTACTCTGGTACGTGCACAAGCCAGATCTGCTGCACTTTCTCCCTCTCTCACTGGAGCAGCCTCTCGTATCTCTATTTGCTTCGTGCAGCAATTTGAAACAACGCCACCTGCAGGTAAAAAGATGTCGATGCAGCGTTGGCCACGATGGTCAAAAGTTTTGCTGCCAACCGCAACTTTCAGAGCGCTTCTTTATCAGCACCACCGCCGGCCAAGCTGGGAACTATCGCTGATGTATACATGTGTGTATACATATGATGTACAAGCACCTATCAGTCCTATCATCTAATGACTCAGGGCGCTTACTGGCCTATTTTGTTACTTCATAAAATTTTAATTAATAACACAAGCGTCTTTCACCCGATGACTCGGGGTGCTTACTGGTCACTCTATTAATTAATAGATTGTTAATTAATAACACAAAAATCTATCACCTAATGACCCTGGGTGCTTACTGACCGCACTATTAAATGATAAAATGTTAATTAATCAGTCAGGAGTGTCGCAGGCAACTCTCGGAAGATGTGAAAACATACTCAAAGCACGAAAAATGTTTCATGCATAATAATTAGCTTATATTTTAATCTTGAAGAAAGTGCTGTAGTAATATTAGTAGGACTGGCTTGAAAGAAAATTGTTAATAATTATATCCATTGTAGTGAGATCTTTAAGACAAAATAATCTTTCACTGTTGTATTGCAATGTATTTTTAATTGCTGCTGTAGCTGTTATTTCACTCGATGATTTATCACCATTGTTGTCATCCATGCTCAACACAATATTAATTATGTAGCAAATGTAAGAAGCACGTGCAGAAATTATAAGGTTGTACCTATTTGCCTTGGTAGCATTGGCGCTAGCGCCAGCATCGGCCGGAAGGGTATATAAACACAGGTGCCGGGATAAAAGTACAGAGCAAAGAGTTTAGTTGTATTTAAACTCTGCTTTACGATACCACACATAAGTATGTGCTTTACTTTGTACGCACACTCGCCTTCTTTATATGGTTGGAATTGGTTCTAATTAATTCTACTACATTATTAAATTAAATAAAAGGTCATTATTTAACTATGTTTACCTCATACTCGATTACATTTCATCCCAGCACCAATGTTTACCCTTCCGGTCAATGGTGGTGCTAGCGTTTATGCTACCAAAGCGAGTATAAAGCACTATGTACAGACGTACAGTTATACTCGAACCTATATGTCGAGTGTCAACACTGTCGACTGCTGTACTGCACTGCACGCGAGCACGTATACACACACATACCTACACTTACTGTCTCTCTCTCTCTCTCTCTCTCTCTCTCTCTCTCTCTCTCTCTCTCTCTCTTGCCATGTGATGTGGGGAGAAAGTGCCACTCGGCTGCCATTTTAAAATCTTCTGCGTGATGCGAAAGAATTATGACATTTTTTTTGTTTTTGTACTGTCCACTTGCCCCGTCCAAAAAATTATTAATTTTTTTTTTTTTTTTTTTTTTTTTTATACCGGGTTACCATGACAGCCTACTTGGCCTAGTCGCGGGGGCCACCCACTCACCACCTATGTGTGGGGGTGTATTGCCACACCCATCTCTAAACCTTTTTTCCTCGCCTCCTACCTGAATCCATGGGCACAGTGTGAGTATCTCCGGTGGAACACCTTGCAGTTAAGCTGACACTCTCTGCACCGATGGTGCATCGGGTCCACTCACCACTGTGTAGCCTTTCCCCGGAGAAGACTCCATCATTCCAGGACGTCCACTCCTCTCCAGTTAAGCTGGCGCTCTCTGCCGAAGCATCGGATCCAGGCTAATTAGCATCCCCGGAGAAGCCCCGTGTTTCAGGGGCCACTCCTCGCCGATAAGGCCGGTGATCCCTGCCCGACGCCTGGCATCGGGTCCGCTAACCCCTACCTATAGCCCTAACACTGTTTCGCATTTACCCAGGCCCGGAGACCTGTGGGGCAAGGAAAAAACCCTGGAATTACTCTGAAGTAAAATTCCACGGAAAAACCCGCCCCAAAACAGCCGGGGTTACATAGAAACTTTTCCCGATGAAAACAGTTTTTGAAAAAATCTGCATTCACCAGGAATCGAACCTACGACCCCTAGAACTGCGTTGTATCAGTAACAAGCACACTCACCAATGAGCCAACGCCGCTCCTAAAATTATTAATGTTATTTTATTAATAAATCTTAAATTTTTTTTCATAAATTGTATAAGTTGCCTTGAAAATAAATGAACAGAAACAGTGTCATGACGTAAGCACTCAGACATAGAAACAAAACTTTTGATTTTTAATTCATTATTATCATTTTTATTATAAATAGAAATTGAATGTATTAAAGCTTGATCGTTATTCCAGTGTATACCTTAAACATAATTTCATATAACGAACGTGTAATTTTCAGAAAAGTCACAAATTACACTACATTCATTTTTCATCAAGTTTTTTGTTTGTATTCATAAACTCTCTTTGTTTATTAACTAAAAAAAATGTAGTAACAATTTACTTAAACTACTAATCAAAGATTCTATAAATTCATCTACACTAGGTACCAACGTTTGTAATAAACTTCTTTAAATTGTTACCCATGGTTTGTAGTTAATAGTTTCAATTAATCTCTCTTCGAAATTTTTTCCAGTTGCCTTAATAAAATTAGTCACTCCAGGGCACTCGTTACAAAATCCCAAAAAAACAATTTACAGATTGACTTTTACACAATAAACGATTCAGACAGTCAAGATTCAAATTTAAAAACGAAGATTTTCTCTTATTAAACGACAAATATTGTATGATAAATATTTTTAGCATTATCTTAAAGACATTTCTGTTGGTCAAATCCTCATACTGAAGCTAAGGGATGCTTTTTTTTGTTTTTAATATTTATATTAGCTATTGTAGCAGCTTTTAAGCAGAAAAAATTTATATTGCAAGGGTTACAAGTTATACTTTTTTATTTTTCAGTTACCGAAAATCTAGCTTACAAAAATAACATGAAAAATTACCTGATTATTCTCAGTAGGGTAATTATTATTATTATCAATCAATTGACCATCGCCCTTATTATGTCACTCTACACAAAAAGTCAATAATAACTTTCGTGTTCATCAAAGGTTTATTATTTATTTTGTTCAAATAAATACTCTTCTAAAATCATTTTTTCATTTTTAACTGTAAAAACAGCCTCTAGTCATCGAGTGGTAGGTGCTTGTGTTATTAGTTAAAATTTTATTATTTAATACTGTGGCCAGTAAGCTCCCCGAATCACTAGGTGATGGGTGTTGGTGTTATTAATTAATAATCAATTAATTAATACAGTGGCCAGTAAGTGCCCCGGGTCGTCAGGTGATAGACGCTTGTGTTATAATTTAAAATTTTATAAATTAATAGAGTGGACAGTAAGCGCCCCGAGTCATCGGGTGATAGGCGCTTGTTTATATACATTATATGCATACATATATGTATACATCATCGATAGTTCACATCTTGTCCAGCGGTGGCGCTGATAAAGAAGCGCTCTGAAGGTTGTACAGCAAACTTTTGACCATCGCGATGCATCGCGGCCAACGCTGTGTCGATGCCAACCAACAAGAATATCCAGCATCGAATGGACAATGATAGATTACAAGTGTTTATTTTAACAATAATTAATATTTAACAACTAAAGTAAGTTTTTAGTCCCAAGTAGTATGTTAATAGCAAATTTTACTTTTTTTTAATTTCATTTCATTACTAACAAAAAATACAACTATGAAAGGAGAAAAATACCTTTTTTATTAAGGTTCTATTAATTAGGCTTTTTTTGGCTTACACATACAAAAATCATGTTAGTTGTTAAATGAATGTTACTGTTAAAATAAACGCTTGTAACAGATCATTGTCCATAAGATTCTGTGTATTCTTGTTAGTAAGCATCGACAACTCTTTTCCTGCAGGTGGCGTTGTTTCAAATTACTATGTGAAGCAAATACGTGTGGTGAAGAAAATCTGAAAGTACATCTATCTTAATCGTTTGCAGCATACAATGAAAACTGATACCCACTTGAAAGCCGTTAAATATGCTTTCACGAGGTGATTTTTAAAAGTGCTATAATCATCAATTTTTGTTTTGAAATCACCGAACTAAACCTTTCAAAAGTGCCAAATGAAACCTTTCAAAAATTCTAAAGGAAGATTATCAGATAAAATAAATAAATAAGCTATAGATGTTAAAAGTGGTATATTTTTTATAAATAGGGACGTATCGAAATATATACACAAGACTTGTATCAGTAAATAAGAAATACACTTTGATTACATATTGTTTTGAAGTTAATTTAAGTTGTCATGAAACTGTTAACATTACAAACATACTTTTACTCACTCAGAAACGTACTTTTACTATGTCCGTTCATTTACAGTAGGAACAAGTAGTGCTCATTTACACATTTTCTTTAAAAACTCTAATGCTGTTAACTAGTCATTACCTAATTCAGTCTTTCAGATATTAGGAACAGCTTTCAACCTATGTATTTTTTTCTTTGAGTTCGAAAAGTCAGAAAATTTCAAGTACGTAGTGCTTTGAATTTTTTTCACTACATCCATGCAGAAGTGAACGTTTGGATGCGAGGTATACGAATTATCTCTAAAATGTTAATGAAATAATTCAGTTCCATTCGTTATCCAAAGATTATCTGTTGGAGATACTTCCTAAGAAGTGGCGGGAGTCAGCATCCCCTATCAATGTAGTTATTTAGCACGTGATCGGAAAACTTCATCAGTGAACTGTCATCTAAAACGATGAGGATTAATTCAATCTTCTACGCACTCTAGTTGCAAATAAGGCAAACTAAAAAAGCAGTTTAAACCAATGCCCTTCATCAATGTTTCTCCGTACAAAGATGTGGGTCCACATGTCATAATTTCCCAATCCCAGCTTTAATCGAGATATAATTTAAATCTTTTCAAGAGCACAGAATTTTCAAAAAACTTTTCTATACTTATAATTTTCGTGAATTAGACAAGTATTTCCTTTAGTAGTCATCGTCGCAATACTATACATTGGATGTTAATTTTATACATGTATTTGTTTTGTATTTCATTCGAAGATATTTAAAGATTTTATTTAGCACTTTTGACAGGTTTTATTTGGCACTTATGATATGACAAAAACTAGGCTATTTGGTGTGTTTGATATGCAGCCCTTTCACGTGTAGCTAAATAACGTGTTGTAACGTCAGTAAACTAAAATCACTAATATTTTTTTTTCCCTACTCATTCCTTATAAATTTTCCATGTTGTTTTGAAAGTATTTTAAGCAAAAATCAACGCTCATTTGAAAAGAAGTGAATTACCTGCAAGTTACTTGTACCTGCAGCACAATAATAATTTATGTTAATGTACGCTAGTCTATGCTGACCAGAAATGAAAAGCTAAACAAATACTTTTCAATGAATGAAAATAAAATAACTGTAGATGCAAAAGCTTAACTAAGGAACAACTGAACTGAGGTGTGATATTAAATGCTAAAATAACTTTAGATTAAGAATAAATGACATTATGCTAAATATTACAATAACTTAAAGTTAATACAAATGGTTAAGCGAAAATAATAGTAAATGCCATAATTGTCACTTATGGTTAAAAACAACCTGTACACACTACACTGTTAGCAAGTAACAACATTACGTATTAACTACAGTAAAACTAGCCAAGCGACCTTATTAACTCTCGAATCATCCAATTTCACTATTTATATTTAGAGGTTCATGATTTAGCGAGTAACCCTTTTGTATCGCATTAAGGAGGCTCCCTCATGACAGTTCCCAAACCAAGACCAGATGAATTTAATAGTTAAAAATCTACTCAATCCAATGATACAATTATTTATATCGCTTACCCTGCAAAATTTCGAGATATTATTAAGTTAATGTAGCGCTTTATTGTTATGTTAGAGCTTGCAGACGCGATGAAAACAACTTAAAAACTTGAATATATCAACAGTTCCCGTAATAAGAGCGCACACGTTTCGTAGAAAAAACCTCCTCTTTCAAATGACGCCTAGCAAAGTAATTGTTACCCTGGGAAATTTTGAGATATTCTATTAAAAATTGATCAAGTCCTTGTATTTCCACAGGTTGATCTGTGTTCCCTTGCGCCAGTAATGCCAACTATACCTGAGTTTGCGAGCGAATTCGAGATCTACGACAAGGGTTGGCGTTTCTGCACCAGGGAGCCTCCTTAACAACTTCGTAAACATACTGCAATAGTCTAATTTATAATTGAGTCAAATTCTATCATTTTTCCTATTATAATAATATCGGGAAAGTCGACCCTTCCCCTTTTTCCAACTCAGAGATGTCGAGAGGGGGTCTGTACTTCTGCTTCCAACACGGGTAGCAGAATATTAGTACTAATTGGTATATCGTAACACACTGATCTTTTATTCACCTGAGCATTGGTTGAAATGTTAAGTGACTTTTACCGATCGAATTAGTAAATATTAATAATACTTTATCTAAATGTTGATATTAAATTATATTGAAGTTCTGTAAGATTTAGATGTAAAAGAGAAAGGAAGGTCAGAAGTAAGTGAATCACCTTTTCTTCTCTTGACGCACAGAAGAGTGTGAGCGGGATATGGGAAGTGCCGACTTCTGAGTGGCTCAATTAGAGCAGTACTAGCCAAGTGGATTTTTTGCTATTGTCATTTCCAAAAGATTTTCCACCGGTAAGTTTTCCTGCCTCGTTCTAGAACCAGCACGTGACCAAAGTCTGCTACTTTTTATAAAAAGGCCCGAGAGCCCTGGAAAAATCAGTCAGTTTTTGTTATCACCCTCGAACGGTTGACTGGATAGCTAGAGTTTACCTCTGCTATCACCTGCTATCACTCGGTCCTCCACCAGTGCGGCTCGTACTTTAATTCAGACGTCTCTCGCACCGGTTCGCCGTGTCCTTGAATTTTTGATTTTGAATAAAAGTAGGTGATTAAGGTTTATCAAATTTTTAAGTTCTTTTTTCCCCTTTTTTCCAGCATGGGCATTAACTCTAACGCGCATACCATTACTTGCTACTGTAGTGATACCCACGGATCACCAGGAAACAATAAACTTTTACGCGTTTACCATTACTCGCTACAGTAGTGGTACCCAAGAAACACCGGAAAACAATTAAGTCAATGTGCACACCATTTCTTGCAATTATATTGTTATAGTTACCAGGGGTGAAGCCGTCATTCTTACTAACGAGCTAATCAGCTGTCAGAAAGCCCGAGCAGAGGGCCTTGACCCCGCTTTCAGGAAATTCGTGACCTTTTTTCTGAGGGACTGAGTAAAGAAGCTAATAATTTAACTCCTTTCTGCGCTTTTAACTCAGGAATAAAGTTCTAAACCCCTTATTTTATTTTCCACCAGTATATTTTGGTCAGCTAAGAGAGGTTGCACACAGGCAGATCTCTCAAGCCACGCTCGAGATCAGCAGAAGGAAGGTAGAAAAATACTATCGCAAACTCTGGCAACATGCGGTAAACAAAGAACAGAGAGCAAAACAGGACCTTCAGAGGTATCTTCGCAAGCTTATAGACGAACACTTACCACCATGAAGAATCTTAATTGACGCACGGCACCAGAGTATGTACCACCATTTAACTCTGAAATCAAGCTGTGACAGTGACTATAAAGCTTCCCATAAAGCCCTGCATCAAGCAGAAAGTTTTAAGTAAAAAAAGGACCACTTTATTAGGTTCCTAGAGAGAGCTTAAAAAAATCTTCACTCCCACAACCGCAAACCACACCAGAACTCCCCGTCATGCTAGGAAATTGATACAAGAGTCAGCTACGACCAGAGGCAATTAACAAACAAAAATCGGGACATGTAAGAAACCTATTTTGATTCGATTGCCAACTTTTGTGACGCCTGCGTATCGCACATCATTAAAAGGTTCTTTTCATACATAAACAATAAATTGTGCAACTGGTAACAAATGTAAATAATTTATATAGCAACGATCCACCTTTTTTACGAACCGTGAGATCGAACATTGGAGCAATCACTTTATTAAACTTATTACCGTTATAGGTTCGTGTAGCTCCGTTTTTTTCAAACCCTTTTTTGTGAATATTTGAAATTTTTAATAATACGTAGTATTTTTCAAAATCCTCCTGTGTTAACAGAAATTTATTAAAATGCTTTTTGATAAGTAGCTCCATTATTCTTGGAGTCATTGGATAATTTAAATCATTTATTTTGATATGATTATTTTCAAAGTCTACTAACGAATCACCAAGCTTGTACATCCCATTTTCTTTTTTACTGACAAATTTTTACTGACTTGGACAGAATCATGAGATTAATGTCGGATGATATTATTTGAATCGGTATCATCATCACTCTCACTAATGGTAGACTCGAATGTTAAATGATGATCACTGAATTTTTCTCTGTTTTTTTTTTTGTTAATTTACATTATCAACTTTAATACTTTCTTCATCGTTTTGCTCTAAGAATAATTGTGAGTAACAGAATTATTACTATTATTTTTGTGTTTTTTTTTGTTCCGGTGACAATTTCGATTAAAGGGTCTGTTATTGGTTTAAAAGTTTCACTAAATACTTTTTCAGCCTCATTTTTTCCAAAATTCAACAGTCTGTACTTTTCTTGAACCACCTCTCGTGCCTTCACTAACTGGCGTAGAACGTCTTTTCCTTGTTGATGTATGATGATGATCCAATGTCTTGCAACACACTGTAGGATTGCGCTAGGTATGTCCTGAATGTATGGCAAAATTTTCAAAGCCTTCTCTATAGTGGCCATTATTTATTTGCCTATCCTTGTTCATAACGACGAATCCATCTTTATCATCATTCCAGCAATTAGAACATAAATCTCTAAATTGAATGTACGGCATGTCTGAGTTTACATGATCATCATGCACATGCTTCAAATTCACTTCATATTGATGAAATAAAACTAAAAAGTTGACATTATCCCTTACGAGATGCTTTGTCACTTGAGGATATGACTGGCAAAGATGGAAGCAGTCAACATTTTTGTGTCTTCCCATACAGAAAAACGCCTTTAGATTATCTTGTTTTTCACAGGCTATATCATTCAAAATCATTATAGAATTCGGTAAAGCATCATCTGGTGAGACTGCAGTTTCATGTTCACTGAAAAGTAAGTATTTTACACTCTCTATAGGCTCCAATAGTTCTTTTAAAAACTTGTATTTTGGTTGATGTAGAGATTTTAAATACACGTACATATTCTGAAACTTAACTTCATTGGGATGCACGATTAGAGATCTTTCGTTAACATGTGAAGAACTTCTCGATGGTCAAAGACACAAGTCATGATGATAAATTGAAATGCGAATTTCATCACTATTGCCATATGTTGATGATGCATAATATATCATTTTCTTTTCACGCTGCGTCCAGTGGATTCACCTCTGGATCCCCTCTAGCAAGACGCTTAGCAAGCTTAGTACCTGGACCGCAGTACTGATAGCCTGGCAAATGAAGCTCTACTGGTAGAGAATTTATGACTTTATTAACAAGACCGTGTCCTCTCTTACGACGCATGATGATGATGGCTAGTCTTCAGAGGTTGGATTATGACTAAGCGTTCGAGAAAACGAATAATTCATTTATAGTAGACGAATTCGTTGACAAATAGCAAGCTCAGACTATATAAGTGTTGTACTATTTTATTAAAAGATAAGTTTGAACTTATTATTCGTACAGTATAGATATGGAGTTTAAAGAGCAATCCAAAAAGTACTAGTTTATAATATTGACGCTATTGTAAAACAAGAAAAGCGTTTAAATCGACATGGCAAACTACTCTCTGACAGTATTTTGCAGTCCATCCAGTTGCGGTAAAACTAATATCTTATTGGCTCTAATCGTGCATCCCAATGAAGTTAAGTTTAAGAATATGTACGTGTATTTAAAATCTCTACATCAACCAAAATACAAGTTTTTAAAAGAACTATTGGAGCCTATAGAGAGTGTAAAATACTTACTTTTCAGTGAACATGAAACTGCAGTCTCACCAGATGATGCTTTACCGAATTCTATAATGATTTTGAATGATATAGCCTGTGAAAAACAAGATAATCTAAAGGCGTTTTTCTGTATGGGAAGACACAAAAATGTTGACTGCTTCTATCTTTGCCAGTCATATCCTCAAGTGACAAAGCATCTCGTAAGGGATAATGTCAACTTTTTAGTTTTACTTCATCAATATGAAGTGAATTTGAAGCATGTGCATGATGATCATGTAAACTCAGACATGCCGTACATTCAATTTAGAGATTTATGTTCTAATTGCTGGAATGATGATAAAGATGGATTCGTCGTTATGAACAAGGATAGGCAAATAAATAATGGCCACTATAGAGAAGGCTTTGAAAATTTTGCCATACATTCAGGACATACCTAGCGCAATCCTACAGTGTGTTGCAAGACATTGGATCATCATCATACATCAACAAGGAAAAGACGTTCTACGCCAGTTAGTGAAGGCACGAGAGGTGGTTCAAGAAAAGTACAGACTGTTGAATTTTGGAAAAAATGAGGCTGAAAAAGTATTTAGTGAAACTTTTAAACCAATAACAGACCCTTTAATCGAAATTGTCACCGGAACAAAAAAAAACACAAAAATAATAGTAATAATTCTGTTACTCACAATTATTCTTAGAGCAAAACGATGAAGAAAGTATTAAAGTTGATAATGTAAATTAACAAAAAAAAAAACAGAGAAAAATTCAGTGATCATCATTTAACATTCGAGTCTACCATTAGTGAGAGTGATGATGATACCGATTCAAATAATATCATCCGACATTAATCTCATGATTCTGTCCAAGTCAGTAAAAATTTGTCAGTAAAAAAGAAAATGGGATGTACAAGCTTGGTGATTCGTTAGTAGACTTTGAAAATAATCATATCAAAATAAATGATTTAAATTATCCAATGACTCCAAGAATAATGGAGCTACTTATCAAAAAGCATTTTAATAAATTTCTGTTAACACAGGAGGATTTTGAAAAATACTACGTATTATTAAAAATTTCAAATATTCACAAAAAAGGGTTTGAAAAAAACGGAGCTACACGAACCTATAACGGTAATAAGTTTAATAAAGTGATTGCTCCAATGTTCGATCTCACGGTTCGTAAAAAAGGTGGATCGTTGCTACCTCATTACAAAACTACTCGAGTATTGCAACAAGTAGATTATACACACTGGGATGATCCTAATGAGTTAGTAGATCGTTTACGCTTAGTAATAGCTGAAAAGTCGGCAGGAAATACGAGTCATGACAATGAAATTATATCAATCATCGAAGAGCTTCGTGAGGAAGGATATATATATATATATATATATATATATATATAAATTGATGCATGTAATCATTGCTTCAGTATAAAAATGAGTGTCGATGTATTCGGTCGAAAATCGAGTAGGACCGAAGGCGGTAGCCAAGGTCCTCTCGGTATTGGATACGAGCTTACCGCAGATGGACAGTATGACTTAGATAATTAAAGGCTGTGCAATGTTGGAACACCTTAAGATGCTGTAAATTATGCTTTCTTGATTGCAGTAATTGAAAGACTTGAAAAAAAATAGATAAATTTCGAATTTTTATATACAGCTTGCAAAAAAATTTCCATTTATTCAAGCTGATTCCAAAAACTTTAACCTAGACAATTAATACATAGATCAAATCGTTGAGGAACTTCACAAGGCAGCCAGGCGTAACTACCATCGCCAAAAATTCAACATACGTGGCTTAGACGGAACTTGGCAAGCAGACCTTGTAGAGATGCAGCCTTACGCTCGTGAAAACAAAAGTTATCGGTATATACTCACTGTAATCGATGTTTTCTCCAAGTAAGCATGGGATGTACCTGTCAAGAAAAAAACCGGTGAAGAAGTTACTGCAGCAATGCATTCGATATTGAAAAAAGGACGGGTGCCCGTGAACATGCAAACTGATCGTGGCAAAGAATTCTATAATGCAAACTTCCAAAATCTCATGCAGAAACACAAAATAAATTGATACTCAACATACAGCAATCTGAAAGTGTCTATATGCGAGCGATTCAATCGTACTTCAAACGATTTGATGTGGAAAAAATTTAGTTTGCAAGGCAATTATAAATGGTTGAATTTGTTACAAATATTTTTTAAATTTTATAATAATTGAAAACACCAAACAATTGGTTTGAAACCAAAAGATGTTGTGGCTGAAAATAAAGTTAAAATTTTGGAGAAATTAAAGAGAAAATGTGAAAATAGCAGTAAGTTTAAGCCTAAATTAAAAATTGGCGATAAAGTACGAGTGAGCAAAACAAACAAACATTCGAAAAAGGATAAACACCAAATTGGTCGACGGAAATATTTACCATCACGCGAGTAGCAGCAATAAATCCAATAACGTCTCACCTCAAAGATTGCCAAGACCAACCTATTTCTGGAGGTTCATACGAACAAAAACTGCAGAAAACAAAGCATCCTGATGTATACCTCATAGAGAAGGTTCTTAGAAGACGTGGCAATCAAGTTTTTGACAAATGGTTGGGTTTTTACAGTACTCACAATAGTCGGACAAATAAATAAGATTTTCTTAGGTTTAAATTACGTTAAGTTAAAAAATCATAAGATTCTAATATGTATCAAGTATTAATGAAAACATTACATCGTAAGAATGTTTTAAGTAAATACTTAAAATTTTTAGAAAAAATTGTTATTTACTTTTTCACCTTTTCACATTATGCATAAGAAAATATGATGTGTTTTCCATTGTACACCATAAATAATTTAAATTTATTTACAGCCTCCAACAATTCATTATATGATTCTTCGTTTTTAAATAGAGCTGAGCTTATGTAAGTCTGCAGAAAAATTTAAAATTCATTGTCAAGTTCTGCAACTATCTTAGGTCCAAATTCAGTATACACTTTTCTTCGTTTTGTCACCATGTAGATCTGATTAAGTATCAATTCGGAAAATTTATTCGTAGGAAGAAAATCACTGTCAGCGATTTTGTTGAGTGCTACAAGATCCATCTTTAACAAAATAAAAAAAAACATGGAACTTATATATAGCATAAAATATTTATACATTACATATGCTGAGTAAATATGCACAAATGTTTACTATAAGAAAATATATCACCTTGACTGTATTTAGATTTTTTTACTCGGTAGTTCACTTGAAGGTGATGTCAGCTTCTCTTGATTAAGTTTAACCTTACTGAAACCTCTGCTGAAGTGTAGAATGAGCTTGCCTGGTTGAGAGAACTCCTTATATAACACCAACCCTTTCACTATAGGTTCATCTGCTAGTGTTCGGTCTATTTTTGGGAGATCCGATACAGTAATAGCCCTTGCAGCTTCTCCTACCTGATTGGCTACCCCCTCTATTGATCCTTCTCTCTTATTTAATGATTCTTCTCCCACTATGCTGTAATAACCCTATGGTAGGGTATCTGTACAACCAGGTAGCAAAAATCGTTTGTCATCATGAGCACTTAGTGCAATTTTCGTCTCTTTTTCAGTAAAAAGCTGATGATGATGCGATCTTATATTTTTTTGATCTCGTGTCATACAAGTGTTCTCACACAAACATGTTCTATAATCGTCAAAAGTTATTGTAGTCTTCACAACCAAACTTTTAACACATTTGGCCTTCTTCAATGGATTTTGATCTTGAATTTTCACACTGTACATTTTGCTTCGTAGTCCTACAAATTCCAACATAATTTCTTCATTACATTCATCCTTCATTAAACCAATAATTTTTTTATTAACCAGAGTCAAATGAAACTCATTATTGAAGTGGTAGTCTGAAGAATCAAATTTCTCAATATTTTAACACATTAAATTATAAATATTTTGATTTGTTATTTCATACACAAGACTATCAGTCTCTGTATACAAAAGTTTACATCAGTCTCCTATTTTACTTTTCATAAAATCATAATGAAATTCGTATACAAGTGTTTTTGATAAGTCTAAGACACTCAACTCAACATATATTGGCTTTTTTTACAGACATCTGTATAAAGTAGTTGTATAGCTGCAAGCTGCTCATCAAATGTCACAGCTGTGGAAATTCAGTAGTGCGATGTATGTCTCTGCACCATATCACCCCTCCAACTTGTTGATGAGTTTAACATCAATTCAATTGCGTTCATTTTCCATGGTCTTTCCATAAAACAGCATTATTAAATAACTTATATAACATTTTCTGAAAATCAGTCTGTGCATTTTGACGCTTTTCACTGTTTAAGTCAATGTATTTCTTTAGCCATGAATTTTGGTTAAATTGTAGAGTTCTATGTATTTTTTTTATACGAAGACCATGACTTACAGCTTGTTTAAGTGCACGATAGTGTATCACATATCGCTTTTTGTCATACAAAGTAGTCATTAGTTTATTTCGTTTAGATCCTGGAGGCATCATACGCTCAGCACAGAATGGTAAATCTTTACGAGCATTGTAGAGAATTTTAGGATACTCAAGGTCTACTTTGAGTATGTCACCAATTTCAGCATCAGCAGCAACATTTAAAATACCTAAGGAACTTATATTTTGAATCCATCCAAAACCTGAATAAGGTAATGGTTGAGTCATCGCCCAGCCATACAAGTTATTTACGTCATTACACATTAAATATTTTTCATCTTTATCATCTTTATAGCCTTTTTTCATGTATAAGTTGTTGACTTTTGCATATCGATTACAACATTGAGATATGCCTCCACGAATGCCTCGCTCAATAAACATAACCATGTCAATATCAGTTAACAATTCTAGTTTTACCTGCATTTTTTTTTCAATTTTAAAAATTAATAACAAAAATTTACAAAAAAGTCTAAGATTTTTTCATATGGTTATCGACAAAACTTATGCAGTAACGTCTCCTCGGATTGTATATATATATATATTTTTGTGTTCTCCCTACGCGCGGCATTACGTACTTCTTACTACAGCGTTTAGTTGAATCTACTACACACTGTTAGTCAACCACCTCAAAAGTCGTGTAGTAGCTGTTATCAAATAATGATAGCTACTATGACTCCTTTTTTCTGTCAGCGTAGAATGGCTTTGTCAAATTTAATTTGTTCTTCGGATGTCAAATAGATCATTTTTAGAGGATTTTTGTACAAGTTTTCTAATTTTATTGCTTAAGAATGGAGAGCCTTAACAAACCACTGAGCAGGTGGTTCATCATCCTGACAAAATTTGAGAAAATAACTAATGCTATATACTTTATGTCTTTGATCGACGCAAATATCATTAACAGGTACCAACAAACATTCGAAGTCTGCATATGTAACAAAAGGTATACGGGTCTTGAACGTAAAATTTTTAAATTCAAGTATATGCTCATTTTTCTCCCTATCAGACAGTGTAATTTTATACTTATTTAAATGTTTGCAATCAACTTCATAAGCTTCAAACTTTTGCTTGGACCAAAAATAGTGAAAGCATTGATCACACGTATTTGCTGCATATTGATGCTCAGATAACTGTTTCCGCATTAAACGCGATAAATTTTTTATCCACACATAATGATATTTGTACTCCACGACGGAGTCGAATTTATTATTATTATGTTCTTTATTATCGGTATAGAAGTTTTCGACAAGTAAAATATTCACATGTTTTTCTTTTTTATTTGCAGTCAAATGATTAGGGAAAATATCAAATGTATGACCTTTTTTTTTTAAAAAATATAAATTGACTGAAATATTGTTTTGATTTTCAAACCTTACGATTTTCTTCGAGATAACTGGGAACTCAATACCATCAGAATTTAACTCATTTTTATATTTAATATAGTTGGAGACACGATTTGGATTTCTGCTTACTGCATGAAGAGCTGATAAAACAGCCCATTTAAAGCATTGGTCGTCTTTTTTTACTACATTTACACAAGAATTTTTTTTTTTTTTATGTAATCTGGTAAGTGTATGAAGGAACTACCTTGCATAGGATTTAGTTTATCAATATTAACTACCAACTTTAAAATGGAGTGCAGAGACCAGCCAGATTCCTTATCTTGAAAATCATCCATTTTTTTCTCAATTAACTGTCGTACGTTTATGTCAAACAACTGTTGTATATCAGTGGTCTGGCAAATGGGCTGTGATTTCGTATTAAAGTATTTTAAATGCATATCCTTGCTGTTATCTTTAATTATGACATAATCAGCAGTTAATATGGTATTTACTTTTAACGCAGTATGTGTTAAAGTGATCGTCGGATTCGTTAAATAAATTTTTGTTCAGCATCTTTGAGAAACTTTTTCAGATCTAAGCGTTTAAAATTATCTATTAAAGTTGTCGTAATACGATTTTCAAATGCGCTGTTAACATCATCAAGACTAACTGCAGCAGCATTCTCATCATTCAAAGCCGTTGCTTCACCTTCACCTTGAATGCATACAATATCTTCATTTCTTAATGTATTGTCTAAATCCAACTTATGTTTTTGACCACTTTCGGATGCAAAAACCTTAGGCTTTTGTTCACTATTTGATTCAAAAACAACAGGTTCATTCATAAACATTTTTTTCGACTCTGTTACCTCCAAATAATCATAAAGTTGTAAAACACTTTTTAATAATGCAGCTGCAGATATTAATTTTTGTTTTTTCAATGTTGCAAATTATTCCTTAAATTAAAAATATCGCTATTTTTAATAGTTGTAAGACATGTGTCTATTAGTCTTTGAATGTGACTCCCATCGACTTTACTATTAATCATTTGTTGAAACGATTGCCACATGCAGTGAGCCACATCTTTAAAATTTTGAACCGAAGCCATGGCTAGCAAGAAGTTAACTACTCAAGCAACAGCACAAAAGAAAGCTGCTTCGGTGATTTCTACCCCTAAATATCCTTAGAGATCAGCCCATGGGGAAAGGGGGGGGGGGTGATTTTGAATTTATGAATAACAAGTTCAACTTTTTTGAACATGCATTAAATTATTTTAATTATTCAAAAAGCTGTTTTTAAAAAATCTAGTTAAACTTATACTAAAAATCATAGGTTCCGATTCAACAGTACTACATTTTTTTGGTATTGAATTTTTCGTCGATTTTTTGTTCATCTTTTTGAGTGAGAGTTTTCAAGAAACCTGCATTTATTTTCTTTTTTTTTCAATCACCTTCATTTCTTTTTTTTTTTTTTTTGCCAAAGCCTGCTGCTTCTGTATTTTTTCAATCATTTTTTTCTTTTCTCTATCTAGAAGTTTTAATGATTCTTTTTTTAATGACATTCGAACCCGCATCATAAGTATATTTTGATCTTGTTCAGACGATATCTCATGATTTTCAGATAATGGCAGTGGCGGTTGCATTGACGCAAGTGGTACAGGTGTTGCATTTTCTACAACTACACTTACTGCTGTCGGCGGTAAAGGTGATGGAGGTCTACTGACATCTCTGTTTTCGACCAAGTCAATTAATCTACTCCAATCTTGCTGAGAGAGCCACCATAATGTTAATGGTGAAAGTTGCAATTGATTATCGAATTGCATGGGCATATCGAAAACAATTAAGTACAAAACAAGTTAATTTTTATGTATTACAACATGTTGAAAACTGGAAAAAATAAATAAAAAAGTACCTGTTACTGCTGTGGATGTTGATATGTTGAACATTTCAACTTCTGTTGGTATTTCTGCTGCAACAAGTTGCTCTGTTAACACTACTACTACTTCTGGAAGAGGATCCTTGAATAGTATGGAAGGTAGCTCTGCAAGAGGATCCATGATGACAGCTGGGGAATGTTCTGGTGGTGCTACTACTTCTGGAAAATCATCTACAAGCTGCCTTTCTTAATTTTCTACGTTGCATCCTAAAGCACGAAAAATCAGACGTTCTTGATATCTTCTGATATCACCCTTTCGTGTCTTCTTCACCATGTTAATGCTGAAAAATTTTTTTTTTATAAATGCTTTCTCAAAATACTAAAAATAAATATGATGAATAGAAAGAAGTTAACTAATTAAAAGAAATAAAGAACTCATGACATCATTTCTGTGTCTTGAGTCGAATAAAACGATTTCTTAAACGTTTCCTTAATGTTACAAGTAAAGGTAGAGAATAGAAAGAAGTCAAGTAGTTTAAAGAGATTGAACTTCTGACATCATTTCTGCGTCTGGAATCAAATAGCTTGCAACCACATGTTGTAGGGAAAGGAGGAGAAAAGAAACTTACAAGATTGAAATAAATTGCTATTAATAGAAAAGTGAGAAACTTTTTAAAAAATTTTGAGCTCATGACGTTATTAATGAGTTTTGAATAAAAAAATTTATATATTTTATTTTTTTTAAAGAAAAAAATTATTAAGATTTTACAGAATACCTTCACACTTGAGAGCATTGGCTGATGCGTTGTACGAAGTATCCTGAAGTGTAACGTTTTTCTCTCCTCAGCTGCTGTTGCTGATGTTAAAAATATAACTAAAGCACGTGGCAAAGGTCAAGGGATTGCTCTTTAAGACTATGGTGGAAGAGGAAAGCCACTTTCCATAAGTTAAAGATTTTGCATATGATGGATTGAGTAGGAGAAAATATTTGTCCTTTTCTAATTTTCCTATTGGTTTAAAGTATTTGATTCTATGGAGAGGGAATACTTCTTTCCTACCAGAGACCTTTGATGTTGTGCATATGGAAAGGGTAAGACATAATTATGTCCTTTTCTAGTTCTCTCATTGGTTCACAAGATACAAATTTCTATCTCCAAGGATATTGGATTCTCATGCAGCGTGGGCAAAAATTTAGGGGGGGGTGGCAAATTTCCACCACTCTAGTTTGAGTTTTTTATACTGTACATGAGAAAATAAATGGAGAAGGGGTAAATTGTCGGAGTAACAGTACTGGAGTCTTTAAAAGGGAAGTTGTGCTTGAAAGTAGTTAGTCGAAAACAGTTAGTTTAAAATATCAGTCACACTCCAATTAAACAGCAGATATCTTGTCTGTTGAAATAGCTCCTGTAAATGAAGAATTTTCAAGTGATATTGAAGTGCTAGAATGGGAAAATTTGGAGGATTTAGTGTCCGAGGAATTTGTGCAGGACTTAAAGGATGAAGTGGATCAGCCTCCAGCATACAAAATATTCGAGCAGGATTTGGAGGATTTAAATAAGGTATTTGAACGAGGCTTCAACGATAATTTGGATTCATCACCGTCATCTCCCTCAGTCCTATACACAGAGGAATTTAACATGCGTACTCATATTGAAAGACCGGCTTAGTCATCTACATTGCCATAGCAAGAAATCACGTTTTTTGGTAAGTTTATTTATTAAAATAAGATCTTCTTAGATTTAAAGATGTAATGAAAATTTTTAACATAAATGAAAATGTAAATTTTTTTTTGTTTTAGACTTATAGGGTAACTTTTTAACATGCTCTCCACATCTAAATAACATCGCTTCGGTAGGAGAAGCACTTCTCAAGGAGGAACCGTTGTCAGGAGTAAGACAGCTTACAATGCTAAGTATGGTTGGACAATTGGAAACACCATTAGACGATGAATTGTCATCACCATTGTTGCACGCCTCCTTTTTCGGTAAACAGTACAAAGGATCAAATTAGAATATTTATTTTGATAAAAAATTTCATTTTATTTCATTTTTTATAATTTACTTATTTGTTTGTTTTTCAGACGATGCTGAGGAATTTATTCCTACCGACACATGTCTTCAAGCATTTTTTTCGATGCTTGAAAAACATAACCAAACAATCTATAGGCCTACACCTGATGTAGATCTCATATGGTCACGAATATTTGAGGTAGATGTTACAAGATCACCAACACTCGAGGAGAACCTCACAAGATCGGTGATACAGGAAGTAGATCTTACAAGATCACCGCAACCGATACCCGTGGTGGATCTCACGAGATCCCCACAACCGATATCAGAAGTTGACCTCACGGAATCGCCACAGCCTATACCATTAGTTGACCTCTTGGGAACATCCCACGTTATTGACTTACTGTCTTCACCAGAGCTGTATGAAATGAGTACGGTAAAAAAAAATGAAAATCTTCAGAGGACGAAACAGACAGTCCTGACAAAAAAAGCACTGTCGTAGATCTTCGTTTTAGTTTTAACAATTATAAAGTTTTTAATATTTGTAAGTCACATTTTAAGAATAAGTAACATTAGTTTTATGGATTAAATTTTGTATTTGTATATATTTTTCATTAAAAATACACTAGAAAAAAATGAAAAAAGTCTTGTACAATTATTTTCCTTTGATTCCTCATCCTATAATATTACTCAATGCACATAATCCTATAAAATATATTTTTGTGTAAGTATCATATGTGCAAAATATTTCAACATCTAAGAAGATGTACTAAATCAACCAACGCTACAGGTGGTGCACGCACATTGCACCGCGAACTCAAGCAGTGTTGCACATGGGGCGAAAAAGTGAAAGGAAGCTGTTAAAGTTCCTAGCCCATCAGCTCCATGAATACTCAAGCCATGTGGCACATGGCACGTGCAAACTCGACAACGTGCGAAAAAGTAAGAGGAAGCTGTTAAAGTCGCTCGCCTATCAGCTGCATGAAATTCAAGCAGTGTTGCACATGGCGCGTGCAAACTACGACAATGCTGCAGGTAGTGCACACAATTGGGAGGGGGGTAGGAGCCTTTGCGCATGCTCAATGCGCACTTATCCATTTAACTAAAACGTACCTATTATGAACATTGAGCTTTCGACTTCATTAACTTGATCACACTAGACCGAGTAGCATCAGTTACTTTTTCCTTTCAAAATGTTGTACTTTGTAGACTTTCAGGGCTTTAAAAGCCTCTTCAACTATTTTATTTTTGAAAAAATTTCCTATGTTGACCTTAACAAGGATACTTTGCCAGTTGTTATTGTGCTTAACCCACCTTTTCCATTTGAGCATCTACCAAAAAAGTATAAGAACATAACAAATGGCTAGAAGCCAATTTCCATGGTCTAAATTGGGATTTTGGTAATATTTCTTACATGAAAGGAATAAACAATTTTAAGAGCATCCTGATTAATGCTGGAACAGTTTATGTCAAAGGTTGTGAGAAAAAAAAATGGTTACAAAACATACTACCATGCGAGTATGTATCTTATATATTATTAGCCTAATAAGAATACCTTAAAAATAAAAAAATCAATTTTCTTATAAATGATACATTATTTTTTTCAGAGTTATTAATACTGAAGAGTATGGGTGTCCTGCTCTTAAAAATCTCATACAAGACTATGAGCCATGCAAACATCACAGCTTTCATACTGATCCAGTATGTGCAGTGAAAAATGCATTGGCTATGAAAGATTGGATGCAAAGTCGGGACAAATATGAAACTAAAAGAATGAAATACTTGACTATTTATTCTTGTGAACGCAAATTTAAAAAAAAAAAGAATTCCTTATAATTATTATTAGAACATGTATTTAAAAATATTTTTCAAGTCTAGTTTTGTAAATATAAATTTTTATAATCTAAAATAAACAGATTAACAAAAATAAATAATAAAAATGTTAAACAGCTATTTTCCTACCCCATTACATCCTACATCATCATGCAACGCACTGACTTTCCGAAAAAATACATATACCCATCACGTGCACAATATGCACAAGATATTCAAACAGCGCACGCAATCTCAAGCAGCGCTATAGCCGAAAAATGCGCATCGCAGCGCACGCAAACTTAAGTTGTGCGCAGAAAAAAAGAAAGCTGCCAGACCCACTCGTCGGCCACCGCTATGCTAGAAGGAGGAGAACACCGCGAGAGGGGCTACGGAGGGGAGGGGGGCTGTGCTGGAATTGCCATAGCTTATCTGCTAATGCTGAATCGTTACTGAATCAACATTTGTTCACTATCGATTCATCGCTGAATCAGTGATAACAGTAACATGGAAATTCATAGTAAATCGCCCAAATAATTCCGCGCTGAATCAGTGCTCATTTTATCATAAATCCGTGTTAATCATCGAGAGGGGAAGTGAAGAAAGAATGCGGTACTTTATCAGCGTTCCCTGTCTATGTGCTGCGGACCTATGATGTAGGAGCTCTTAATTCACAATAAACGTTTAATTCTTTCCAACTGTATTCCAAGCGTACATATATTGTTCCATTTAAAACTGTATGTGCCGTAAAACGAAAGTCCATTTAATACAGATTCTGAAATCAGTGATTATTCTGTATTAATTTCAAGATTCATTCATTAATGAAATCCATGTTGATTTAGCATGAACACTTTTGGTAAAGCTCAGTCACAATCTGAAAGCTTATCTAGGTAGAGCTTGCTACGCTGGGTTCGGCCCTCCCTCTTTAATATCTATAATATCCTACCCACCTTTGTTTTATCCCCCGTCAAACTCCTCGGGTTTTTGAACTGTAAACCACGGGATTACTTCAACAGAGATATAAGCTAACATTAACAATGGTTTTTAAAAAATTTGACGGGTGCATAAGATCTCATGTATTGTGTGCGATGTACGTCCTTTCAGCATGACCAGATGTCGAAAGAAGGTAAAAAAAAGCTGTTGTAAAAATTTTTCTGGACAAATAAGGGAACCTAACTGTCTTAAACTATATTTATACATAATAACTGGTAAATATAAGACTTAGGATGAAATTTACACACAGGGCGTACTATAGACTAACTTACTCATAACTGCATTGTCACAATTTTCATCCTTATTATTGAAAAAATATTTAAATGAATTGAGAAAATTATAAATAACAATGAAAAAAAACTAAAAAAAAAAACAAACTAACAAATTTTTATATTAACAAAAAAGTTCTCTAAATTAATACAACGATTCTTAAGAAGTATTTAATTATATTTAAAATTATTTAAAATTATTTGAATATATATATATTTTTTTTTAATTCAGATTTTAATTTTCTTGTGCCCGGGATAGAACATTCAGACTTTCTTTAGATATTAATAATATAAAGTGCCTTTTTAAAATTCAAGTCAGATAAAAAAAAATTAGAAAAAGTTGATTTAATTATTTGGAGTAAGACTTCAATAATTCCAAAAAAACCGTTGGAAATAGTAGATAGAACATTAAAAGATTTATGTGGTACTGATAAGTATTTCAGAAATAAATTAAATATTTTAGAAGGTGATTTTCATCAAATTCTTCCAGTGATAAAAAGCAGTAACAGAGAACTATAATTTAACAAACTATTTTATCTTTTTTTTTTTATACAACTCATTCCAAGTTCTGAAGTTATAAATTAATAATCGTTTGACCGATGAAGGGTCTTAAAAATTATGATGGAAAATCGAGGAAGAGAGTATAGACTTTCTTAATGTTCTAAAAAATTAAATATCAAATAATAAATATTCTCAAATATTTTCTGATATCTGTAATTGTTCGATGAATAGTCTTATACTAACATCGTATGAAGAGTACACCTATTATTTAAATGATATTATTCCAAAAAGATTAACTGCAGAGACTAAAACTTACTATAGTGTAGGTAACAAAACTTATAAAGGAGTTGATAAATCGGACTAGAATATTTATATAAATTTTCCGGTATAAATGTTAAACAATATTTGTAAAGGATCACTACTTTATGGATTAAACCTTAAAGTTGGTACAAGAGTAATGATACTTAAAAATTTAAGCATATTCAATGGACTGTGTAATGGAACATGATTAAAAATCACCAAATTGTTGGAGTATAGAATAATTTGAAATAGAGTCTTTATTATAAAAATAACTTTGAACACAGGAGACATCTTAACATAACCTTTTATTTTGTATCGTAAGCAATGCTCTATTGTTGTGGAATTTGCTGTAACAATAAACAAATCTCAAGGTTAAAGTATTAATAACGTAGATTTATATTTTAAAAAACCTTTTTTTTTCATGGTCAATCATTCGCGGTTTTATCAAGATGCAAAAATAAAAAAAGTTTATTTATTTAAATAGAATGAGAAAATACTACAGAATTTTGAATTATTGTTAATAAAAAAATTTTTACATACTTAAACAACTTGTTAATGTTTAGAGATAAATCAACAAAATTTATAGCAGTAAAGTAAATCATACGATATCTATTAGTATTTTATCATTTAATAATTATTTCTAACACAATACTATTTTTTTCATATAATGATACTTCTTGGTTTAAAAAATTTGATCTTGAATTTTTCTGAATAAAATATGTAAAAAATTTTTCATTCTGTCCCTTTGCAGTTATGATATAGCTTGTTTTACCATGTTATTTACTAAAGTTTTTGAAATTAGGTGATACTTTTATGGTTAACATTATTTAATTGTTATGTAATGTTTATATTTGTGTACATTGTATTATGTTATGTAAGTACATGTGATGAAAAAAAAATTTTTATGTTGTTTCTTCATAATAGCAACACAAATATAGTAACAAAAATAGCTAAATGCACCGAGAACTTTATACTTATTTATGATCTAAAACAACTTTTGGATTATTAAATTATTATGATTTTGAATGTTATATATTATTATTACATAAATACACATTTTTTATACATATATTTAAAAACCGTACATACTAGAGCAAACAAATTTGAAGTATCTCTAAATAATTTAATGATTATATTATGTAACAATTTCCTTAAAGAAATTTATTTGTGTTATATAGGCGCTTCGTATGCGGATCCCTGAGAATTGATAATGTTTAATAAATATCTATACATGTCATTTTAATACATTTGTATATATACACACATGTATATGTATATAATGCATCATCACCCATAGGCTCAGGCATGGCTTTCTTTTACACAAGAATAGTGATTATGAGTCATCGGTGCAAAGCTGAGTTATGACCAGATGTTCATACGTATAACGTATGATCACGTAGAAACACCAAGGCCAACTGAATCACTCATGTATACATGGTTGTAGTTCCACAGGCCACCGCACCTTCCAACACGACGCCTAGTTGAAAATAGCATTTGATTCCGCGTCAAGTTTTCGCAACAGCAAGACCGTGTAGTACTAACTCTTCCTGAAAACGACTGGAATTACTCAGTCGACCGATTGAAGCCACCACCTAGTGTGGCATACTATAGTTCAGCACTGGCTCTGCATCGACAGCATGTGCTACGTCCTGCGGACCACGTCTCATCCTAACGAACTTTCTCGCACATTTTAATGTCTTGGAGTTTAAACAAAGATTTTCTGTTTTATACACTATACAATTCGGGCCTCTCCGTTATATGACTTATGGTAATGCCTTTATAGGTAATTTATCTTAGATTGCAATATATTTAAAAAAAAATTTTTAAGGTGGATGTGGTAATAACTTTTATAGTTTTTTTTTGTTATTAGCAGAAAATTTTTATTCGGTATTTTTCTACATTGACTTTAAGCTGCAAATTCACATATATTTTTTATTGTATACATTACAGATTGATTATAACACCTGACTAGTAGATGGATCCTAGAAGTGATTTTTGTCAATTGTTTAATCAGTACTTGTAGTTCTTATGGTCTTTTATTCAGGTAATGTTTTTCAAAACTTTTCGTCTATTAAGATAATGGTCATATACATACATAAGACCATGTCTTCGATTCTTTTAAGCCCTTTCGTGAGAATTTTTTATTTCATTACTAGCCAAGAATATATAAGTAAATGATGTTCTAGAGATACTACATAATTATTGGTAGTATTAATAAACCAACATTAAGGGATGGACTTGTCTTACACTCATATATTATTCTCTTAAACTTCAACAGTCTTTTTGACCATGTGAGTAAAAGGATTAAGACATTTCCGTAACACAGGTAACGTTAGATTTACCACGGGCAACCATGTTCTACTACACATTGTAAGTCATTTAAATTTTTTCCATGTTTGTACAATGTTATGCTAAGCAAAATCATGAAAGTTTCATGGTAACATAAGGGGGTCGAATGACTGTACAGCTAATGTAATCAGAAGAGGATTTTGACACGTTCATTCGGTCAACCCTACATAAAGGCTAGGGACATTCACACCATCTAGGATTTCAACACTCTTAAGAAGTATCGAATATTGAGTATCGAGTCCCCAAATAGTATTAATACCCTAGTATCGATACTTTTAAGAAAGTCTCTTTTCTAACTTATTATTTTCATCTGATCCGTATATTTCTAACGTTCGTAATAAAAATAAAAACATAAAACATGAGATTGACGTTGTTACTAAAAAATTAGTAGTAGAAATTTAGTGATAAGAGAAATGCGTAGTATATCTTTAATTTTAACACTTATCAGATATAAAATGATAACAATACAAGACTTTATTATTATAGTTAATAGTTATTTACGTAACAAGTGCGGAAAAGACGATTTCCCGCACGAGTAGTGATTGACTCACACGAGTGCCGGAGTTGACGGGAACGAGTACCAGTTGAGCACACGAGTGCGTAGCACGAGTGTGATCGCAAGGTACGAGTTACCGTCACCGGCCACGAGTGCGAGTCTATCACACGAGTGCGGGAAATCGTCCCGCACGAGTTGCGTACAAGTTTTTTCGCAATGTGTGAGGAAAATAGGTACAAAATAGGTTTGAATTTTGATTTCCAGTGTGTAGCAAAATTTTTTCCGGTGTGTGGCAAAACCTTTTCCACACACCTTTTCCGCACACTGTGCGGCAAAAACCTTTGCCGCACACTTTTTCCACACACTGTGCGACAAAAACCTTTGCCACACACCTTTTCCGCACAGTGTGCGGAAAAACGTTTGCCGCACACCTTTGTCGCACACAATGTGGGAAAATCGATTTTCCACACTAATACCAGTGCGGAAAACACCCATTTTCCGCACACTATTGCGAAAAAATCTTTAATGTTTTCTTTCTTAAACAAATAATTTATTGATGGTTATTATAATACATTAAATAGGTTACATCTACGATATAAAGTAGACAGATTGAAAAAAATGCTAAGTTATAAGAAGTTTTTGACAAATATCATTCATTACCTTCAAAATTATGAGAATATTTTTAATACCATAATGGCACGTCATATGTGTTTAAAAAAATCAGTTAGAATATGTGTATATTTCTGTGTCCGTATTGAATTATTTGGTTATAATATATACATATATATTTTTTTTCAGAGCATTAATTTAGTATAACAGTGCAAATAGCCAAAAAAAAAGCTTATTTTTGATACATAAAATTATTAGTATCCAAATTTTATGATCAGATAAATGATAGTTACAAAGAACCCCAAAAATAATGTATTGATTTATTAAACCTTAGGATAGTGTATAACCTTATATTTAGACTGTTGTAGGGAATATGTCATTTTTAATTTAAAAAAATTCAGTAATAGACCGTATGTAAGGTATCTTTAAACCTGTTAATGTGTTTAATTTATTTATAATAGTATTTTAAGCCACTACTAAGACAATATTAGTATTCACAAAGTTAAATTCATTAAAAGTAATGAACAGTAATCAGTGATACCGAAAACCTATTTGAAGAACTTTTTCTAGAGATTAAGACGCTTCTAAAGTTTTTGTCCACCATATTGAAGTCCACTATTTTTGAATTTCTTCAAAGTCATGAAAAAGTCGTAGTCAGCACCCCAAAAACCCCCGAGTAGAGTTTTTTGTGGAGATTTTGCCATTTTTCAAATTTTAGTCCAATATTGAATCCTTCATTTTCAATTATTAAGTTTGAATAATGAATTTCTAATCAGCAACCCCGAAAACCCCCAAAAAGAGTTTTTTATCAAGATTTTGGCATTTTTCAAATTTTGGTCGGTCATAGTGGATCCGCCACTTTTTTTATTTGTTACTTTAGATAATGAATTTATAATCAGCAATCCAAAAATTACCCAGTAGGGTAGTGTGCCAAGGTTTGGGCATTTTTTAAATTTTAGTCGGCTATAACGGATTCACCATCTTGAACTTATTTATTCATACTGTTGTCTTCGGCAGAAGTAGCCTCAATATGCACTAGATTTTTATTTGTGTCTAATTTTATTACGTAAAATAAACTGCATTATTAATAGTAACAATTCATCTAGCGCGAATGAATAATTTTTGACATTTATGGTTAGGTACAAAATATTTGCAAGAGGAAACAGAAATTTGGCCCTGACAGATGTCTTACTAATTATCTAACCTTGAAATTAAAAAAGAAAATTAGTAAAATTGGTTAAGAGTTGTGGCCTGTAGATATTTTTGAACCAAAAAAGTGTTTTTTTCCTACTGTGTGCCCCATCCCCCGCAGCCTCTCTACACATTTTTAAGTGCCCCCCACTGCCCCTCCACCATCCCCCCGTGTGCCCCCTCTATATATTACCGATCTAGTACTCCTTGCAATTTAAGGGATAATTCTACAGATTTGTATCATCTCCGTCTACAGTACATCGATAGGCTATTGTATACACAAACTGTACATGAGCTTAAAATAGCTATAGCCAGCAATCGGAAGTGGCAGCCCTTACAACTTACGGTAAACAAGCTCTTAGCTATATATAGTTATTTATTTTTTCCACCCCACTTAAGAGGAAAATAGATCTATTTTATACTTAGTAACAACAAGTAAAAAAGCATCAATAATACTTATTACTTTATAAAAATATTAATAAGTAAAAAATGTGAAACGAGTTATTTTTTTTTGTCTATAGTCATTCTTTCTTTGAATTGACTTTTGAAATAATACTTGTAATTATATGACATAATAAGATCACAAATATCTATTGAAATTCAAGTAGTAAAAAAATAATAGGAACTATGGTGGTCATCACCAGCAGCCTTATAAGACCACAAAAGAACAGAACTTCTTAATGATCGACTTTAGGGGAAAAAAATTACTTTTAATAGATATAGTAACTAAGTAATAGTTCATTCATACTTTTATGCGTTTGCTTATAACTTTTTTTTTCTCTTAAAAAACCCATCTGTCTTAAGCCTACTACTTTTAATGTAAAAGAATTAAAAAACAACTATATAATACGTGAAAGTTATCATTTTGTACATAACTCTAATTTTTATAGGATAAGATTTTTAGTACAGAATCGTAAAATTTAATTCCTTTAAATTATTGTTTTTCAATACGTATACGAAATAATCACAAAATATTTCAAAATATATACGTATACAAAATAAATCAATTTGGCTAAAGAACATTGAAAGAAGAATTTTATGTAGGAAAATGTTGTAAATAGTTATCCTGAACCACAAATTTTAACTTTGATGATTTCCAACAAAATTGTAACATAATAAAATAAAAACATATCATGTCGTATGCTACTAGTTAGTATTGTTCTTTTAATGTATGTGATGGACTGCAATTCATTAATTCTTTTTTTTCTTTTCAAAAAGTGCGTACTTCCTCCTAATCAAAAATTTCTTTCCAAACTACATTTTCTGATTCTAAATTATTCTGAAGTTCAATTTGCATAAATATCTCTTCTTAAGTTTTGCATCTTAATAACGATACGTATAGTCGTCCATGAGAAAATGCAGGCTTTTTAGTACATCGACTTTATCGAAACTTTTCCCTTGAGATTTGTAAATTGCGATAGCGAACGCCAAGACCAAAAAAAATTGCTTTTTGTATTATCCGTATTTAAAGTAATTTTTAGTACAAATACTCTATTTTCAAAATTTCCTCCTGGAATAATTTTAGATTCAATATTATACTTCAATTATTTTTTAATCTTTATTTGTGCGCTGTTGCACAAACCATCTGCAATATACAAATTTCTTATTAACATAACTATTACTGTGACTTTTAAATTTAGTTCATGTGGTGACAAACCTCTAAGAGTATTGTTTAATATTTTAGTAGGGAGATTTATGTAAATGTTATCATCCGATTTACTGAAAACTTTGTACGTGGCATGATCCGTGCTTTAATAAGTTGTCGTATTTCCTTTAATTAGATTTCAAATTTTGTTATTAAAAAAAGTCGTGTATTAATTATGAAAAGTCGGAATAACGCTATTAAATGAAGATTGGTGAATTTTACTAAATATTTAAACATACGTCATTGACCTCTCATTTTTCAGGAATGATCAGTGATTTTAGTCTTCCCTCTCATATTTCTACAGGAATTTAGAAAATTTTCATCAACCGAACGAATGTTTTTATTAAATTTCAAAATATGAAAAGAACTTCAAAGGAATAATGACTTTATAGTTTCTGATGTAACCAGACTTCTATAACTATTTTAGCAAGTGTTTGACGGAAGTCTCCTCACAAAATTATTAATTAATTTTCAAAATGTATGTGTGAATTGCATATATCACGCAAAGCTCTGTCTACTTTCTTTAAAGCTTTTTTCGGAATCATAGAAGCCTTATCCCGAATCATCAAATCGATTTTACGTAATTTCTTCTTTTAAGATTCGATTTCAAAAAATGCAGGCTCAATATTATGCAAATCCAAAGGTATGCGAAAAGTTCTATGACTGGTTATAACTTTTGGTAGTAGTACTCACTCAATGCCAGTCCATGCCACTGATAAAAATTTTTTTCTTTGTGATATGAAGTAATAAATTTATGTCATATAAAAAGCTTTTTCCTGATTCTCCAGAACGACCTATAAAAAAATCTTCTTAAAGTTTTTAGATACAGTTTTAAAAATATTTTTTTGTTTATTGTTTAGCTGAGCATACGTCAAATCAAACATATGTTTACAGAATGCAACTTCCTCTGCGCTATCAGTATTGTTACGTTGGATTTTGGAGGCTTGGGGAGCTTAATAAGAAGACGGCAGTCAAACTTAGTCAATCACTTTATTACTATCTCATGAGAGAAGGCACTTGGTGGTCCCGAGTTACTTATTGTGACAACCGCCTTTCTAGTCTCAACGTTCAAAAGCCATAGCCCTGCGGCCACTGCTACGGGTCATTTTATGCTCTTACCTTGCCCACTCGTCCTTCCTCCTTCTCCTAGTTGCTGAAGCCCATCCCACGCAGTATGTTCCATACTGTACGTGACGCGTTCGAGGCCGCGACGTCGTCGTCTTTGACAGAGTTCTTTTCTTTTTCAATTCTGGTATAATTGTTTAATTGGGGTCTATATCATGTTCTTGGTGTTCTAATGTATACTAATTAACACATAAAAAAAATCAAAGAGGTGTTCTTATGTACATCCACGTTTTTTTTTCTTTTACAGGTTCTGATTAGTTTCTTGCAAGTTTATAGTATGTTTTATTACATACGTTGTTCGTGTTTGCACTCTTTCCTCTTACATAAAGACTTTATAAATATGCCCTTGTGGGTCTTGACTTTTATTTATATTTATTTGATTGCTACTCTTATTTTTTATTAATATTTACTAACAAGTTGCTTTTTTAAAAATTACTTTATACGTACTCATCTTTATTATAATAGTTATTTTCTTACTTTTGGTTTAATTTTACTTTCAATAGTTCTTTCATTTGTTCGTCCTTTTTTTCTCTCTTTTCATTTTACAATATATTCATCACATTTAACGCAGCGTCTTTTACACAACATGACAAAAATCTTTCATATCTTATTATTATTACATACATTTTATTTCTCACGTGTTCATTTATTGCGTTGACGCACCACCCAACAACAAAAGGTATATCAGCTGTTTTTATTTACGTATCTATTAACTAGTTTCTTGTGTTCTATTGATATATGTATATATATACTAGCAACCCCCGTCGCAGCTTCGCCCGAGCCTTATTTAATGGAACACCGTAGTGTATTAACATGTTACGTGAAACGTTATCAGTTATAAATTTTACATCTATTCCTAACATTTGTCAGAGCAAAAATGTTCTTATTAAAAAAATACTTGTTCGGAATCCATACAGTTTATTTGGTCAAATAATGAGCTGTAAGAATAAAAAAAAATGTAATTATGCAGAAAAGTACCGAGCAATCCTTTCCATTTTCCATAAAATAATCGTTGGCCATAATGGGGCCGTTAAATTGCAGTTTCTCCCGTATAATTAACAAAAAGGGCTATGTTTTAAAACTGTTAAGATTTAAAACTCCTACAAAATATACATCAAAAGAAAAGTTTTTTTCTCTTATCTGACAACTTTATTACCAGAGCAAAAGAGTCCTAAAGCTTAATCTCAACATTTTTTATCGCCTAAAAAATACAAATACATTTTCTACTTATTTAAAAATCTGAAAGATTTAAGAGATTACTGTGAGGGTACAATGAAAAGCTGAACTCTCACGTAATGGATTCTTTATTTGTCGATTTTGACGCTGATGTTCCAATCTCGATAAATTTTCTGCGTCAGGTTTTTGACGCCTAAAATTGTATTCATTAAATACATTTAAAGTTTTCCATCCAATTCACACTCTTGTAACTTTTGTCATACCTCAGGGTGATCTTCTCTGGCCTACTGTCAAAGCCCTAGACTGATCAGGAGAAAAACTACAAAGTCAGAAGCTTCAGAGCTAGTTGTAGGGACCTTTCCCTACGTCTCCTGGTATAAGGTCTAAGACGTTGGTGTTTAAAGCACCTTTTTTTTGCAGACTCAGTTGTTTTGGTGATCTAAAATGGGGAGATTGGTTCGTTATGCTTGACAGTTGGAGACTGTCCCGTTGGCTTAAGTTTTTTTTTCTCTTTATAGCTGTTAGGTTCGTCCAGCGCAGACCTTAGAGAGGATCGGTGATTTCTGGTTGAATGCTTAGAGTCAAGAGGGTAAAATAGGGTCGTCGGTCACTGGGGTTCCCAGCCTCGCGGAGAATAATTCCGATCGTGACGACTGCCAGTGAATGACTGACTTCGTTTTATAGTGGCTGTCTATGGTTAAAAATAGTCTTTAAATTTACAAATCGCTTCCGGAAATGGTAGTAAAAACTACTATTATTCTTGATAATGGAGAGCCAGCTGTGGATTACTTGACTCTTATATATTATTACGCATGTGTCTACGGAGACCGTACAGGAGAGAAGTATGCTGCTGAGTAAAGAATATCTCGTCTTTAAGTCGTTCCCTGGATAACCAACAGCTCATCGTTAGTCGGGAAAGTGGGCCTAGAGAATACCTTCTCTGTGGGTATTCCGTTGGAACGACTACTGAGAAGGAAGCCATTCGGGGCGTCCGTTTTCCTTAGAGCTGCCTTCCCTGGCTTACATTAGTTGTAAAAAATTCTCTGAACACACCAGGCCGGATGGTGAAACAGCCACATAACTCTAAAGTGTTATAGCAGGTTGTGCTCTAACTAGACACGTCTCATGGTATTCCGCGAGAGACGTAATCGATTTGAATAACTTTTTATTGTTGGCACTCGTCAATCCTGGAGAATCAGGGTGAAAGTAGACCTAGGTCACTTGTCCATTAGAGAAAAGAGTCGTCGGTAACCGGGATACCCGTATATAACTATCATCTACATTATCGATGCAGCTCGATGAACTGCCAGTAGATAATTGCAGAAATGTTCGAGACACGCTGGCTTATTATAACCACACTTATTTAATTATGTTGCAGGTAGCTTTGATTTTATGTCAACGCCACCTAGTAGATCCTAATAAACTAGAGTAAAAAGCTGGCGTATTTTTACAAATTTTTGAGTTTATTTATTGCTGTTGTTATTAAATTTTTCAAGATAAAAACTATACTAAAACCATCTAAGAAGTGTCAAGAATCAGTATGAAAATTTTCAGCAAAATCGGTTAAGTAGTTTTCGTGGTTAGTAATTACAACAGATTTAGCAACCTTGCTTTATACGTTAGTAAGATGTGTGTATATGTATATACATGACGTTCTTTGTAAAACGGAACAAAGATCTGCCCAAAATTCTATACGTCGTAAACAATGTGTTATGAGCGCAAAAGATAGCTTAGTAAGTAGGCTTTCTTTTGCTGTCTGGCTTTTTTTCAAAATTCAAGATAGCGAACCAATATGGTGGCTGCAATTAGTCAAAATCACTCTGAGGTGTCAGTTTTACCTCATTTAAAATAATTTTGGACCTCCAAAAATTAAAATTAAACCTTAATTATATGTATTTTCCATCGTTGGTCACAAATCTATGCTTATTTTCAATCAAGCACATCACTGATTCTTCCTAACCTCGAAAAACTTCGAAAAAAAGCCGTTTTGCGTAGTTTTTTACCGTTTTGCTCGTCGAAAAATTCTTAAAATATAATTATCAAGTGTATTTCTTATTTCCAATCATAAATCAAACATTGTATTTTAGTCTAACATATCGCTGAATCTTCCTAACTTCAAGAAACTTTGACACAAATCAGTTTTACGTAGTTTTTGATCATTTTGCACGTCAAAAAGTTCTTAAAATATAGTTAGCCTGTGTATTTTTTATACTGAAACATAAATCAATACTCTGTTTCAGTCTAATATACCACTGAATCTTCCTAACCTCAAAAAACTTCAGATAAATCAGTTTTCCGTAGTTTTTGATCGTATTAAGCGTCAAAAAATTCTTTGAAAAAATAACCATCGTGAATGTTTCAAAGAATGATAGAAAATATATATCATTTTTCATCGCGCTGATTACTTCCGATTTCTCCTAACCTCAAAAAACTTTGAAATAAAGCATTTATGCTTTGTTTTTGATTATTAGGAATGTGAAACAATGTAGCACAAATCGCAAACTTTTTTATTTTCACTGCTAAATCATAATGTATATGTATCTTTTATAGGTAGTATCACTGTTTCTCACTAACCCTTAAACACTTTTTGATTAAGACAGTTTACTTGGTTTCAAACCATTTTCGAATGTTCAATCATCCGTATCGTATAAAGAAAAATCCAATGTACTGATACATATCTATTTGAAGAACAAAAGAAATATTATTTGAGAACTATATTTATTATGTTGCAAAAATGATGATATTATAACAAAAGTTCATGATTTTAAAAAATAATAGAAAGATAAAAATGCAATATCAGAAAGGTTTTTGCCAATTAATTAACAGTGGTTTTTGTTTTCTGAGCTATATTTGGTTGTTGATAGTACTTCAGTTGCACTCGAGTACCTTAATGCAGTCAGGGTATTCTTGGATGAGACCTCGAAGGCATGAGCTTTAGAAGCATTATTATATATAAGATTAATATGGAAAACCTTACTTTTGTTTAATATTCTTTTATCTCATGAAACGGACAACATATAATTATTAATTTAACAAACAAGCTATAAGGTTGTATAAGAAATTTAAAGCACGTAGTAGCACTTACTTGCGTTACAAGCATATTCTGATTTTAGACTTCAGTATTAAATAAAATTCTATGAGCGTAGGGATAGTTTAGGTACGTAGTTGTTAGTAAAAAATAATTTTTTTCTACTAATTTGTTTGATGCATATTAATAAAGTCATATGAATTGTTTTTTCATTAATTTCTTAATGCACATAGATCAGGGCATACCAATATGCAAAACAGAATCTACAGAAAAAAGATTTTTTTCACTAACAACCATGTACCTCAACTACCACCACGCTAATGGAATCTTATTAAATACTCAAGTCCAAAACCAGCACATGCTTGTAACGCAAGTAAGTGCTACTATGTGCATTAAATCTCTTACAGAATCGAGACTAGGTCGATGAGCCGAATCAGACGATGAGCCGAATCGGACGATGAGCCGAACAATCGGACAATGAGCCGAACAGGCAGTAACGTATTAAGTCCTCTGAACTCCCGTAAGTTTAAAGACTAGAAAAGGTAAAGGGAAAAATGTATCCTCATATAAAATGGTCTGCAACCAAGCTTAGCCATTTATCCTTAGTGGAGCCGCAGAGACATCGGCTACATGGCACTTTCCGTCAAGGTTGTACTTCTACACCAGCAATCTCAAAAGCAGCGAACAATGTAGTACGCGCAATTCAAATTGGGGCGAGCAACGAAACTGCCTTTAATCAAAAAATCCTGCACTTTTCCATGTATTATTTCTTAATGAACAATACACATCTTTAACCACAAGACCCAATGTGTTAGCCACTGTATTATTTATTAAATCATTTCATATAATAACTCAAGTGCCAAACACCTGATGACCTAGGGCGCTTATTGGTCGCTTTAATATTTAATAAATAATTCAATAATAAAACAAGCGACAATCACCAGATGACCCAGGGTGCTTACTGGCTGCTTAAATATTCTTTAAATCATTTATTAATAACACAAGCACCTATTACCAAAGGACCTGGGGCGCTTACTGGCAGCATTATTAATTAATAAAATATTAATTAAAAATACAAGCGCCAATCACCGAAAGACCTGGGGCAATTACTGGCTGCTTTGTCATTTATAAAATTATTTCATAATAACACAAGCGCCTATCACCCGATGACCTGGGGCGCCTACTGGCCGATTGATTATTTAATAAAATGTTTAATAATAACCCAAACACCAATCTTCAAATGATCCAGGGCCCTTACTGATCGCTTTAATTTTTTAATACATCATTTGATAATAACACAATCGCCAATAACCAGATAACCCGGAGTGCTTACTGGCTGCTTAAGTATTCATTAAATCATTTATTAATAACACAAGCGCCTATCACCAGATGATCCGGGGTGCTTACTGACAGCATTATTAATTAATAAAATATTAATTAATAATACAAGCACCAATCATCAGATGACGCGGGGCACTTACTGGCAGTATCATTATATAATAAAATATTAATTGATAACACAAGCGCCAATTACCGGGAGACCCGGGGCGCGTACTGGCTGCTTAAATATTCAATCAATCATTTATTAATAACACAAGCGCCTATCACCAGATGACCCAGGGCGCTCACTGGCAGCATTATTACATAATAAAATGTTAATTGACAACACAAGCGCCAATTACCGGGAGACCCGGGGCGCTGACCGGCTGCCTAAATATTCATTAAATCATTTAATAATAACATAAGTGCCAATCACTACATGATCTGAGGCGATTACTGGCTGCCTAAATATTCATTAAATCATTTATTAATAACACAAGCGCCTATCACCAGATGACCCGGGGTGCTTACTTGCAGCATTATTATACAATAAATTATTATTTAATAACACATGCGCCAATTACCAGATGATTTGGGGCACTTACTGGTTCCTTAAATATGCATTAAATCATTTAATAATAACAATAGCACCAATTACCAGATGACCCGGGGTGCTTACTGGCAGCAGTATTATTTAATAAAATATTAATTAATAACACAAGCGCCAACCATCAGATGACCCGGGGCACTAACAGTGTGGGCGTGTGTGTAATACACCAAAATTTTAAGGCTGTGTTTGATGCGTGCAATTTGATTTAACCAACAAAAAAATCGCACTATCCACTACAAAATTATGCTGACCACATTCAGTTTTTCCTTTGTAGGAATCCCAAGCCGGATTGTTACTTAGGGGTCAAAATGCCCAAGACTCTCAGATTTCCAGGAGTTCGTAACATCTGTGCTACTCAGTAATGATGTAGAGAATATTGTTTACAGCGTTTGGCAGTCAACTGATAAGCGCACATTAAATAAGAGTCAAAATGTATATGACTTTGTACTAGAACTATCTCAGAGCCTCGAAAATTGTATACCGTACCATTTCCTTTCTAAGAATCAATCACAATTTATAAAAGACCCGAAAAAAAACTTAAAACTAAATAAGGGTCTCTTGGAGATAAATTATTTGGAAAATTACGCATACGTAGCACAGAACGCTGCTCAACAATTTCACTACAACAATGACCAGTGTAGTATACATGTTGCTGTCCTCTGTTACACCGAAGCCCAAAAGTTGGAACACAACAGCTTTTTATTGATCTCTGACTGTTTAACTCATGATACAATAGCGGTGTATTTATCACAATCGTGTTTGGTTCCAGCTATCCGAAAAAAATGCCCAAAAATATTGAAACTTTTTTATGTGTCGGATGGAGCAATGCAGCATTTTAAAAACCGGTACCAAATGGTTAACTTAGTACACGAACAGGAAGATTTCTTTTTGAAGGCAAAATGGCATTTTAATGCTACGGCACACGGCAACGGAGCTTGTGACTAAGTAGGGAAAATATTGAAGAGTCAAGCAACACGTGCTAAGTTACAAGATAAAGAAAATGAAGCTGATCTAAATTCTAATCAAATTTTCAACTGGGTAAAGAACAAATTTCCAACATCAAATTTTTTTACTGCACTATATCAAACTTCGACAGAATATCGAGAAAACTAGCAAAAAAATATTCTTAAGCACCTGCAGTGCCACAAATTTCTAAAGCTCATGCTTTCAAGGTCTTATTCAAGAATACCCTGACGGCATTTAGGTACTCAAGTGCTACTGAAGTACTATCAACAACCAAATATAGCTAAGAAAACAAAAACCACTGTTAATTAATTGGCAAAAACCTTTCTGATATTGCATTTTTATCTTTCTATTATTTTTTAAAATCATGAACTTTTGTTATAATATCATCATTTTTGCAACATAATAAATATAGTTATCAAATAATATTTCTTTTGTTCTTCAAATAGATATGTATCAGTACATTGGATTTTTCTTTATACGATACGGATAATTGAACATTCGAAAATGGTTTGAAACCAAGTAAACTGTCTTAATCAAAAAGTGTTTAAAGGTTAGTGAGAAACAGTGATACTACCTATAAAAGATACATATACATTATGATTTAGCAGTGAAAATAAAAAAGTTTGCGATTTGTGCTACATTGTTTCACATTCCTAATAATCGAAAACAAAGCATAAATGCTTTATTTCAAAGTTTTTTGAGGTTAGGAGAAATCGGAAGTAATCAGCGCGATGAAAAATGATATATATTTTCTATTATTCTTTGAAACATTCACGATGGTTATTTTTTTAAAGGATTTCTTGACGCATAATACGATTAAAAACTATGGAAAACTGATTTGTCTGAAGTTTTTTGAGATTAGGAAGATTCAGTCATATGTTAGACTAAAATAGAGTATTGATTCGTGTTTTAGTATGAAAAATACACAGGCTAACTATATTTTAAGAACTTTTCGACGTTTAAAACGATTAAAAACTAAGCAAAATTGATTTTTTTCGAAGTTTTTTTAGGTTTGGAAGGATTAGTGATGTGCTTGATCAAAACTAAGCATAGATTTGTGATCAGTAATGAAAAATACATATTATTTAACTTTACTTTTAATTTTTTAAGGTCCAAAATTAAAAGGTAGCCTAGTAACTTAGCTATAGTTCGCGTCCATAAAACAGTGTTTACGACTTATGGAATTTAGGGCAGATCTTCGTTCGGTTTGACGAAAAACGTCCCATATATATTTTTTTTTTTTCTTGTGCGTTGAGACATTAAGGTCCTATGTTTAACTTAACTGACGTATATAAACTTCTTATGATAATTATTTGTTGCTGTTTATGGATTGATATCCACGTTGTCACTCGCCTGTACTTGAATTAATATCGGTTGCAGGGTCATAGGATTTTCTGTAATTCCATTACGTGTAGTGTTGTTCCTGTTTCTTTTTCTCAAGAACATTCTAGACAGATTTAGTGTTATTGGGACTCCCCATTTTTAAATCCTAACTAATCCTGCAGCCATCCCAACGCTTTTTTTAACGCTCACTACGCACACTTCCTTCAGTCAAAAAATTCCTTTTTTTTTTGTACTTATTTATGTATACGTTGCACTATGCCACTCTGTAAGCTTCGTACCTGTCGTTAACCAATCTTCGCGACCATGCTTCTGTTTACTAAGCTCTTGTAATCCATTTCTCTCTACTAGCGTTTTTATTTGCTCCAACATCTCATCTACTTTCACTCTTTTATCTTCTGCATTATTCCTTTCAAATTCATATTCGAACCCTTAAACTATCTGATTCTTGCCCTCCTTCTTACTTGGGTCCAATCTCGTTTCTGATGTTTGGGCTGTGCAATCTTTCGCTAGGCCTACCACTCTTGCCTTTATTACTTTAAATGTTTCGTGCTCGATGCGATCGCATGGCACATGAAGTTTTTCCTCTCCCATGGTGCTAAACGCATGTTGATTCTTCGCACGGAAGTGTGTCTAGTACGTGCCCTTCAATTTGGCTAACACTATTAGGCATTCACCGGTTTCTTCACGGTCTCACCTAGTTTAAGCCATACCTCACAATGGTGATCCTTCTCTTCTTCTTGTGTCAGCTCCATTCGTGTATGTATGCTTACCTTTTTTATGTTTTTGCATTGTACCACTGTCTCCCGTGCCGTTGGTGCGAATATCTTTTCGCTCGTGCTATCTGCTGTGTATTCATACGTTGGCTGTAGATAAGCGACTACGTTCGTCATATTTAATCCTTCCTGTTCTACTGGCAACGGTAATATCCTGAGAAGATATAAGCTCTCTTTTGGCACTAACGGTATCTTGATGTAGTAGATAATTTTTCTATCAAGCACTCCTGTTGCTACTTCCAATACCTTTGCTACCTCTGCTTTTGATCCTCACATTCTTCTCTCTTTCTTATAGTTACCCTACATTTCCACCTCGCTTGCCGACTTGCTTTTAAAAATGCCTCTGTCTCTTGGACCATTTGATCCCAATCTACATACCGAATTACTTTCCATGTTGATACGACTGATTGAATTGGACCTTAGTTTTCTACTAGCATCTCCGGATTCCTCTCAATTTACTCTATTTCTCCTGGCCACCCTTCTATCAGCGTGGTTTGAACCTTAAAACATAAAATAATTACCCCTTTTTCCTTTCTCATTCCCCTTTATCTCAAGCTCCTAGGTTCTTAAATCACCCTTGTTTTAAGAAAAGAGAGGGCAAAACAAGAGACAAAAAAAAATTGTTCATCCCTCTTATTTTATTTTTATTTACTTTTTCCTTTAGCATTAAGCCTATATTAATCTTCGTACAATATAATAATTTAACCATGTTTCAATAATGCTAATCGTAAGGCAATCGAGTCTGGAGACCCGACTGGTTATTACGATAAGTCGCGAGTGTGGCTCTGTCTCTACATTCAAGGTATATTGTTACATATAATGTTAATTTTGTGTTTATGTGTCTGTTTTTTCTTATTCGTTACAACATGTATGTGTATGCTATAAACGTAGAACGTATACTAGTGTTGTCTCTTAAGAATTTTCTGCTTTGCTCGAAAATTTTTCTTTTCTTTGTCACGAGTTGGGAACATGTGTGTTTACTCGTTTACCACGTCGTATTTACCGATTTTCGTGATATTGGTGTTTGGTTCGTTTATTGTACCTTCGAGGGTCGCGCCCCAATTTACAGTTCGATCGTGTCCTGGCAAGGAGGAGCTTGGTGGAGTAGGCGGTTTTATGATTATGCAGTAGCGAATAGTATGTCGCACTAGAACCAATGCTTTACTCGTTTTCCCTTTATGTGTTCTTCATTACTGTATACATCATTTCCCTCTTTTTTTTTTTTTCTTTTTAAATACAGGGAGGGGATGTCAAAGAAATTCTGCTGGGTCTTCTTTTCCTCACTGCTGATTACCTATCAATGTACTTGCTGATTTTGCCTTGTGCTCTTCCTTATCGTTGTCTTGCAACGAAAATAAAAATCTTCGCTATGGCTGGTGTAAATGAGATTTTCGACATTTTTGTGCGGCTACCCGAGTTTTTGGAGCTTGATTTTGAAAAACTGAGTATCCCGGTGAAATTTCTTTCTTCTGAAGGGTCTCCATGCGCAGTCCTCTCAGGTTCCATGATGGAGGAAGACCTCGCCTGTGGCCAGCTGCAATGCCATCATGTAAGTAGCAGTTTATGTGCTGACCCGCACGCCTCATTTTTTCATGACTTGCCGTATAAGAATTTTACGTTTCTTTTATTTTTGTTTTCCCCCCCTTTTTTTTTAATTTCTCTCTGTTGCAGGTTACCCATCTCTATGTATGCTGGCAGGTGCCCACCACTGGGTGACCCCCTTCTGCAACCATCATCGTGGTCATGGCCTCTACAACATTGCTTTGAGAACGAAATGCCGTACTTCCAAGTTTTTCAATTTTGAAGAATCGCATGAACTCGACCATTGTTTTTTTTATAAAATGCGTCCCTCGGTCCGATAATAATTTTTCTGGCACTCCAAACTACGCTAAAAATTTATTCGTTAAGGGTTTCACCATTACTTCAGCCGTTACTCTTTGTACCGGTATTAATACAATAAAATTAGTTAAACAATCTTGTATCGATAGGATATGTGTATTACAGTTTGTTGACGGCTTATTAATTGGTCCTTAATAGTCAATCGACATCTTCTCGAACGATGTCTGTAACGAGCATAGATTGTTTTGTTTTTACACGCACTAGTTTCTTAGTCTGAAATGACCTTCATCCAAGTATAAATTGCCTCACATTAGCCCTTGTGTTCCTCCAATAATAGCTCCTTGCTCTCTTATTGTAGATCTTGTTCATTTCCTTATGACCCCCAATCGTTGATTCGTGGTACTCCTTAATAACCTTATACCTTTGCTCTACTGATGGTACAACTAAGGTATTCATGTAAAAAGTCGCTGTGACCTTCTCCATTGGTTCATGTTGAGTATCACCAAGTCACGTATTATGCCTATCAATTTTATTTTATTAATCCTTACAAGTGCTTTGAGAAACGTAATGCATTTCCTAATATCCAATCTTAAAGCAGTATCTTCAAAATATAACTTAACTAGCGGCCCCCCGTCTCGGCTTCGCCCGAGACTTACTAAATGGAATACCGTAGTGTGTTGACATGTTATGTGGAACGTTTTCAGTTAGAAATTTATATTTATTCCTGTCACTTCTCAGAGCAAAAATTTTCTTACTAAAAACATATTTGTTCGCAATCCATACAGTTTATTTGGTCAAATAAAAAGTTGTAAAAATAAAAAAAAATATAATTATGCTGAAAAGTACCGTGCGCTTCTTATGCCATAAAATAATCGTTGGCCATAAGGAGCAGTTGATTTGCAGTTTCTCCCACGTAATTTACGAAAAGGGCTGTTTTTTAAAGATGTTAGGATTTTAAACTCCAAAAAATATATATTAAAACAAATTTTTTTTCTTTTATCTCAGAACTTTATTATTAGAGCAACAAAAACTTAATCTCTACATTTTCTATTGCCACAAAAATACAAATATATTTTCTACTTATTTAAAAATCTGAATTTAGATCTTTAAAGATTTAAAAGATTACTGTGAGGATAAAATGAAAAGCTGATCTCTCACGTAATGGATTCTTTGTCGATTTTGAGGCTGCTGTTCCAATCTCGATAAATTTTTTGCGTCAGTTTCTTGACGCCTAAAATTGTATTCATTAAATACATTTGAAGTTTTTCTTCCAATTCACCTTCTTGCGACTTTTTTGATCTCTAAATGCTATTTTCTGTCAACTTTGTTAAGTTCTTAGATATATTTGTTGGCAAGGTAGTTCAACATCCGATTGTCCTCAAAAAGACCGGTGAGCTTCTTAAGTAAACTCTTTCTTGACTAAAATTTACAGCAATTGTGACTGCCTGGATACCTCAGAGTGATCTTCTCTGGCCTGCTGTTGACAACCCAGACTGATCAGGAGAAAAATTACAAAGTCCGAAGCTTTGGGGCTAGTTGTAGTGCTCTTTTCCAACGTCTCCTGGTATAACGTCGAAGACGTTGATGTATAAAGCACCTTTTTTTTGCAGACTCACTTGTTTTGATAATCTAAGGTGGAGAGATTAGTAGAGATTGGTTCGTGATGCTTGCCCGTTAGAGACTCCCGTTGGCTCAAGTTTTTTTTTCCTTCATAGCTGTTAGGTTCACTTAGCGCAGACCTTGGAGAGGATCGGTGATTCCTGGTTGAATGCTTAGAGTCGAGAGGGTAATATAGGGTCGTCGGTCACCGGAGTTCCCACCCTTGCGACAAACAGCTATGCTCCTGACGTCTGCCAGTGAATCACTGACTAAGTTTAATAGTGGCCGTTATCGTTAGTTGGGAAAGTGGGCCTGGAGAATACCTTCTCTGTAGGTATGCCGTTGGAACGACTACTAAGAAGTTGGCAGTCGTGGTTGCCCATACTCTTCAGGGCTCTCTTCCCTGGCTTACATTTGTAGTAAAAAAATTCTCTGACGGCATCAGGCCAGATTGTGGCACGGCCACATAACTCAGAAGTGTTGGAGCAGGATGTACTCTGGCTAGACATGTCTCCTGGTATTCCGCTGGAGGCGTCGGTTAGAATAAATTTTTATTGGTGGCACTCGTCAATCCTGGAGGTTCCAGGTGAAATCAGAACTCCATCACTTGCCTATTGGAGAAGAGCGTCATCGGTAACCGAGATACCCAGCTGCACGATTATCGTCTAGATTTTCGATGCAGCTTGATGAACTGCCAGTAGACGATTGCAGTAATATCATTGACGCTCCGCCCTATTATAACCTCACTTATTTAATTATGTTGCAAGTAGCTTCGATTTTATGTTGACGCCACCTAACAGATCCTACTGAACTAAACTGAAAAGCTGGCGTATTTTTGCAAAACTTTGAGCTTATTTATTGCTATTGTTATTAAATTTTTCAAGATAAAAACTATACTAAAACTATCTCGGAAGTGTCGAGAATCGGTATGCAAAATTTCAGCAAAATCGGTTGAGTAGTTTTCGTGGTTAGCGATTGCAACGGTTTCAGCGACTTTGCTTCATATATGAGTAAGATTTACATTCGCATTACCACGACCTTTTCCACCTCTATTTTTGGACCTGCCTGTGCCCGCTGGTGACCCCAGTGCTTATGATTATTCGCATTCACTTTTATTATGTCTGTATCTCTCCTGCTCTTCGGCAAGATCATATAACTCTTGTCGTGATAGTTCAGGGTTTTTCTCTCCATCCTCTATAATCAGATTTTGAGACAGTACGTCCGGTACTTTGTTAATTATTCCGGGTCTATAAACAACATTAAAGTTATAGCTCCTTAATTCAGCTTAAAGCATGTTAAATCTTACTTATGTTTCTTCTGGTTTTTTCAATGAGTGAAAATGTTTAAGAGGCTCCTGGTCTGTACCCACCGTGAACTTTTTGATAAATAGATAGGATTGAAACTATTCTTTTGCATATACTATTGCGAGCAACTATTTATTGTATGTAAAGTATCGAAGTTCGTTGCCCTTTAAGCATCTAAAGGCATACTCGCACGGGTTATCTTTCCCTATTGCTGCCTGGCTCAATATTGCCCCAATAGCATAGTTCGATACATCCGTTGTCACCACAAATGGTTTTTCTAGGTTAGGAGTAAAGTACAGGTTTGCTGCAAAGTGCGTCTACAAGCATTTTAAATGCCTGTTCATGCTGCTCTTCCCATTTAACCTCTGTACCTTTTTTTAGAAGCTTAGACAGTGGTTAAGCAATTTTTGCGTAACCTTTAATAAATCTCCTGTAATACCTGATAAATCCAAGAAATTGTTTAATTCTCTTTTTACTTGTAGGTCTTGGATATATTCTTGCAGCTTCAATTTTCTTTGGATGCGTTTTTATTTCAGCACTTCCTATTATATGGCCTAACACTTTTGCCTCTCGTTTCAAGAATCGACACTTCTTTGGTTCAATTGTAAGGTTTGCTCTTGATAATCTCTGTAAAAATTTGATGAAGCGTTTGTGGTGCTCCTTAAGATTCTTTTGTACTGGTAGTGCCTATCCGGTCCCAAAAACGCTATTTTATGAGCATCGCCTTCATGTATTTTGATCTGGAAAATCCCTGCTTCAAGTCCACCACAGTAATGTAACGTGCTGTTGCCAGATGTTTCAGTATATCGCTCTGGAAAGGGAGTGGGTGACAACTACCTACTGTTATCTCGTTAAGTTGTCTGAAATCTGTTACCACCCGCCAGCGTTTTTCGCCGTCTGGCCCTCCGTTTTTTGGTACGATCCACATGTCCGAGCTGTATGGTGATTCTGAGGGCTCTATTATGCCTTGTTCAAGTAACTTCCTAATCTCAACTTTCATTTGCTCTCTCACAGCTTGCGGATATCTGTATCACTTCGTTACTTTCGGCTTATCTGTAGTCATGTTTATTTTCTGTTTTAGAAGACTTTTCACTGTCAATTGTTCCTCGTCGAGTCTCAAGACATACGAGTCTACTTCTATAAGCCCTTGCACATTTTTTTTCTCTTCTTCATTGCATCCCAATGTATCGACTAACTCCATTATTTTTTCGACTCGAGCTTTCCTGTTACTTAAGCCGGATGTTTTAATGTTCTCCTTAAGTATCTTAGTATTTTTGTTGCCAGGGCCATCCTTATCACAACCCTCATTTCTCACGATATTTTTCTTCTCACATGTACAGCTGGCATCATTTTTTATTTTACTGCCTAGCTCTTTGTACTCTCCGAGATTTTCAGCTGCCTCAAGCATTCATATAAAGGCTCTCTCTAATGCTCCTATGTCATCCCCGTTGACGTCAGGTGAGTCAGCTTTCTTTGTAGTCTACTACTGGGACAGGTACATTTATTGTTTCATTTGACGTATTAAAGCATTTGGCATACACCCTACCATTGTTGTTCGTTGCAATAAAATTACTGAACAAAATGCCCTCTCCAAGTTTCTGTAGCGGGACCCAGCCCACTTTAATTTTTCTGTGCGACTCCTTTATATACGCAAATATAACTTGCCTCGTTTTTGGTACAATTTCAAAACTTTCCGATTCTAGTAGTGGGATTTCAATTCCATTTAATTCAAGTATATTCTTTTCGGCATTTATCTGGCCGTTATACAAGTTGAAAATGTCCCATCCTATGTTGCCTTCCACCTCTATGGAAAAATCATAGGGGACCCTATATAGGGTACACACAAAATCTTTTAGGGGTAATTTTATAGATTCCAAAGTTCGGTGAGTTCCATGCGTTACGCCTTTTATCTTTAATTTTTCTCTACCATCCACCGCTACTCTGAAATCGAGACAATGCTTCTTGATTATTGAAATTTCTGCACCCGTATTGACATAAAATGTCGCACCTTCATTTATACAAGGGCTTTTTAAAATTACTGTAGGTGCTGTGTGTCCTATCTAAGATAAATTTATTTTTACCATACAAAATAGCTGCTGCTCATCTTTCTTCTTAGCCTCAGAATTTTTTCTCTTGCTCTCGCATTGTCCCATTATAGCCTTTTTGCTTCGTTCGGATTCCATGGACAATTCCTCATTATATTTTGTATGACATCAAAAGAAGCGTGTGCTGTTCTCTCTGCTTCCCAACGAAGTATCTACCAATTCTTTGTAGTTAGCAACTGCATCATCTGTACACGCCGTGGCATAAGTCTCTGACATCTTATGCTTCCTATTAATCACACCCTCTTTGAACGCTCTTAATTTTCTACTGTGATCTTCATTTATCGCGATGTTATGTTCAACGATTGTGGATCGTGTCGAACATCCTGTGAGTTTAAATTCCCGATTTTCAAGTTGTTTACCCCCGTTCTTTGTTTGTTAAAATTATTTCCTCTATAATTATCCCTGCGATTATCGCGGTTGCCATACTGGTTATTACGCCTGTCACGATAATCATCTTTCCTGTGGTCATATCTATTATAATTATGACCTTTTTTTCTGTTATTATTATTTGTATCGTAATTAATGTTATTATTGTTGCTATTGTATTTTCTTCTCTCGTAGCGATTGCCTTGATTATGAGGGATTTTACCATACTTTCCTTATTGTCTATCAAAATTTCTATTGTTTTCATACCGGTGGTAATAAATATTGTATGCCTCTTTTCTATCATACCACCCTTATTCTTCTATTATTTTCCTTGGTTTCTCGTCAACGTTAGGATTTTTTATTATTCCTTTTTTTGCATCCTGTCACAATTTTTCACACCCACTAGTAGAATGTGCGCCATGCTCTCGGCAATACGAGCAATATTTTATATCATCTATACCATTTCACTCGCCCGTATCTGACTTCCCGACAGGCGCGTCACTGCTGATAAGGCCCATCATGGCATCATACCGTCTCTTGGCGTTATTTGCTCCAAATCTCCTCTTTTAATCTATCATTGACCGGCGGAGACTTAATTCGTTATCAGCAGCGATGGCTGCTTCAATAGCCTCCTCCAACGTCTTTGGCTGGAACCCCACGATGTTCTAGTTATATGGAGCCTTTAAGCCGTAAGAAAACTGTCTCACTGCCTCGCCGTCTGATTTCTTTCTTCACGCTTCTTTCTCGATCTGCATCAAGTACGGATTCACCTCATGTGCCATCATGATCCCGTTGTGCGACTGCTGAACTTGCCCGCAATATTCCATGATTCGTTCATTATCCCGTTGCGTGACAGTCTTAAGCTCCGAGAAAAACGTTTCTACTTCTCCAAAGTTACCAAATCCTCGAGAGAGAGCAGAAAGAAGCTCGTCAACGAAGTTAAATAATGACAATCGCATGCGGAATTGATCGACGATTTGCCTCCCAATTTACTTCCCAAAAGCCCTATAAAATATTTTTGTATTGGGCGAGTATTGTTGATTTTACTATCTTAATCATTTGTTTAAATAAAGGAATTATGACTATTTATCTATCGGCGGTTCGGTTAGTGGGTCAAACAAAGAGAAAGGGTATTCTCTAGTCACGCACATGTTATGATGATTTTTCTCGTATCCAAACCTTAGCCTATCTGTCCTATTGTCTGATGTATAGTAGTTATAATTTTTATCAATTTGTTGCAGAGGTGACCAGACGCAGAATGGAACGAAAGGTTTTCCAGCACTTGTATTTTCTTGTTCTAGCCTTTCGGTATACTGTTCCAGCCAACACGTTTTGCCTAGCCCTTCCATATCTACTTGATCATGTCTCCTGTCTACCACTCTCTTTTCTTTAATTGCATTCTCCTTTAATTCAAATTTTTCTGATCCAGTTTCTAACACTCCTATTTCTGCTGTATCATTTGTTGCCTCTACTGATTTTGTATTAAGATTTTTCTTAAAGAAATTTTTGGTTTTATATTTTTAAACATACTGAGCATAACGACTTGATTTTTCTCATCCACATTTTTCCAGAGTGCATACGATTCGAGGTCGTATTCAAGCATAACCGTCATTGTATCTGAATCTTCCTGTGTCATCAAAAACGTATCGCTTGAATCATTCCCTGCGTTGTCTGTTTCATCCCCGTAGTCAGACATTGTTATTATTCCCTTTTTCTCTTTTGATGGAGTGATGTAAGCTTAATTATGTAAGTCAATTTCAGACTACGCACGAAGGAGTAAGAGAGAGTAAAAGAGAGAAAAGAAGAAAAATCCTATTTTGTTTTCCATTCTGTATCTCTATTTTGTTGGCTACTAGAACGATCGAAGCTAGCCATATTAAGTTTGTTTATTTTGATCTTTCTTTGCACGTCCTTCTCTTTTCAAAACAACCCCGAAGAACAATAAGTATATATAATTGGGAAGGTATTATTACTTTCTTTGAGGCAATGGACGAAATAATGAGCACCAATATAACACCAGTCATACTCTTTATGATGGCCCTTTTAAAAATGGTTATTGACCTTTATCCTTTCTTACTTGCCAGTGGATGCAGGTTTCTGCGCTTGTTGTTGCACTGCACTATGTGTGCTCCCCGATAGTCATCCGAAAATTCCGAAATTTTTTAGTTATCTTTCTAATTTCATTTTTTTCGAAATTTAATTTTTGTCCATTCTCAAGGTGCACAGCAAGATTTACAACCTTGTGACTCCTACTACAAATTGGATATTCTTGTAATCTTCATGCTGCTACCATGGGATTGGAATGAAATGAAAGAAAAAAGAAATTTTTCTTTGCTCGAGGTACTCAAAATGATACGTTCGTTACTATCCAAGCAGACTGCATCTGGATCTTGTTCATAACAATACGTTTGCTAACGTCGGTAAACTAACCTATTTATTACATGTCTGCCATAATCGTAGTTTATATTTACAATAACCTTTATCTCACTGAAATGCCTCTTTAAAATTTATAAGCTATTTACAAGTGAATAATATATTCATTACATAATTTGTTAGTCAAAAAAGTTCAAGAAAGGTTATGGAGTATTTGGTAACCATAAGTATAAAAGTTATTTTTTATGACAAGCCTGCTCTTGCTTCTTAGTTTATTTATTAAATGATTGATTTTTTCTTATTGCTTTGATTAATTCTTTATTTATTAAAGATTTTATGTAAATCCTTTGAAGGCTTATGCTTCTCTTAATTCTTTTTTAAATCCTTCATAGTCGATAAAATACGTAAAACCTTTTTTTTCAATTCATACATTAATTCATCAGATAAAAAAAAAAAGAGCAGTAACTAGAAAAAAAACATTGCTTGCCATATCTAATATCCACCACATCATTTGAATTCCGCGCGTATAATATGTTGAGCGTCTGCTCGTTCACGGCAGACGAGTCATTCTTGCTCATCGTAAATACGGTCACCTTCTAGATTGAATATTTAATAATATTACCTGGTTAGTTCTATTTTTCTCTGCGTCATTCTAAAGCTTATGAGTTCTTCTATCTGCACCTAGTTTTGTGATAAGAGTTAGGGTATATTTAGGGAGATATCAGAACATAATTGATCAAAGTTCAATGGTCTCCATGCACATGCATGTTAAACATTAATTTTCCGACAACTTGCTTACAAAGTTTTGCCAAGTAATGTGATTTACAATTTTGAGAGGTAATTCATTTTATATCGAAGTACGAATCCTCAAAGTTGCAGTCATAGTTAAAGTGATTCAATTTCGTGATGTGTCACCTCAACAAAATTTCATCATACGGTACAACCATTGTCAACTGTAATTTTATCTTTATTTTTAATAATATACGTGATTATCCACAGTATTATTTTTCCTAATACGTTCGGGATAACCATTTTTCCAACAATGTGATGTCAGCAAATGGTTTAGGAAAATTTTTGATACATTTGTTATCGGATGTATTTGAGTATGCCTTTTTTAGTGTGAGGACCGTGAAATATGTGTTTAATAACCAATTTGGTAAGTTTCTTATTATTTGAAGGTATTTAAGCTGATACAATTGCATTAATGCGTTCAGGTGAAATTTTTTTATTGTTAGGTTGTGGTGTTACGAGAAGATGTGCATGTGGTGAACGACGTTTTTAAAATTTTATAGTATAATCGTAGGCTATTACCTTTTCAAAGGGAATAATTATTTTAAATCCCAAATAATTATTTTAATAAATAAGTAAATATATTCAGCTCTTTACATTCACGAATTGCTCTAAAATCTTAGCTGATATAGGGTTAGCGCATCAAATACAATGTTTCTGAACTTAACTATGATCTGGTAATGAAAAGTCAACGTATTAAGCGCATAGGAGGCCACCTGTACTCTATCATTATCAACAAAGAATGGTATGAAGTAAATAAAAAATACTATATACTTATTAATTATTGTTTTTTTTTTTAATATACATACTCACCAGGAAAAGTAAATAATTATAGAAAGATTTGAATGTAATATAATTCGATATACCATTGATACTTTATACCTCAGAAGCTACCTTTCTTTGGGAAATTATTGTTTTTCCCAGCCAAAAAAAATCACGTTATTTATTACGTGACGTTATGGAGTCGTAACAAATCACGCAAATAATTACGTAATTGCACAAGTGATGATTAATATAATCAGAGCAGTAAAAATACAATTATAAATAATACTAATAATAATAATAATAATAATAATAATAATAATAATAACAATAATAATTGCTTACAATAAAAATAATTAATTAATAAACTGAAGCAGTTATCAGGCTGTACTCAAGCCGCACTTAAGTAACAATTGTGCAGCGATACATCGGTGGCATTTGGGCGGCCTGTAAGCAGCTGTACTTAAAAGGTGGGACATTGACAGCACTTGGGCAGTTCTTAAACAATACTTAAGTAGCGTTACTCTGGCGATACTTAAGAGGCACTTACGTAGCAAAACTTGGGTGGTACTTACATGGTATTCAAATGGTGACACTTGGGCGGTACTTGAGCGGAACTTTGGTGGCACTTGGACGGTACTTGGCAGCATTTAAACAGTGGTTCTTGGGCAGTACTTGAGCGGCACTTCGGTGGTACTCGAGCAGTACTTTGGCGGCACTTGGGCGGTACTTTGGCGGAATTTGCGCAGTGGTACTTTGTCACTACCTGGGCAGTACTTGGTCAATACTTTGGTGGTACTTTGGTGACACATAAGCATTACTTAGGCAGCACTTATCTAGTGGTACTTGGGTGGAACTTACATAACATTTAAACAGTGGCACTTGGTCGATACTTTAGCGGTACTTTGGTGGCAATTGGGCAGCACTTAATCAGTGAAACTTGAGTGCTACTTACGAGGCACTTAAACAGTGGCACTTAGGCGGTACTTTAGCAGTACTTTAGGGGCAGTTGGGCGATGTTTTGGTGGCACTTAGATTTGGATTTGGATTTCTTTAGATTTAGATTTATCTTTCTTTAGATTTAGATTTCTTTATTATACATATGGACTATATATAGGCTATAGACTCGAGATTCAAAGTAGCCATAGCTGAGTAAATTATACAATATTATAAACAAAAGTGTATATTAATAATCACAGTAAAATAAGATCACCTTAAAAATAAGTTTTTACAAAAGAGAAAACCTACTTTGTTATGGTAGTTACAAAACTAAGGGAAAATTTAGATTTAGATAAAGTATAAATAATTGTATAGTAATAACCGTAAGTGAGTAAGAAAAAAAAAATAAAAAAAATAAATTGACAATAAAGAAATGGACTGAGCGAAAACACGGGGAAGTAGATTACTATCTCGCCCAATTTCTCTCAAATCCCGGGTATTTCCGCTCGTACCTCAACAAGATGCGAAAAACACATACGACTGCGTGCAAGTACTGCGGCTACGATAAAGATGATGCAGAATATTCGTTCTTTGACTGCACCAAGTGGCAAGCCGAACGAATTGTGTTGCAAGAAAGGATTGGAACTTAAAATCCCAACAACTTAATAGATAAATTGCTACTCAACGAAGAAAGATGGACTGCAGTAGCCCAATACATGCATACAGTTTTCCGAGCCAAAAAGGAGAACGGTTTTCTGGACGACCGAAAATTTTACGTCTATTCCTTACACTTCTCAGTACAAAAAAACTTCTAATTAAAAATATTTCTGTTTGGAATCCATGCAGTTTATTTGGTCAAATAATACGCTGAAAAAATATAACTGTGCTAAGTAACGCCGTGCCTTCCTTACGCCATTAAATAGTTGTTGGCCCTGAACCGTCGTTTATTTGCACTTTCTTATGTTACAATACTAAAAAAGGGCTATTTATTAAAATTGTAAGGATATAAAGCTGACAAAAATATATAACTAAAAAATAATTTTTTTCCTTCTTACAACTTTGTTACCACAGCAACAAAGTCTTAGAGCGTAATCTCTCCATTTTTTATAGCCACACTTAACACAAATACATATTTTTCTACCAATGTAAAAATCTGGAAGATTACAGTAATAACTGTGAGGGTTATGATGGAAAGCTGATCTCTCGCGTCATATATTCTTTATTTGTCAATTTTAATACTGCTGTTTGAATCTCGATAAATGTTCTGCGACAGTTTTTTGACGCCTAAAACTACACATTTGAAGTATTTAAAGATTTTCTTCCAATTCACCTTCTTGCGACTTTCGGCATGGTTAAAACTTTAAAGACCTCTAAAGGCTTTTTTTTGTCAATTTTGTTAAGTTTTGATAAATTTTTTGGCAAGATAGATCGACGTCTGATGGCCCTAAAAAGGACTAGTGAGCTAAACTCTTTCTTGGCTAAAGTTTCCAGCAAATGAACTGTCATGATACCTCAGGGTGACCTTCTCTGGCCTCATATTGTAGCACCGTACTGATCGGAAAAAAAAACTACAACGTCTGAAGCGTTAGAGCTAGTTGTAGAGCTCTTTTCCAACGTCTCTTGGTGTTACGCCAGTGACGTTTATGTCCGAAGCATCTTTTTTTGCAGAGCTCAGTCGTATTGGTGATCAAAAGTGGGGAGATTGGTTCGGGCTACTTGCCCGTCAAAAACTGTCCCATTTTCTCAAGTTTATTTTTCTTTATAGCTCTTACGATCACCCAGCGCATCTCTCGAAGAGGATCGGTGATTCCTCCTTGAATGCTTAGAGTCAAGAGGGTAATGCAGGGTCGTCGGTCACCATGATTCCCAGCCTCGTAACGAACAACTCCGCTAGTGACATATGTCAGTGAATGACTGACTTGATTTAATAGTGGACAGCTTTATTAAGTCTTTTAGTTGACGAATCGTGGTTGGAAATGGAAGTAAAAATTTATTTTTTGCAAAGGTAGTTAAACATTTGATGGCCCTAAAAAGAACTGATGAGATTGATGGTTAAATAGAAAACCTTAATACTTATGATAATCGGAAAGGGCCAGTGGTGATACTTCCAGCCATTCTTATTACTATTCTTGATTATGGAAATCCAGCTGCGGGTAACTTGACTCCTACCCTCGGAGTCTCTGAGTACAGAGACCATGCTGGAGGGAGGTACGCTGCTGGCCAAAGAATATTTCGTTGTCAGATCGTTCCTCAGATAACCAACCACTCATCATTGGTTGGAAAAGTGGGCCTGGAGAATACTTTCTTTGAGGGTATGTCGTTGGGACAAACCACTAAGAAGGAGATCGGAGAAAAACTTTGAGCTTATTTATTGCTATTATTTTTTTCAAGATGGAAAATGTTTTAAAAACATCGAGGAAGTGTCAAGAATCAGTATGCAAAATTTAAGATTAAAGGTTTTTTAACGTCACATAAGCTAAAAGGAACAATCAAAATTTAATGCAATATAAAATTTCATGAGATGTGCTATCACTCAACATTGACTATGTGCTGGTGTGCATGTCACACGTTACTGAAGTCTACTATGAACTTTAACTTATTAAAGTAACTTCATAAAATTGATTGCGGGAGTAGCTCAGTCAATGTAAAGTAACTAAGCATAAAAACATTTATATGAAAGTTTTCTTAAATTTTAATTGCCTATGACACGTTAGAAGTTGTAATTAAACTTCCGTCAAAATTTGGGATTGATTGGTTCAGCAGTTTTTGAGATTTTTTCAAACAAACAAACAAACGCTGTCTCTTTACGCAATATAGTATATACACACATACAAATGTCATGCCTATAACAAGTTCTATATAAACACAATAACGAACCAAATAAATGAGCTATAACTTGGGTAAAAATGTGTGTCTATATATACATCAATACATTCTACATCACAATTATACAAACTTGTTTCAGTTGTAAAAATTTTAATAACAATTTAAATAAATAACATACTCGTTTTAAAAACATACCAATACAACACTCGTAAATAATTTATTTTACATGGTGTATATAATTAAAGTCAAAATAAAAGTTAACATATATTTATCCAACTTAAATAAATATTTATTTTACTTGACAATAAGACAGGAATAAATATTTATCAATTTGTACATTAAACTGTTTTAGATTCAAATGACTTATTTAAACCAAATAAATTCCATTTAATCTGGATAGAGATATTTCTTTTTTTCAAAAAAATTTATTTTGAAATCAAAAGTTATAGCTGATGTATAATTTACATTTCATTTCACATGTACATATATTTGATTTTATATTATATAAATAGTAAACAAATGTTTATTACAATAGGTTAAATTCTTTATTGAGTAAGCTATTGTTTAGTTTCAGATCAAACAAATATTTGTCTATTGTGAAGTATATTTCGTGAAGGATAATAAACATTTATTAACTATAAATACCTACGTTTCTGGTCTAAATGTATATTTATTACACTCAACTAAAGTTATTCTTCATCGTAGTAAAAGTAAGTATGAGTCAATGTAAATAAATATTTATTCACCAATACTTCATCCAATTTCAAAACAAATAAATATATTTTTAATCGGAAAAAATACTTATTAAAGCGTAGCAGATATTTATTATTAAAAAAACAATAACTTATTATAAAATAATAAATAATTATTGAAGGACAACAAATTTTAGTTTAAGCCTTAAAAATATTTACCAACTTTAAACACAAGCATCTTACATCTTACAATATATTTATTTGACTTAATTGAAGCTTTTTATAATCCAAATAAAAATATTTATTTTACTTAAATTAACCATGTACCTCAACGTATTTTTATGAATCATGTATTTGAACACACCCAATTTTTTTTCAGTGTACAGTTGTTAAAACGAATGATTTAAAAAACGAAGTTTTCTGAATTATAATGTTCCTGGGTATGTAAGTGCATGCACATAAGTGCGTGTATGTCTTCAATTAGTGACATCTCAGAAAATCTTTGACCCATTTCCATAATAAAGAGCATTATTTTCTTATTTTTATGGCAGGGTGGAAAACATCCATATATATACATCTTTGAGTCAATTTTTACTTTTTTTTTTCTAAAAAATAAAGTTATTAAAATTTATTTGGGTAATAAGAGGTATGATTTTATTCCTAAAATACCTTATTTTTTTGTTGGAGCAAATAAATTGTCATTTTTATTTTCAATTATCATGATACAAAAGTAAGCTTTTTTTATTGTTAAAACTCAAAATTTGTTATATGAATAAGTCAAGTCAGGTTACAAACTTTCCCCACTTTTATAGCAGCATTAAAATGCAGCTTTTTAATATTTATTAAAGTTGTTCTTACAATTTTATTTTACTCAAAAATAGTATTTTACGCTACGTAGGAGACAAGTAAGCTTTCTCTCCCACGCATGCATTGCCGCCAGAGGTGAAGTTAAGTGTAGTATATACGTGGAAGAGGAAGCTTACTTCCTTCCCAACATGCGTACATGATTTTCTCTCATATCCAGACGAAAAGATGAACAACATTTTTTTTTAAAAAGTTCTTTTTAATCGAGAAAGTTATCAAAACAAAAAAAAATGTTGTCACTCTATCGCTTTGTCTTCTGCTTGGAGTGTACATGTGCGTCCGTCGCATAAGTATATAGGTAATGGGTATGAAGGCTGCATTATATGTATGGTACACTACATGTGCATGTCAATCAATTATTTTGTACGAAACGAGCTTAGCCAGATACGAATGGCTCGTTTTTCACTAAAAGCATATTCAGTCCTAAAGGCTAAGGCTATTCGTTATTCTGCACGACATAAAAGTCAACCAAGATATCTAAGGATCGTTCTTTACAAATAGCTTGTTAAGTTCTGAAGGGCAAGACCGTTCGTCATTTTGCACGAATGCTAGCAAAAGAAAATGACAGTGTACAGTTGCAAACTGTAATGATCATGCTTAATATTTTACATAATTTAATATTCATTTTTCACGAAAACTATTGTATTATACCCCTACGTTAAATAATATGTAAAAGATATAGTAAAGTATTTTTATGAAATTCAAACTAATGAAACAATCCAAGTTATTTAATCTGCAAACAGTAACTCAACAAGGAAGTGTCAAGAATCAGTATGCAAAATTTAAGATTAAAGGTTTTTTAACGTCATGTAAGCTAAAAGGAACAATCAAAATTTAATGCAATATAAAATTTCATGAGATGTGCTATCACTCAACATTGACTATGTGGTGGTGTGCATGTCACACGTTACTGAAGTCTACTATGAACTTTAACTTATTAAAGTAACTTCATAAAATTGATTGCGGGAGTAGCTCAGTCAATGTAAAGTAACTAAGCATAAAAACATTTATATGAAAGTTTTCTTAAATTTTAATTGCCTATGACACGTTAGAAGTTGTAATTAAACTTCCGTCAAAATTTGGGATTGAATGAAACAATCCAAGTTATTTAATCTGCAAACATTAACTCACGCCGGTACGCGAGTAAATAGGTTACGGTTGTATTCTATAACATTGGCAACGTTTGCGGAATGTAGCCTATATACAAGAGTATTTATTGTATATAGTTACATCAGTATGCAAAACTATTTAGTGCACAACCTCAGCGGGAGAAATGGATCTCTTTTTGGCTAAAAAATTGGGGTAAAAGGCCACTTTTACTCTAGGGTATAAGAAAAACGATCTTTTTATACCGTCAAGTGAAACACCGTAGTTTAATTGTAAAAATTATTGTGTTTTAAATTTACCTCGGAGTGCTCATGCACTGTCATATTTAATGAAGCACTACAGAAACTTTATTCTTTAGTTTGAATCATTTATATACTTTATTAATTACGTCTATTATCCACAATACACGTCAGTTATTTTTAAAAATAAGTCTTATGTTAAGGAGGTTCAATCCCTCGCTATAGTCCATGTGACGCTCTCTATACTTTGGTATGTCATCTGTCTTTCTTATTCTCCTGTGACAACATAACTTTTTATAGTTCTTACCATGCTTATTAATTAATTTTTTCTCTTAAAAGTACCCTCGAGATGTTCAATCAAATTCAAGGCAATCATTAGATATTTTTTCATCATTGATAAAATTTCCACCTAAAGTTCATTGTTAATAAGCGAGGTTTTTATTTTTAATTCTGTAACCAATAGAGGTCCCTTAAGATGCCAGGAAAATCACTTTACTGGTCCAGGAAGCTTTTAATTTTTGTTGATTCTTATAACAGCCGAGGAAAACAATAAAAATTTTGTAATCAACTCACTTTCTTATTAAAATTTTTCGATTTTCCAAAAAATGTTTTTGATAGGTTAGAACTGGGACAGTTTAATGTTATAGTAAAAATGGTATTTTTCTTTGATACATGATTTTCTATTTTTATAATAAATTTCTTATAAAAATATTTTTTTAATAAGTCTTTTTTATCTCAGGACGCTATTAATTGATGTAGTCATTTAAGGCTAAAAATTCTCATTTTCCAATTATAGTTTTTCCAATGGTGGCCTTCCTAAACAAATGTAATTTTTAGACACGACTGATCCTCAGTAGTGCCTTAAAGTTTTGCCAGAGCAAAAACTGTAAGTACCCTGAAAACTTAATATTTTTGTATAAAAAAGTTTTTGTAAATAACAGTGTTTTGACTAACTCATGCAGTATTTTTGGATTGGGCTAAAATTTGGTGGAGGGCTCTAACTTTTAGATCTAACGTGATGGTTTAAAATCGGTAAGGTTTTCTGTTTTAGAAAAAAAATCGCAGTCATTTTAAGAAGGTACTATCATTGAAAAATAAAAAAAAATTTCGGGTATAACTTCATTACGTGATATTTTCGAGGTTTTCTATGAAAGACAAGGTTAAGGGGGTAGTGTCACAATGTATGGTCAATGCGTGTCTGAAATACATAACGTGCTCCAAAACAGGCAAGTGAAAATAAATGTGGCAACGCCGCATGAGGCGAGAATCCTCTGTAAATCTATAATATAAGTATAGATACGTTCGGAGGTTATATTGTACGTCAACATTGAGTTGGTGGTACAATCTCTGTTGCAACATCTTCACGGATCTTTAAATACACACTTTTAATATGTTATAACCAAACAACGGTGAAGCTACGGGTGCTGTTCTTAAAATATGATGTTTAAAACATACTATTTTACACTATATTTCAATTTCAGCAAAGTCTGAAAGTTTTTTTAATCGCAATCTGTAAAATACTGTTTTTCCGATAAGAGTCCGTGTTAAATAGATAATTTATTTCTCAAAAACGGTAAAGCGAGGGTATTTAAAATTTAAGTATGTTATTATACATATAATTGTTAGCTTAAACAAATTTTTTCAATGAGTTCCTAAATTTTTAAATTTTGTGACACTACCCCCTTAAGGATATAATTAAAATACAACTTTTTTGTTTGAAAACATTTTGACCGAGGATGTAACCTTTCAGTTCTACGAGCCAAAAAGTGCTCGTGAAATGAATAAAAAGTCATTTTCTCTTACTTAACTTTTTTGTTTTACGTTTAAGTTAAAAAATTTAACGTTAGAGTAGTAGATGTCATCGAAATATAAGTTTTTTGTCATTAACATATTTAGTTATAATATTAAATTATCACTCCAAATCCCAAAAAATGCCGAATAATCGCAAAATTATCATTTTCTCTTATCTCTCATAAAACTTTCTTATTTTACATTTTAGATAATAAAGTTAATGTTGAACTTATAGATGTTTCAAAAATGTAATTTTTTTTTCATGCAACACTTTTGTCTGTAAGATAAAATTAACGGCACAAACCGCAAAAAATGATAAAGTAATAGCTTGTTTAGAATACGTACGTCTGACGCTTGAGGCACAGCTAAGGGCAATAATCATTAGGTTTTTAGGATTGCTTTTTTTCCCCATGAGATAAAAAAAAATTTTCCCCAACCTTGCATCAAAAAGTACCAATATTTGACGGTGTGGTAGTAACCGTAATATACTTTCTTGTGTCAGTTATGCCTTATATGCAAAAACGCAGTTCTTGCTTGTTTTGTGGAAAAATACTCTTTATTTATAGTGGAACGTACACAGGCTGCGAGGCAGCAAATAAACACATTTACGTCGCGTCGAGTCTCCTTTGTTCTCCTCTTCTCTCTTCTTCTTCTTGTTGAGCGAGTGGCGGCTCACACGTCTTGCTTGGCGGTCGACTCGAGCACGATTGATGGTAGCGCGCAGCACCGAGCGCCTTGGCGGAGAGAGCGATCGGGGCGCGGGGGGGAGGACTCGGCAGGACACGACCGCGCAGCCAGCGCCTTCGCGGCCGAAAAACTCACATACTGCCCGCCTTGCTCCCGGAGCGACAATCAAACGCCGCCCGCCGAAGGAGTCTGGGCATCAGATGAAACAGTCGCCGACGGCGGCGTCTCAGCGAGATCTGGGACCGGAAGCAATGCAAGCTTGGCGACGGGCCGCAGGTACTCCCCGGTGGCTGTTTTCAGAGTGGCCGCACGGACGAGACCATCGGGTCCTGGATGAACGTCGGTGATGCGGCCAAGAGGCCAGCGCCCATCCGTCCGAAGTAGAGTTGAGTCGAGAAGAACCACGGTGTCACCCACGGCGAAGTTCCGGCGAGGGGTACGCCACTTCGGTCGCTGCTGGAGTGTGTTCAGGTACTCTCGACTCCAGCGAGACCAAAACTGAGCTCGAATCGCCCTGACGAGGTCCCAATGAGCGAGAGTGTCCAGCCTTTCCGATGGGGGCCCAGCCTGGATGACGGCATCAAGAGGGGCGCCGATAAGGAAATGGCCCGGAGTGAGGACATCAAGGTCTCCCAAGTCGTTGGAGAGAGGAGTGAGCGGTCTACTGTTCAAGACCATCTCGATGCCAATGAGAACAGTCGAAAACTCCTCGTAGGTCAGGTGCCGAGAGCCCATGACGCGTCGGAGGTGGCCCTTGACCGACTTGACACCCGACTCCCAAAGACCACCAAAATGAGGCGCCCCAGGCGGGATGAACTGCCACAAAACACCTTGATCGGCGAGCGTTCCAGCAACAAGCGCCCAGTCAATCTCCGCGTCCTGAAGAGCTTCGCGCAGCTCGAGGTCGGCCCGTCGGAAGTAAGTGGCGTTATCACTCCACAGCTCGGCCGGGCGTCCACGGCGACCGGAAAAACGGGTGAGAGCGCCGAGAAAAGAGGCCGTTGAGAGATCGCCAACGAGCTCGAGGTGCAACGCCTTCGTCGTCAAGCACACAAAGACCGCAATATATCCTTTGGTGGTCCGGACGCCTCGTCCGCGCGAAGCGAGCACGTGGAAAGGGCCCGCGTAATCAACCCCAGTGCGACCGAAGGCTCGACAAGGAGTGACCCGGGAGGCTGGTAGAGGGGCCATAAGCTGGGTGGATGCCCGTGCTTGCAGCCGGGCGCAGACGATGCAACGGCGCAGGTGGGCCTTGATTCGTGTCCTGCCACCGACAATCCATGCCTGCCGGTGCACATATGCGCTAGTAAGCCGGAAGCCACCGTGGAGGGCTCTGGAGTGCGCCCGGGCGATGATGAGTCGAGCCAGAGGAGAGGAACCGGGGACAATTGGCGGATGCTTCTCCTCATAGGTCAGCGACGAATGTGCTAGCCGCCCGCCGACGCGCAAGATCCCATCGGCATCCAAGAATGGAGAGAGGGCCGTGAGTGGGCTTGTTTTTGGAAACTGCTCACCCCTTTGCAGTCGAATAACCTCCGCCTCGAATGCTGGAGCTTGACTCAGACGGACACAAGCCAGGAAAGCGGCGTGGAGCTCGGTCGGCGTTGGTGGCGAGAGCACGGGGAGAGCGGGCTCGCGATGGAGACGGCGACGAATCCACCGCCGCACACGAACGAGCAATTGCGTTAGGACGTGGAGACTGGAGAATTGCTCAAGCAGGTCGAAGCTGGACGGTTGAACGGTGCAGCAACTGATGAGAGCCGGCGCTGGTCGGGATACGGGCTCCGGGGGCCATAACCCGATGTCACGAACCAGCCAGGAGGGCCCGTGCCACCACAAAGGCTAATGGCGGAGACCTGACATGTCGGCGCTCCGAGTGGCCAGATCCGCCGGATTTGACGCCGTCGGGACGTGCCGCCAGATGCTCGGAGAGAATATTTCTTGAAGCTGGGCCACGTAGTTATCGACGAGCACATTATTGGTCGGCTGGGAGGAACGGAGCCACTGCAGAACAATCTGAGAGTCGCTCCAGGCGTGGCAGCGATCATCAGGGACATCCAGCTCATCCGCGGTTGATCGGAGCAGCTTTGCACCGAGTAGAGCGGCTCTGAGCTCAAGGCGAGGAATCGTCATCCGTGCGACAGGCTCGGAGACTGGCCTGAGTGAGCGAATGGGGGCAAGCTTTGAGCGAGCCAAAAGGATGTAGCAGGAAGCCGGCTCGCCCGGGCGCTCCAACCGCGAGTACACTACGGCGGCCATCGCCCGCCGGCTGGCGTCAGCGAACACGTGCAGATGAAGGTCGGACGCTGGCGAGACACCGATCCATCGGGGAAGAGAGAAGCCGGAGATGACTTGGAGCTCAGCCACAAAGTCCATCCAGCGCTGGACCATGGACGATGGTACTGTTTCGTCCCAGTCGAGGTGAGCCCGCCAAAGATCCTGCAGCAGCAATTTCGCGTTCGAAGTGATTGGCGCAAGCCAACCACATGGGTCGAAGACGCTTGCAAGCGCCGCGAGCATGGTCCTCTTCGTAGTCTGGCGTTGCACGACGACCAGAGTCAGGCGAAGGCGATCGACCGGGGGATCCCAACCAACGCCCAGCTCGCTAACAAGGCCCTCAGCGCCGAGCTGATCCCAGGCGGGGCGCAAGCGAACATCGGGCGGAAGATCCTCGAGTAGCTCTGGTGTGCTCGCGACCCACTTCCGGAGCGGAAAACCGCCAGCTTGCATGAGGCCGATCAACTGGTCACAGAGGTGTCGCGCAGTGTCGAGACTATCGGCTCCAGAGAGAATGTCATCGACGTAGCGGTCGCGCATAACAACGGGCACCGCATCGGGCCAACGGGAGCCCTCGTCCTCGCACAGCTGCTGGATGGTGCGTAGGGAAAGATACGGAGAGCACGACGCGCCGTATGTGACAGTGAGCAACTGGTAGTGCGTGGGCGGCTCTCGAGGGTCCGCGCTCCAAACGATCCGCTGCAAGTCGACGTCTCGGTCATCGATCCAGATCTGGCGGAACATCATTTGAACGTCGCTGCAGAAGGCGATACGATGTCGGCGCCAGCGCAGTAACACGTGAGGTAAGGCCGTTTGAAGTCGGGGCCCGGCGTGGAGGACATCGTTTAGACTGCAGTCGCTCGAAGTTGGATGTGAAGCGTTAAAGACAACGCGCAGCTTTCGGCCCTGGTCGCTATGCTGCCATATGCCATGATGCTGGATGTAATGAGCGGGGTGGGACGACCCGGCCAACTGAGCGCTAGTGAGAGGCCTCATGTGACCCAAAGCGAGATAATCGGCCATAAACTTGGTGTATTCGACGGCCATCTCGGGGGCTCTCTGTAGCCGGCGCTGCAGCGCAGTCAACGAGGCCAGAGCGCTCTGACAACTATCACCGAGGAGCTGCAAGCCCCCTTGCTTTAGAGGCAGGCGCACGACGTAGCGCCCGTCCTCAGCCCGGCCATGGTCAGCGAAGCTGCGTTCACATTCGACGTCGTCGGGGGCCTGCCGGTGGGCCTGTGGAACGTCCTCGAGTTCCCAGAAGCGCTGCAGCAGGGATGCCAGCTCAAGATGCCAAGGAGGAGGCGAGTCGGCCTGAGATGTCAGACAGACGTTCGGTGAGGCGTGCGGCATCTCTAGGCCGGCGGCCTGCCCAATAAAGACCCAACCAAAGACAGTGGCCTGAGCTACGAGGTCGTCACGCTGAATCTGGCCAGGCTCCAGCAAGCGATGGTAGACGTTCACACCGAGGAGGAGGTCGATCACGTGTGGCGTGTCGAATTTGGAGTCCGCCAGCGGCTCGAGGTCGAGCCAGCGCCGAGCGACAGCGGGGTGCAGGGGCGCGCGTGGGGAAACAATCCCGAGCCGCGGGAGGCAGAGAGCCATCAGCGTGGTCGGCGGCTCGCTCTGCCTGAGGTGAAGCCAAAGTCGAGCACGAGCCCTCGAGCGGACGCCCGGGTCGCCGCCGACGCCCGAAATGTTGAACTCGGCGAGTTCCATCGGAGCGTTGAGTTGACGAGCGAGGCTGGCGGAAGCAATGGTGACCTCGGAGCACGAATCCAGGAGGGCCCGGACCGTCACAGTCCGGCCAAGAGGTCCGCTCAGGCGGACAAGCGCGGTCGGCAACACTGCCAGTCAGGACCGTGACGCCTCATCGGATGGTGGACCGGCAGTGGGCACGGCCGCTGGATCCGCTTTCGGAAGCTTCGGTGGCATGGGTTCAACAGCGGGCTCTGACCCGCGGCGCCGGCTGCTGTCATGCAGAGAACTGTGGTGTGGCTCGCGGCAGTGCTAACAGACCGAGCGTGAGGGACAAGCCTTTACAGCATGGCCGGACCGAAGACAGTTGAAGCACAGGCCACAGTCTCGCCTGGTAAACCAGATCTCTCCGAGCGCGTGGCTCAAGACCGTGAAACTGTGCGCAGTGGCCCAGGTAGTGAGACCCCTGGCAAGCCGGGCAGGCCGACACCGTGCCACCTGTCGCAAGAGTACGATAGGTACGGCCGGCCGAGGCAGGGACCGCCGGACGCGCACTGGGCACGGCGGACTGGCGTGCAGGATGGGAGGCCTCCACGGAGCTCAGAGCCCGGCATCGCCGACGCAGGAAGCCGGCCAGGGTGTCGAAGGTTGCCAGGGTGCGCCCGGCGTCCAAATTTGCGACCTCGAGTCGCTCAAGCTCGTCCTCCCATGCGCGCCGCGTCGAGGAGTCCATCCCCGTCAGTGCACAGGAAACGAACCAGTCGTCCCACTCCGCCACCGGACGGCCCAGAGTGCGCAGCTGATCTCGATGGCGGCCCAACGTGTCCAACAGACCCTGCAAACCTCGAGCCGACTCCTCTCGCAATGGTTTAATGTTGCAAAGCGCCGTGATGTGGTCGTGTACGAGAATGCGGCGGTGCTCGAACCGTGCCTCCAACAGGGCCCAAGCGGTCTCGTAGTTCGCGTCAGCGATCTGGATGGCCTCGAGCGTCGTTTTGGCGTCCCCCTGGACAGGTGATTTTAAGTAGAAGAGCCGTTCGACGTTCGTGAGATGGCTGTCCTCGTGGATGAGGGCGCGAAAGAGGTCTCGGAAGCTTTCCCAGTCCTCTCGCTTGCCGGAGAAGTTGGGAATGCTGATCCGGGGCAGGCGAGGGCCACGAGTAGGCCCTGAGCTTGGTGGAGGAGCAGGATTATCGTCGGTGGGCGGCGGGAGGGGCGCCATTGACAGCCTCGCGTCGTAGAGGCGCGCCCTTGCGGTGATGTAGCTGGCCTCCACTCGCGGGTACAATCGATCCAGGAGGCCCCGCTTCTCCGGCGGCGGGCCGTCCAGCAACCTCACGTGGTTCGACTGGAAATCATGCCAGTAGCCCTGGAGAAGCTCTAGCCTCACGTCCACAAGCCCCAGGCTCCAGGCTTCGATCCGGTCCACGTCGAGCGCAAACTGCGTGACAACGTCTGCGAGGGCGCTCTGGGAGCCGTACAGGCTCGTCCAGCCGTCGTCTGACCTAAAAGCACGATCACGTGCTGTATATTTGTTCTGGATTTTGCCTCCGGGCCACCATCGATTGGTGGCGTCGGCAAAACAGAATTGAGTAGTAGTTGGGGGAGGGCGAGCGGACGTAAAGCGGTAGAGAAAGAGCGGGAGAGGGATTGAAGTTGTAGGTTAGGGACGATCTGGCTGTAACCAAGCGCGCGGCGTAACTGCCTTGGCCTGGTCGAACGAGTCTCTCGCGACCAAAATGGCCGCCAAGGCAAACAACAAAGGTCATCAAGTGGACCGTATCAACAATGGCCGCCGCCGCGATCGAGCGAGGCGGCCATGGTCCCGACGTGTTCATGCACGCCGCCAGCGACGCAGTTTCGATTGCGGCTGGGCTGTAGAGCTGGACCGCGGGCGCTCACCGCCCACGGCAACCCCGACCACCACAGGTGACGCGGATGCCCCACATGGCACGCGTATATGGCGACACGGATCGACCGCGGCCCAATTAACTCATTCCAGGCCGCGGGCACTCTCGCGGCCGCGGCGGCTTTACCCACACGAAAAGCTGTCACTTTACTTACATTACGTTAAGAAGCTGGTCGTCCTGTTCTGCTGCGTCTCCGCTGGTCGCCGGTCGCCTCACTTCAACGGGATCCGGCTCGAAGGACCAATGTTTTGTGGAAAAATACTCTTTATTTATAGTGGAACGTACACAGGCTGCGAGGCAGCAAATAAACACATTTACGTCGCGTCGAGTCTCCTTTGTTCTCCTCTTCTCTCTTCTTCTTCTTGTTGAGCGAGTGGCGGCTCACACGTCTTGCTTGGCGGTCGACTCGAGCACGATTGATGGTAGCGCGCAGCACCGAGCGCCTTGGCGGAGATAGCGATCGGGGCGCGGGGGGGAGGACTCGGCAGGACACGACCGCGCAGCCAGCGCCTTCGCGGCCGAAAAACTCACATTGCTTAAGTTTAGCCAGTTGTTTATTTATTTATTTATTTGCTTATTTACTTATAGAATTAACAAGTCTTGGGCCCAATTACAATGAAATAACAAAGTGTGTTGCTGAGTGCACACTTATATGTTGAGATGAGAAAAACTTTGATGAGTGTAAGGAGACCAAACAACCAAGGCATAAGTTATACGTGGAAGTATTTAGGACTTAAATAAGTGTATATTGGACTCTGGTAGTGAAAAATCACGTGTAGTTCGTTGTATAAAGCCCAGGAGCTTGAAGCATTTAGAAATGACTTTGCTGATATGGTATTTGAAGGACCAAGAGGAATCAAGAGTAACTCCCAGATCAGATAGAGACTCAACTCGTTCTAATTCACTACCATTAATTGAGTAATTACAAAACGTTATGTTTTGGCTTTTGTTAACCGATAGCATCCTGCAATTATTCTCACGTACCGTGAATCCACTAACGGAGTACTACAGGGCCGTATTTGAAAGATCTGACTGTAAGAGCAGAGAATCTATCTATGATGTAATACGTTTATACATTTTTAATAATCAAAATGATTTGGAAGAGAGTGCAGAGAGAAGGCTGCTCATAACGAGAGTAAATAGTAATGAACTAATGTGCGAGCCCTGTGGTACCCCAGAGATGGTGATGAATTCATTCGACAAGGCACTAAGGAGGCTGACTCTGAGTGTTCTGCTTGTGAGAAAGGAGGCGAGCCATCTATAAAGTGCTTCGCTTTTGTCGAAGGAACTAGCCCGTGCAAGTAGTATTTTATGAGGAACGCTATCAAAGGCTTTAGCCATATCCAGAAAGATAATGTCTATCTGTGCACCTATTTCAAAAGAAGATGAGACGTAGTGGCTTAGTTTCAAGAGGTTTGAAACCGTATAGCAGCTCTCAGTAAATATGTGTTGATGTGGTGAGATAGATGAGGAGAGAGGGAAATTTGCCTAGACGAACTAACTGGTTAACGTTGGTGATTCTGACAGTTGACAGCATATTCCTTGCAAACACCTCACTTTCTGTACACTGACCAGATCCAGCTGATGACTTAGGAACTTTGTAAAGAATGGCATTTAAAGACCTCTTAATCCTGTCCTCCATTTCTGTCGCAAAGCTATCTAGAGCTGCTTCATTAGGAAGAGAAGAGTGGCCCTAAACTGCGGCAAGTCTGTCCTGGACCTCTTTGAGAGTCTGAAGAGCGAGTAAAGATTATTCTAAAGTCTCAAGCCTTCTACTTGTTTATGTCCAGCATAGAGGCTGGTAAAGATTGTAGCGATTTTATGGTTTCATCTCATTTATCCACCTGAGCCTCGATAGAGGTGTTACTTGCATCTACTTTGTTTTCACGTTCAGTGATTTTAGAAATCATGGAGTTCATTCGATTTTTTGTGTCATCAAGCGTAGTACGCACCCTCAATATTGTGCACATGTGGCATGTCTGCAGAAGTAGATAAACTGTCGATAGCGGTAGGGGAACTCTAGGAGTCAGAACGCTGCTTTTTTAACTGCTGAAGAACTGGAGGTGAACCATCAGGTAGATATCCTTGCATTAACGGTATGTTCCCTGGGTTTCAGTCGCAGAACGAACCGCACAAGAAGCGTGATATGCCCTGTCACAGTTGTGACAGTGGGACCCAGTGCTCACAGACCATAATCGTTGAGGCTCATGTATCAGGTGAACAAGACAAAGACAATTTGAGGTTAGGCGTGGACACTGTGCAGTTCGAGCACCAAAACCAGTTCAAAGTACAACAACACCACTCACCCACAGGCACAAAAAGTTAGAAGCACACAATGAATACCATAAGACAATTAAGAGAATTTAGATATAAAAATAGTTAGCATAAATTAACAGAACAGAGTACAGCACATATGCTGCACACGACACACACCTCTTGTACGAATATTATATTATGTATTGAATGAAATATAATCTTTAAATTTTACAAAAATAATGAAAATTGGGGTATAAGTTATTAACTCTCCCATACATTCATGATTAAATTTTAATGCTAATTTGGGGTGCCGTTTTCAAGACATCCAACTTTAAATTTTTATGTTTTAGCATCTTATGAGAAAGTAGTTCAAAAACATCTCTTTTCGTTCATAACTTTAAAAATTTTCTTAAAGTCGTTCCAAAAAAACGACTAATGCTAGAAATATAACTGCGGTCCATATATTAAAGCGTCAACATGTTGCATGCCTTTTTAAAGGTATCTCAACTTTTAAATAATATTCTCTGCTTTTAGTACACCTATATAGTGGTAAAATTATCCTCAAACCTTTGCACTTAGTTGAAATTATCGATTCTTGTTTTTTAGTTTTGAGATGTAAAAGTTTATCATATAACTGGGTATAAAATGTCGATAAACAAAATTAATTATTTGAAATATCAGTGATTAACTGTTACACGTTACACAAGTAGGTTGAGAGTCAGTGAGCAGCATAAACTACCTTATAAAGGTTCGGGCTCTCTTCGAGGAGGGGTGATCGGATAAACGGGGGCTTCCATCAGATAACGAGTTAAGGTGAGTTGTACTAACCCTGCATAAAAACGTTCGCCGACTGCATTACGATTAATTTAATTGTGTTCAACTCGTCAGTGCTCAAAGGTTAAACCATTAAATGGTATAAAAAAATTATGGTACGTACCTTAAAGAAGCTAGATTCTGATAGTTTTCGTAAAAAAACTTGAAAAAATGTTGTTTGTATGATAAAAAATAACCTAAAAAAAGTAGGAGGAGGCTCAGTTTTTGTCAACAAAAGTGTGTTATAAATTTTTGAAAAACAAACTTTTCTTTGCACAGCATTATAGTTTAAGGACTTTATTATTAACATTTGCACAGATATTTCTTCCAAATTCCAAAAGTGCATACTTTCTCATATACAAGAGCCTTCCTTCACAGTTAAGCTATCCATTCGAATTGTTTTCTCGTCATGAATACATCTTTTGCCTCAAAATGTGTGCAACAAATGCTGAATAATCGCTCTCGCCCATAATAGCAATGTTAGATAATACGATTTTGGGAATTTTTTCTCGAAGATTCGGCTGGTAAAAAATATTGAAAGATTCAAATGTACTGTAAGCATATTAAATTATGACATTAATTTTTTTCAGCAGGTAAGTACATCTGCTTAAAAACAACTGAATCCCCTTAATAATAAACTTTACCTTTGAACCCTAGGACCTTTATAATAGAGATATATCTAATATATATTTATATATCTAATATATATAATAGAGATATACCTTTATAATAGAGTATATATACTAGTTAAAAAAGTTACATTTTCATATTATACACTGATTTTATTTGAGATACGTGATAAGATATACTTCAATTGGCCTCTGGGCACATCACGACGAGAGCATAGACTTAGATATGCTGAGGGTTGAACTGAGCAAATACCTGTAGCCAACATTCTACTGTTCCCATCACTGTTTTATTTTAAGAATATACGCCTGACTGTATTGTCCATCATACAGGATAAGTTTTTCTCACTGCTTCTATCACTACAAAACCGCGTTTCTTAAGGGCCAATCAGAAGATATCTTTATTAACAAATTTAGAGTTTCACATCTCTCGTGAACAGTATTACAGTTCTGCCGCAGTTTTTTTACAATTATTTTTCGGAAAAGCAGTAAAATATTATTATATAGGCTAAATCAAACCAAATCACCAAGAATTTTATCATACTGATGAAAGTACTTGATTTTCGCTGTTTGGAATTTCAACCACGCAATTATCTAGTACACAGTCGCTCTGTTGCCCAGGCTCCATCTATTTCTGAAAACTAATCGCATAGAAGTCTCACGCTATTTAATTTGACGTTATTTTTATTTGGAAGTATTTTTGATTGTTAGAAAAAAGCTACCTAGATAACTATTTTTAATAATAAGTATCCATAAAGTTACTTTTGTATTAATGATAATAAGTGGTGGGTGGAAATTTTTTGGGCAACTAACCATTTTTACTGTACACTCGAGGCAGTTTATATATGTCGGAACGATTCATGTACACACGGTCAATGGTATCCTATGACTTTATAATACAACTACTAAGACTTACTGTCACTAAACAGGTAATATTTTTTGTCGTTCTGATAAATATAAAGTGCCTTGGGTATACATCACGATAAAAATTGACTAAGTTAGGTTAAAAAGTTCCGTAATGTAGCTTTGTCCGACAATTACCGTCTGAACAGCAATTTTTGTAGGGACAATCATCATACAACGTATAGTTTTTTTCCTCAGTGCACTAATATTTGATGATGTAATAATTTTTTGAAATCAACTAAAAATTCTTTACTCTTGTTAAAATATAGTTAAAATGGAACCCAATCAAAAGGATCCATATGGAAATCCATATGGATTTTCCATAAGGAAATCCATATGGCGTTTTGGAACAAAATCCATATGGATTTCCATATAGATTCATCCAATTAAATTTCCATGTGGAGTAATCCATATGGATTTTCACATAGACGTATGCGTTTGTCATCACTGCATTAAGCATAAGCGTAAAATGCATATAGCACTAATGATATTCCGCATTTATTGGATTGAAGATTTCCATATGGATGGATCCATATGGAACAATCCATATGGATTTTTATCTGGAATTTTTATTTTGTCATTATAGCAGTGTAAGAATAGAATACACAATAAGAGTAATTATCCGAATAGAGTTTCATATAGATTTATCTATATGGATTTCCATATGGATTTTTATACAGACAGAACCATTTGCTATACCTGCATTCAGCATAAGTGTAAAATGCATGTGGCACTAATAATATTTAGAAAACATTTAAATGTAGATTTCTATATGGATAGATCCATATAAATCAATCCATATGGATTTTATAACTGGAATTTTTATATTGCCAGAATATCATTGTAACAATAAAATATACGATAAGAGTAATTATCCATATGGATTTTTATATAGACTTATCCATGTGGATTTCCATATAGATTTTTATTTGGATGGATCCATATGGAACAATCCACATGGATTTTGTATCTGGAATTTTTATTTTGTCATTATAGCAGTGTATTAATAGAATATACACCAAGAGTAATTGTCTATGTCTGACAAAAACACGAGAGTGCGGGACTAGTAGTGGAAGTCGAAGAGAAGTTATTCCTGATGATACTGTGAATTGTTTAAAAGGTAATTCATATATAATGCATACAAGATTGTTTCTATTAATTTCTCTGTAATAGTAAAAAGCAATAATTCAAAGACTTAAATTACAATTAACTGTATGGAGCGATCGTAAGAAATTATTTTATCATTATTAAAATATAGTAACTAAAGCAGTAGAGAAAATGTCAGTCGCTGTTATTAACAAAAATTCAAGTATTAGTGTAACTTATGAAAATAATAGTAATATGTATATAAGAACATTTCAATTATTCAATTATTTTACCTGTGGAGTGCTAGATGCGTGATAGGAGAAAGTAATATTTGTGTGGAAGACAAAGACCAACAATCATGCAACAATCAGTTAATTCTTTTCAAAATAAAAATTTTATGATTACAAGTGTGTGGAAAAAAATTACTGCCCGTAAGTACGTTGGCTAGACATTATCGTAACATTTGAAATGTTGTATTCACATTTCTCAAAATTTTCATTGTAAGTATTAATAATGGCCTATTAATAATGGTCTATTCACATACGATGCGAAGAAAGCCGGTCTTTAACTTTGATAGTGATAAACCCTGATTGAGGCATTTGTACTTTCGTTGGTTTTTGCATTAATTTTATGTGGATAAAGTGCACGCTTCGCACGAATAATAACTATGAATTTAAAAAAATTACATACTACAGTACTTAACAGTTGTAAAAAATTGTTTCAGAGTGCTTAACCTGGTTTGCAACGCATAAACCGTCTTTGACAGAAGCTAAAAAAGCGGAGGCCATCAAAAATATGAATAAGTTTATAACCGAAGAAATAAATTACCAGATCAAGAAGGAGGTAAGCAAGCAATGTCCATTACTTAATTGGGATCTTTCGTGAAAAAGTACGGGTAAAAATGTAAAATTTAAATGTAAATGAACATATTGAAAATGTAAATGTACATATTAAAACATATTTCAAATTTTTCCTCATGAACGAAAAATAACGGTTATTTTCAAATTTTGGCGCTTACGTAGATGATGTCATGTTTAAATTTACAATTTTTTAATTAAGTTTACTCGTTTTCTTTAATTTAATACAAAACGTCATAATCTTTTGCTTATTAAAATCACTTGGTCGATTAAAAAGTTTCCTTCTAATCAAGATTAAACCCAGACTAACGGATCACTAATGTCGTGACTAGTGCGCTAGACCACCGTGTACTCAGGATCATATTTATGTAGTATATTTCTTGTGGCTTTCTTGCTTCTCCTGCCTACTGGTACTCACAGTTATTACCTTATTTTCATACACTATTACATTTTTAAAGTAAATTAGGACTGAAATAATGTATTTGTGCAATATTCTTGCGTTGTATTGACTTGCTATATTCTTATATCTCTATGTAATATCCATACTGACTTGCGACTAAATTAAGAGTCTGAATTTTTCGGACTGGAAGAAAACTGGAAAATAATAAAATCACCATTTTGCATTGACAAACCTTGTAAAAACGATGTTTAACGATAGTTCTTGTCCAGATTTTTTGTGTAAATCATAGTTTAACGTTAAAAATGTCGAATTATTACGAAATATCAGGTGTGTAGCAGTGTTAAGTATTTTTTTATTGATTTAGGAAATTTGGAAGACGAATTTAGACGTACATAAATAGCGCGGTAAACAGGCTCGTCTGCTACACAAACTGACATGTAGATCTACCGCGCCACTTGATTTCGAACTTTCTGTATAAAATGCAATGAGAATAAAAACTTTGCCGATAAAAAAAAAATTTTTTTGGTTTCAGAAAAAAATTAAGAAGAAGTCTGTCACTTCAGGATAGTGATTCAACAAACATCACTGTTTCAATCATATTGTGAGTGTTTTCCATTGTCCGTTTGAAATGATTTTGATAACATACGTTTAAAAATCACAGTTGTGAACTTGACTCTTAATCAACAAAAGAAACCCAAGAAACAAGTTCGTATGACTTAATTTGAAATATTTCAAAATAAATGTATGATGAATCTTTCGTCCTCAGGTGTAAGTATAATTATGTATGCTTCTTTAAAATTAACACTGTGATGTAATGGAGGAAGTACAACAAAAATAATAATTCTTGAAATTAAACTTTGTTAAACATGATTTGTCTTGTTAAATATTAATTTATATAGACCCTAATGTAGAACATCTGCACCTTTTATAAGCTTTTTCGATAACATTACCCCAACATCTTTTGGGTCGTAGTAAGTACCGGATTTTATTTCTCATACAGCAGAATCTCAGAAAACTATTTTAATCCTAAAAAATTCCTGTAGTATATTAAAAAAAAAATTGTCTCTCCAAATCATTATGTCTAAGCTTAAAATATGACGTACGACTAGTCTTGTACGAAAAAAATCTTATTTTAACACGTGTCATATATGTGAAACATAAATGTAGGAAATTCCACATTGACGCTTGACGATCATCATAAAAAAGGAAATCAGCAATCTCAACTCATACTGTCAAATGTAAGGTATGTTGGAGGATCCGAAATTAGGCGACAGCGGGCAATCCGTGGTGGCCCGAACTCGCTCAGCTAGGCCAAAGAACGCTATTTTGTTGATTTCAGGCGAGTTCGGGCCACCGCGGGTCGCCCACAGTCGCCAAGTTATCCATTTAAAAATCCTCATTTAAATTAATGCGAAATATCATTAGTGCTACATGCATTTTAAATTTGTGCTGAATGCAGATATGACAAATGGATTCATCTATATGAAAATCCATATGGATTAATCCATATGGAAATCCATATGGTTAAGTCTATATAAAATTCCATACCGATAATTACTCTTATTGTATATTCTATTCTTACACTGCTATTCTGACAAAATAAAAATTCCAGATATAAAATTCATATGGATTGTTCCATATGGATCCATCCATATGGAAATCCATATGGAAATCCATAAAGAAAAATCTATATAAAAATCTATTCGGGTAATTACTATTAGTGTATATTCTATTAATACACTGCTATAATGACAAAATAAAAATTCCAGATACAAAATCCATATGGATTGTTCCAAATGGATCTATCCATATAGAAATCCATATGGAAATCCACATGGATCAGTCTATATAAAAATCCATATGGATAATTACTCTTATCGTATATTTTATTGTTACAATGATATTCTGGCAATATAAAAATTTCAGTTATAAAATCCATATGGATTGTTCCATATTGATCTATCCATATAGAAATCTTTATTTAAATGTTTTCTAAATATTATTAGTGCCACATGCATTTTACACTTATGCTGAATGCAGGTATAGCAAATGGTTCTGTCTGTATAAAAATCCATATGGAAATCCAAATAGATAAATCTATATAAAAATCTATTCGTATAATTACTCTTACTGTGTATTCTATTCTTACACTGCTATTATGACAAAATAAAAATTCCAGATAAAAATCCATATGGATTGTTCCATATGGATCCATCAATATGGAAATCTTCATTCCAATAAATGCGGAATATTATTAGTGCTATATGCATTTTCCGCTTATGCTTAATGCAGTGATAACAAACGCACACGTCTATATGAAAATCCATATGGATTAATCCATATGGAAATTTTTTTGGATGAATCCATATGGAAATCCATATGGATTTCGTTCCAAAACGCCATATGGATTTCCATATGGAAAATCCATATGGATTTCCATATGGATCCTTTTGATTGGGAAGATAGCCAAGTGATATTCATACCCTAAGAAACCTATTTATTTAGTGCTTTAACATTAATTCTCTTCATTATATAAAGCATATTGTATTTTGTTTTTTCCTTGGTTTTTCGAATGTTACAATTATTTTAAGTAACTGCTGGATAAGTTAGCAGAAAGTCCTATTAGTGAAATGCATGACCTCATCATTATTATTTGCGAATATCTTATTTGAAAGACATTTACTTGAGTCTTGTTGAGCTTTATAGAATATTATAAATGATCTAGGCTTTTGTATACACTTACTTTAACTGACATATGTTAGTTTAGGGTAGACATATGCATGGTCTTAAATAATGATATTGTGTTTCGACTTTGCAGCCAAACTATGAATGCTCCAATCAACAATGTTAATTTCTAAGATACATCAGTAGACTCACGTCACTAACAATGAGTTTGTTTTATCAGCAGATCTCAATTTAGTAAAAAAAAAAAGTCAAATAGTCTATTATAGCTCGAAGGATTTTTCAAGCAACGAAATAAAAAATCTTATGTTTTCCTGCAGAGGGAAAGTTGGTCATTCTCATACAGAACTTTCCTACTAATACATAAATTTTTCTAAATCATAAGTTGGCGTCATTTATTTCTTTAGCAATTTATGAAAAAATGCCAATTATTTGTGAAGTTTTTTGATTCTATCTCCGCTTCTATTGCTCTAAGAAATATTTTTTGACCACTAATCACTTCGTTGTTAAAATTCTTATGAAGTAGATTCTTTTTAAATCCAGTATTTATTGTTAATAACGCGTTAATCTCAAGAAAGTGTGGAAAAAAACTTGTTTACCGAAAAACTTTTGATCGACTTCAAAAAAAGACTATCTTGTTAACTTGAACATAACCGTGAAAAAATATAGATATTAATTTGTACAGCAAATAGCTATTGGTGAAGTTACAAGATAATTCTTAGCTTTTTGTTAATTGATTTGTGTTATTACAAACTTCACGGTCTGTTAAATACAAACATGTTCACTGTTTAATACTTTGTTTGTAACTGTATGATTATGTACAATAACTTTTTTAGATTCAAGCTCCAGCCGTAGTCCGTATTTTAACTAATAGGCACTGCAACTGGTTGGTCACCTAACCAAAAGAGAGGGGTAGGGATGGAAGCACTGAGCTGCCCTGGCTTTTATAATGTAACTTTGATTTTTTTTAGCTTTCCTTTCGATGAAATTAATAAAATTTTCTGGCAGCTTGATACAGAAACACATGAAGACAATATACAAATTTTTGCTATAAAAAATTCAATTATCAGTCCGTTATTGTACAAAACATCGATTTTTTGTATCTTGGCTCGAGAGTTATCTAGAGCGTTATTTTTTATTTGTAATTCATGTTTTTTTTATGACAGACGCAATTATATTTGTTGGGAAAAATGGGAAATGGGAAAATATGCAAAATTAATTGAGATATTTACAATTGTTTAAACTGCAAAATAAAAATTTTTTTAGCAAAACGTCAGGATTCACGAAAATCAATTTTATATTCGTATCCATTACAAACATCAAATACAATGTATTTACTGAAGTGAAATGTCGATAAACTAACCGTGAAGTTTCTAATAAGACTTTGAAGTTTTACTTTAAGAAATTAATTTACAAAGAGCTAACAATTACTTTGCAATTTTACAAACAGCTATTTGTTGTGCAACTTAATATCTATATTTTCTCACGGTTATGCTCAAACTAACAAGATAGTTTTTTTGTATGTCAATCGAAAATATTTCGGTATACAAATTTTTTTCCGCACTTTCTCGCCATTAACGTATTATTGTCAATAAATGATAGATTCACAAAAAAATCTACTTTTTAGTTAATTTGATGATGAATAGATTTGTAATAAAAAAATCTCTCCAAGAACAACAGAAGTGGAGATGTAAGCAAAGAACTAAACAAAAAATTGGCATTTTTTTATAGATTGTTCAATAAATAAATGAAGCCAACTTTTGATTTGGAAAAAACTATTTTCCCCGTATTTCTGAGAAAATTCTGTGTGGAAATGATCAATATTTTCTCTGCTGAAAAACATAAGATTAAACTGTTTTTTTTTGTCTCTGGGCAATGGACTAAATACGAACTGTTTTTAAGTAGCAAAGTAATCTATTTGTACGTTTGCATAATAATGACCGTGGCGTTTTCTCTTTCATTCCAAAAATTGACAGTTCACTCTTATTAGGTAAACTTTATTTTACATTGCATGTTATATTTAGTTATAACTTGAATACATTAAATGATATTTACTTTTTTACTTACTGACTCATAACTATTAAAACAGGACTAAGGATAAGACAGAAAAAAAGAAGAAATCAGAAATTACAAATTGTTCACAATTCATATGACGCTAGATACGATAGGTCTAAAAGCTACTGTTAAATGTGTGTATACATTAACGTACACGTGCACAAGTATATGTATTTTTTTTACTGTTCATCATCGCCTTTAGATTCAGATATGGCTTTTTTTACCCAAGCGTAGTGTTTTTCAGCCATCGCTGCACCTGAGTTATGAGCAGATGTTCATACGCATATAAACATCTGGACCAACTTATAGTCACACCTATGCTCACGATGTCGAAGCGAAAGAGAAATAGTTAGTCGACCCTCGAGAATCAAGAGCACAAACGTAACGGCGAGACTTGAATAGTCACCAGACGGTCACCCATCCAAGTACTAACCACGCCGAATGCAGCTTAACCTCGGAAATCGACAGAACTGCGACTCTACCGTTGCGCCACCACGACCACTCATAAGTAGATTTGTGTTTGTAAGTTTTACAGGTACGTAAGAGTATGCATATCCATTATATCTTTTGCAGTGTACAAATGTACTAAAGAATCAACAGCTCGAACAACAATGATCGTGAGCCTAAAAATTTATTTCGCAGAGCAGAGTGCGCTGGGCTGGAAGGGTGTACTGTTTCCCATGGTACCCTTAATTTTAGCTATTGTGTGATCAAACGCTCGCATTTTCACTCAGCAGGAATCATATGTTACTACAAGTAAGTCAAGCGTACTTTCTGTCTTCTTCCATGAACTAGACTACAGGATTTAAATGACTACAACACTGTTTTGTACAGAGAAAAAAACGTTTCAGATGAATGTCTAGAATATATACATGCTACATACTATCACTGTTTAAAATTCCGGTGACATATTTAAGAAAATGTAATTAAAGCATTCTTACTATTACGTGATTGAATATTTACCAACGTATTTAAATAAAATATATTAATATAAGACTTTAATTTTTTTTAAATGATTCTTGATTTCAGTACTGTATTGAAAATAACATTAAAAAAGATAATGAAAGTATTAATTCTAACCAATATTAGTTTTCAACTTTTTTGTAAATTTTACATCTCGGCGATGAAATTTAAAATCAGTACTGAATTTCTTTTTCTTTAAATTAAACCTAATATTAATAATGTGTTTTTGAATACTTTCTCAAGATAAATCATGAATTTTAAGGAGCTCCAAAAATTACTATTTCATAAAAAAAATGTAAGTCTGTTATCAGTTCAATTTTTGGAGGATTCAAGAAAAAAAAATTAAGCTTTAAATATTTTAATAGAAGTTACCTTAATAATTTACGTTTAGTTTTAATTTTTATTCCTCACTGGTAGTATGTGTATTCCAGCATAGTTATCTCTTAACTTTAAGTTTCAATTCATGGAGAGCCTATTTATATCAAATTGGTTTACTATTTAGTTACTTACATGTCTCATATGACTCATATACTCTCATGAATTGGGAGTACGAGTTTAGAACAATGAATAAGTGACGTACTTTATCAACAAGTGTGGGAAAGATTTCCCTGATTCGTACATATCACAGTCTGATAGTTATATTCTTAAATTGTAAAATTTATAGCCGAAAAGTGAAATTCAGAGACATTACCATCTAACGAGAAAAATGAGAACTACCCCCATAAATAACATTTGAGCAATTTTGTTCGAAATACAATACAAAACATGAATTTCAATGTAAGATTCTTTTAAAATTTAAAAAAAAGTTTGAAATCAAGAAAAACCTCTATAAAAACGAAAACATAAGCAAGTACTCAATCTCAAGTGACCTAATACGGTCACATTCTAATGATTTTTAATTTATTCGATGTAAATAAAGACTTTATTCTCAATAATCCAATGAAACCCTACATAGACAAAAACTTAAATAAATATAAAAACTCAATGACACAGCCTGCTTTGAAACTGTCCCTTCCCTAGTACTGCAGTCCAATAAAAACCACTAAAAAAACGGTGAGTTTGATTGCACAAAATAAAGACCCAATAAAAATTTTAATGTTTTCTATTTGCCACTTACAAGCCAAATTTATTTTATTCGAATTTATAGTAAAAAGCCCATGATTTTTTTTCAAATCATAGTTTCTAAGATCGTATTTTCATAGCCGAATAAATATTTTATTAGAGATTATAGGAATAACATTAAATCAGATCGTATGAGGTAATCCTATAATACATTTTATGTGTGTTTATAGTCATTCGTTAATAAAACTTTTATACGTTTTTATAAGTAAAACCCTTTAAATTTTAACTAAAAAGAATTTTTTTGAACCATTGAAAGATGTATCAGATAATTCTTATAACTTTTTATTGTATTTTATAGTCAAATCACAATTCGTAACCATGCTTGTGATATTATCAAACGTTTGCAAGTTTATTTGACTGAATGGAAATTTACGGGTGCAAAAACTGATAAGTGTTGAGCCAATAGCCTGAATAACGTATTAGAATTTATTTGACTCTCCTGATTCATCAGTGTACATAAATTTTTTTTTTGGTTATTTTTCACTTTTATGTGATGATTCCCATTAGTAATCTCATCGTATTTTTTATGTGCGTTGATAGTTCTTTGGTAACAGACGTTTTAATAACTTTTTCTTATTAATCAACTAATTAAATTTTTACTGAAAAGTATTGTCTTGAACCGTTGGCTAATGTATCTTCTATCAGATGTGTCAAATGTATCAGGTAACTTTTTTTTTCTTTTTTTTTATTGCAATTTAAAAAAAAAGTGCATTTTCTAACTATGCTCTTAAAGTTAACATATATGTTTAGAATTCTACATATCCGGATTGGGGTAGACGGGTGCAAATGCTGATAGCCGTAATATATTGGAATTTACTTGTCTCTCCCGGTTTATCAGTGTACATGAACTTATTTTGTTACAAATTGTGTTTAATTTTTAGGCATCAATCCCTTCATCCAAAACTTCGTTTTTCTTAGGATAATAGTTAATTTCAATTACGCATGTATGCTGTAACCAACTTTCATTCTCCTACACGTAATGTTTTCTAATGATTATCGTTTTTGAGTTCGCTAATCAATAAATATCTACATAAACTGATGTGTAATATTCGTTATTCCTTTTTACAGTTTACGACATACATAAAAAGTTTACAGCTGACGAAAAAACATTTAAAAAATGTGTTAGGACTCATCTGTAAAACCATCATGTAACTTATGCTTTCAATACGATGAATGAATTCTATGTAAACGTATCGTATACAGTCCATACATTATTGTTGGTAAATAGTTAACGTGTTATTTGCAAAGTGGAATTTAGCATAAGCTCGATTTTATAGGAATTAGTCAAGTCTTATTTCTATGTAACTATTTAGAAATATTTTGACTCATAATTATATTATATTTATCAGTTATTTGTGTTTTAATTTGAGATTCACTATTTTATAGCATACATAGTTAATTAATCTTGTTAGGTAATTGTTGCATACTATATGTAACTAATCTAATTAAGTTATTATTATACGCACTTTTTATAATCTGTACGTTGGATTATTTGTCTATAATTTATTGTACAGTTAGCGCTTATAGCAAATGAAATTTTATTGATACTTATCCGGTTTTGGCAATAAAACTTAAATATAAATGCGTACAAATCGTAAAACTATAGGCAGACCCATGTCAGTCATTATTGATTGCAGTACGTTTAAAATAAATTATTTTTTATGATCGATTTTATGTTTAGTTTAAAGTACCGTCTTCTTTAGTGGAAGATTTTTTTTCTAACATCGAATCTTATACAATTTTCAATACAATAGTGTACTACTCAATAAGAACCAATAGAAATAATCATATAAATAGCTGTTAAGTAAAATAAGTTCGAACAGATTTTAAGCAATCGCGCGCAGAAATCGCGTTTTTCTTTTAAATTCCAATAAACTTCATCGGCCAAAAGGAGAGCTACATATATATCTACAAATGACGATAAGAATCCATAAAAAACTGATCATGTAGTAGTACAAATGCTGTTAAAAATCATAATAAAAAACAAATACACTAACTTAGTAGTACCAAATAACTACAATTGAAACTGGGCAGGGATTCTCAATAAAAACCAATAATATCAATGCTTTAAATCGCTGTTATACATAAAAAAACCAATATTTCCACAAAAGTATCGTGCCAGAGGTTCGGATTTTTCTTGTAAATTCCAATACAAAGATAAATTTTAACGCAGGGGTTTTAGATTTTTGATACACCTGCAAAGTCCAATAAAAATCCATTATGCATTATAATCTCCACAACCATTTGTTTACTGGAGAAAGCTTATAGTATACGGTATAGTACGGGCTCATGTAACTCTCGATAAATGCTGATATATTTCCCATAAACTCCTATAAAATAATCGCTTGTTATGTATACAGTTTTATTTTTTATTTATTAAATATTTGCATATCATCATAAAATCACATTGATTAATTGTAAGGTATTTCGCATAAACACAAATAAATCTTTGATTTGCTATGGATTTTATATAAAATTACGGGTGCAAACACATATCATATGAAATTTTTTTTTATTGGTTTTAATTGGACTGCAGTACTAGGAAAGTGTTTAGTGATGACTTGCATGAACAAATAAATTTATTATTTTGATTCATGTTATTCTATTTGATACCACATTTTTCTCTTTCTTAATGATTGAATTTTAAGACTCTTCAAAGAGTGATCATCCCTAACGATGGTCGTCACCTAACAAAGCTGACTGTGTACTTTATGGCCCTTGGAAGTGTCAAGTGACAACAGAAGCGAGCCGCAAGGCCTAAATACATAAAGTCAGCAAGTACCAGCTCAATAGCATGTAAGATAAAGAAGTTTTGACTGAAGCTTCGTGCAAGGTGCATTTCTTTACGCGGCATTTTAGTTAGTAGCCCTCTGCCACTTATCGAATGCAAGAGTTAATCACTAATTTTAAAGTATCTTGCTGGAGAGTGACTTGATATTCATTCTTTTTTCTGTTTTTATTTTTGTACAAGTCATATAAAATATATTAATGTAAAACCAACAGAAAAAGAAGTTTGAGTTATTTGAACCAATAGCTAATAATAGTCAATAATCCAGTTACTGAAGTTGCCTATGACTCGAAGCTGCTACAGGAAAAAAAAGTACATCAACATGATTATTTCATGCAACTTTCTCTTTTCTCATTCTTATAAGCAAACAAGTAGTTAAACTGTCTGCTGGTCCCACAGCCTGCAAACGAGCATGAGACTACACTCTACAACCTTCATTTCCAAATTGAAAGCAAGACTAAATGATATTAATTATCATTTTACAAAAATGGTAGAAGAGTGTGGTTGAGTTTTCAGCTGTTTGATTGTTCATTACATGTTTTTTTATCACTAGTTAAAAAAAAACAATAAACACTATTCAAAGAAACAGACTAATAAATTACATGCAACACCCCATACAGTGCAATGTGCGCAGATGTGTATATGAGGGCCCTACAATCCGACAGATGGCGTACTGTAGCTAAGAGAAAATCTCTAACAAGTGTATCTATACATATTAGTCGTATACATATTACATATATTATATACTTGTAGGTGATTTTCTCTTAGCTACAGTACGCCGTCTGTCGGATTGTAGGGCCCTCATTCTATGGCTTTGCGAAGAGCATGAGGAGCATAGTACATGCTGTATTTTGTTTTAATTTATAAAAGAAGTAAATAAATAAATGTGTTAAAAATAATAATATGTTAATAAATAAACTTTAAAATAATTGAGAAAAGATTATTACTATAAACATAAAAATGAGTTAATATTATGTGTTAAATAATAATAGGCAAAGAAAAATTAGTGATTTCTTATACCATCCATAAAGATAAACACCTCAACATCAGGTCTGCTATTTAAAGTGGTCTATCTACTTCTATCTTGAATCTATTCATCAAAGAAATTCGTTTACTAAGTTCTGCTTAAATAGCGGTCATTCCAAAGCTTATCAGAGTGATCTTTTCACAATTGAATGAAAAAAAACAAAAAAAAAAAAAAAAAAAAACAGTGAACAATTAAAAAAACAAAATTATAAAGATTCAAAGTACAAATAGTACTAGCATATAAGTTATTTAACGTAGATGGAAGGATGGGTAACAAAAAGAACAAAAGAAGTGGCAAAAAACTTTACTTGTAAGAACTATTAGCTGTAATAGTTTTTTAAAAAAAAATTAGTTTCTATTAATAACCAATAAGAACATTACTATAATTTTCATAAATCAACCAAACACTAATTTAACAGAAGAAAACGAATACGAAACACAAGTAGTTTGAACGCTTAAAAAAAAAAAATGGGTCGTGGGACCCACGATAGAAGTGAAACTTCAAGTATCAAATATTGAACTCATTTTACAAAGAAAATTATATGAGAAGCAATTATATGTGTTATTGCCACGAGTTAAATAAGTAAATTTCTTTCAATAACATAAAACAAGTAAAAAAAATTTCGTATTTGAAATGGCTGAAAATCATGTTTTCATCGAACCGAATTGTACGCTTCGATTGTTTTTTCCCTTTTAGTAAACCCACGGAAATTGGTATTTTCGACTTATGTTGCTTCTCTTTCGGGATGTGGTGTTTTTTCTAATTTTTTGAGGTTATGTTGTCATGAAAACTTTTTGAATATCTTCGCGCACATCTGCATTAATGTTTAAAGTATACTGCAATTTTTTCGTAATTTACAACTCTAATTTCATAAAGATAGAGCGATAATACGAATTTGAGGTTGAGTAATCACAACAAATGACACCTCTATTGGTGCGTCTCAATATTTTATTCCCCCTTGAGGATACCCGTAAGAAATCGGTATTTTTGGCCTATTTTGCTTCTCCGTCGATATATGACGATTTTTCTTATTTTATGAGGTTATATTGTTATAACGACACTTTAAATTAATTTGTGGACATCTGTATTAATTTTCAAGGTATACTATAATTTTTTCGCAATTTATAACTCATATGTCAGAAAAGTACAACTAAAAGACGAATTTGAGGTTATGTAATAATAAATCAAACCTCATTACACACACACACACACACACACACACACACACATACACACACACACACCAGTGCTCTCGACTGCGGCAGAAAACCGAAGATGTGACCGTCATAGTACCGCCACCCGAACTGACGCTCTGTGGCGAGAGTTAACGCGCGCTAAGCGGCAAATTCAAATGTGCTAAAACCAACTAACTAAATCCCAAGCTAATTAACCTAATAACTCAGTACCCAAAACCTCTTAGACCAAATAACCCTATACTTCAAATAAATAAAACCTAACAATATTTTGAATATACGCTCGACTTATAACTGTATAAATAAATCATACTCATCAGATTGCAAAACCTTTAAAATGAAGATCCAAACGACTTGCAACACATAAATATCATGAGAAAAAACTACCAAACAACCCAGGGAGCTTAATATCCAATTAATTTATTGATAAAAATATAACACATAACTACAGCGCATATCCCTATATGACCCAAGGCGCTTCATGGCAAGTTTAATACATAATCAAATATAAATTAAAAGCCCAAGCACCTATCACTAGATGACCCGGGGCGCTTACTGGCCACTTTTTTTTAAATTTAACTGAGCGCCTATCACCAGATGACTCAGGGCACTGACTGGCCAGTTTATTAACTAATTAAATATAAATTCACAGCCCAAGCGCCTATCACCAGATGACCCGGGGCGCTTACTGTCCACTTTTTTTAAAAATTAAACTGAGTGCCTATCCCCAGATGCCCTTAAATGCTTGCTTTCCAGTTTTCAAACCGTCGGATTGATAATTATCGACACAAGTGCTTGTTAAGAAACGAAAAGAATCAAATTTTTGGCCCTGATATTATTAATAAATGGCTTAGAAATTAACAACAAGCTGTATAACGTCCTTAGTTACCTAATATAAGTTCCGTTCTATTTTTTGTTAACTCAAAAATGCTCTCAAATATTCTAAGTAACATCGGAGTATGCCTTTATAATATTTTATAATGATTATTATTGCAGTAGTTGGCCAATTAGTACGTTAGGTTACTTATACATACAGCACAGGTTATTTGTTGGTTTTTTTGAATCATACAATTAAGAAACTATTAAGTGCCTCACTTTGCTACACATTGAATGTCGTACTGTTGTAGCATTTTTCATTTTATTAACCAGTGGACAGTAGGCGCCCTTGGTCATGTAGTGATAGACGCTTAGAATTTAAATTTATTTTTAATTTGTTAATAAACTGACCAGTAAGCGCCCTGAGTCACCTGGTAATAGCAGCTCAGTTTAATTTTTAAAAAAGTGGCCAGTAAGCGCCCCGGGTCATCTGGTGATAGGCGCTTGGGCTGTGAATTTATATTTAATTAGTTAATAAACTGGCCAGTCAGTGCCCTGAGTCATCTGGTGATAGGCGCTCAGTTAAATTTAAAAAAAAGTGGCCAGTAAGCGCCCCGGGTCATCTAGTGATAGGTGCTTGGGCTTTTAATTTATATTTGATTAAGTAATAAACATACCATGAAGCGCCTTGGGTCATATAGGGATATGCGCTGTAGTTATATGTTATATTTTTATCAATAAATAAATTGGATATTAAGCTCCCTGGGTTATTTGGTAGTTTTTTCTCATCATATTTATGTGTTGCAAGTCGTTTGGATCTTCATTTTAAAGGTTTTGCAATCTGATGAGTATGATTTATTTATACAGTTATAAGTCGAGGGTATATTCAAAATATTGTTAGGTTTTATTTATTTGAAGTATAGGGTTATTTGGTTTAAGAGGTTTTGGGTACTGAGTTATTAGGTTAATTAGCTTGGAATTTAGTTAGATGGTTTTAGCACATTTGAATTTGCCGCGTTAACTCTTGCCACAGAGCGTCAGTTCGGGCGGCGGTACTATGACGGTCACATCTTCGGTTTTCTGCCGCAGTCAAGAGCACTGACACACACACACACACACACACACACACACACACACACACACACACATATATATATATATATATATATATATATATATATATATATATATATGTGTGTGTGTGTGTGTGTGTGTGTGTGTGTGTGTGTAAAAATTTGAGCATGTAGTTGCAAGGGGAGCGAGGCAGAGAGAAAAGCCGTCCCACGTCCCACTCTACGCGTATATGCACTGCTCTGGTGGCAAGGGGGATGCGGAGAGAGAGAGAGAGCGGCTGGAGTGGGGGGGGGCTCAGAAATTTCGTGTCGCTTGAAAAAATTCACAACGTGCCATAAGAAGTTTCACTTAAAAAACAATTTTTAACATTTATAAATTAACGTTCAGCAAAAATGCAATAATGATCAAATTCATTTAAACACACGATTTGATAAATTGTTCATATTTACGGAAAAGGGTTCTTGAAAGACTTTTAAGAACGTATAAGCACATAGGCAGGAGATTACTCACAAACACACAAATATATAAAAATTACTAATTCAGTATTAAAGCGGCAATCATCGTGCTCCCTCCTAATCTAATCAGGAAAAAGTGTCATGTTATAAGTATGTTAGATACTTTCTCTGTGCAGACAGAGCCTCCAATTATACACCGTGCGATTGATAATGCTCACGTAGCAATTTAGATCTATAGCCAACCATGCTATGTTATTAATCCCTGCATCGTATACTCCTTCTAGCTTAAAACGAAAGGTACCATATATGTGCACTTGATTGAAGTCTCTCACTTTAGTTTCTAAATATTACACATAGTATACTTGTTGTTCTGTCGGCAGGCGTACACCTGTAAAATATACTGCAATTACATTTTACGTGCATGTACCAAACAAGCATTTACACGGGTAATATGGCATGTATATACATGCATACATACATAAATACATACATACATTCATACATACATACACACATACATACATACATACATACATACATACATACATACATACATACATACATCTTACCCACGCATCAAAAGACTAAATATTTGTCTCTGTTATCCATAATTAATTATGTGTAGCATGTCAAATGCATGATTATCGTTGTAATTTATATTTGTGTGTATCTTATTATTTCTTCATTCCTTGTGTCTTTTATGATACATGGCAAGGATAAAAAAAAATTGTTTGTGAAATAAATAAACAAAATGAAACAAAAATATAATAATAAATTTTTTCTCACGACCGTGATTAAATCTCAATAAAGAAAGTTAAATAAGATGGATTACAGTATGAAAATAAATACGAAGAAAAAGAAAAAAATACGCACACAGAGTAAATTATACAACAAAGATAATAATATGACGGTGAAAATGGTCAACCAAAATGATAATCCATTTGATGCCAATATGATAGTAGCTGAAGCGCTGAATAGAGTCCCTTAACGCCAATTTCTTGTTTTGACATGCAATGAAATTAATTCCTACATTTGATAGGAAAAATATTCCGCTTAAGGACTATATTCAAGATGTTAGGAACGGAAAAAGTTACGTTAAATACGACAAAAAAGATCTATAGAAAAGGGTAGTGTTACAAAATCTGCTAGGTGCTGCACAAATAAGCGTGAGTGGCCAAGACCTCGAAAACCTCGAGGTATTTATAAAACATTCAAAAAAAAATATGTGACAGGAAAACCTTTGCTTACTATCAAACTCAGCTACAGAAACTACGTCAACGACAAGGCCAATCGGTTAGCGAATATTGAGATTATGTAAACCTACTGCTGAGCGGTGCTAAAAAGACTTTTAAGGAAGATAAGGGCAATATATACAACGCGCATATGATGACCCCAAAAGAGACCATATAAAGAGACTAGCATCTATAATAAGCCAGTAAATAGATGTGAAAGAACCTGTTTCGCTAGCGAAAGGCTTCGATTAAGCAATGAGATTGCAGAGCCAAATGAAAGGGGATATGATCCTGGACTCAGAATACCAAGAATTACCTTACTGTGATTTAAGAAATAATTCATATAACTCATATTTACAGCAGAGTAGGTATCCTCATCAACCATTCTCATCACCTTAAATAGGACAAGTTTATGAATACCAAATTAAAAATCAAAATCACAATGCTAATAGAAAGTATGATAATTACCAAAATAATAATAGACAATTTAAACAATATTCTAATGAACAGAATTACTGCGCAAATAATCTAAAACAGGGTGAAGATAAAAATTTCCGGAATTTGTCAATAAACTTCAATTATTATGAAATTAATTTTGGACGATATGATAGCGAAAATTCTAACGATTATTAGTAAAAAAAAATGCTAAGTATAATCCTAGAAATAATCAAGAATATTTAAGCAGGAGTCAGATTTATACTAGATACTTCCAAAATAATAATTGTAATAGTTATACCCAATACAGCTTCAAACGTAGTTATCAAAATCAGAATTAGTACTAATCAGTAGATGACCGTTTGCCACATCGTTCAAACTCCCAAGTGACTCACTTCAATCATAGTTAGTAGGTGAGCCCCCACAGATAAAATTCAACCTCTACACTAAATGTTTCGGCACAAGTAATGAACTTAACAACAAAATCGAAACCATCCACATCGGTACGTGCTAGGAACTTGGCGTAAACAATAAGACTACAAGCGTAAGATTGTCTGTCCCACAAGGAAAAAATCGCTTTAACACACTTATGCTCGATAAAAGCGCTGGCACAAACTTGATTCAATTAGACCAATTGCACCCATATTTACGTGTAACAACTAGTAAAATTATTTATCCAACGAAAATAACACCTCACCCAGTTCTTACTGAAGGAACAATCTATACAACTATACAAGGAAAACTTACAGTCTTATCCCTAACAATTTTCCTATCAAAGATGACGGTCTGTTCAGTCGAAAGTCTTATAAAAAACGACAAGCCACCTTATTATATTATATTAATGCTATAGAATTAGAAGATGACTTAATTAATCTCATCTTTTTTCAAAAAAAACTTAAAGAAGTACAGAAATTGATAAAGGATCAAAAAGAAAAAAAAAAACAACAAAACTTATAAAACAAGCACAGAAAAATTAAATTTTAGCACTACCCTAAGTACTAACGAAGCAACGGAGTGTTCTAGAAATACAACTACCCAACAAAAATTTTATGACGAATACATCGTAGGCCGACTCAAAAAGTCAAATATACGTAATAAAAAAAATTTGGAGACATGAAAACTGATATGCATTTTCGAAATATATGTGACAAATTAATTTTATCAGAAAGGGGTGATAATTTTATGAAACCTATGTTCATCAAACTAATGAAAACGGAATACTCAGCAAAAATAATGAATTAGACGACTAAGATACACTCCAACCCCATGGCATTAAACAGAATTACAGTAATCATGATGTGAAACAACCTTGCCTCTATAAGAAACAAAAAGAAACTTATAATCTAAATAAATATACGATTAAGTGTCTCGAACACGTCAAATAGTAAGAACTAATTTTATTAATATCAACTTAACCGAAGGATACTTGCCACAACTTGACGTAAGGTATGTGTATCTAGGAAAAATAACTAGAAAAAATAATTACGGCCAATGCCAATTATGGCAATATATGAATGATGTGACAATTGTAATGAATCCAAGAGAAATTCTACCCTTTAAATATATTTCACCTGAATTTGACACCAATACTAGTAGCGAATATGAGTGACTAATGATCAAAAACAAATAAAATAGAATAAGAGACCTCAAAGGACTTTTGCGTACTGGTCACTTTAACCTGGAAGAATGGACCAAATTTATTGACTGATTCCTAAATTCCCAGAAATTTTCGTGTTACTGGGAAACCCTTTAACCTGTACTAATCTTGTACATAAAATCCTAAAATAAAAATTAATATCCCTTTTACCACTAAACAATATCGTTACCCACTGGTACATAAAAAGTGAGAGCGTGGTGGCTCGGTCAGCTGGTTTGTGGGACGGCACACGGGACCGCTGGTTCGATTCCTGGCCAGTGCGACACTCCCGAGCAAGTACCTCTGTGAATTTTCACATGTGCTTTTTCACCACGCAATGCTCCTTGTAAAGGGATGAGCGACCTTATCGCAGCAATAATAGCCTACCACTTAGATCCTTTGCTCTTGAGGAGGTTTAAGTGACATCATCACCGTACCAACGAAACCACAACTGTAATATCCAACAATGTGAAAATGTAACCGGTATTTGTAACATGTAATCAATACTGTAACATGCACCAATTTAATGTTACAATATGCCTTACTGTACCAAGGCTATATTTACTCGTTTACAATAAAGCCTAATAATGAATACACTACGTACGTAGTTATTTATTTAAAAAAAAAAAAAAAAAAGTTTAAGAAGAACACACGTAGCAGAAGAACTGAACGATAAAACAATTGAGCCTTCATCATCTCGACAAAGTATATACAAGAATATTACTAAAAATACATCAAAAGATTCTAACCTATTAAAAGTAAATTTTTCAGAATCAGTAGCCTCCACATCACATGCTAGGGATACAAATACAGAAATCGTCAGGAAAACATACACAACCATTAGTGTATGACCCCAGACGAAGTAGATCATGACAAGATTTTACTGAAACGGAAGTAGACTCAAATACTGATACTGATTCAGACTCAGACACGACAAGTGCTAAAGTCTCGGTTACATCCATTTCATTAAGCGAAAGTTACAATGACGAAGTTTTTAAAAACCAATCTTAAATTATGACAAGTAATATTGATAAGCTTATTTATCAAGAAAGACAATAGTTAATAAAGAAGCGTAACCAAAGTCTTCAAGAATTTTAAGTCTAACAATGACAAAAGACGCTAACAAGTTAATACGGATTTTTCTCAGTAACTAAATTTTCCGATGGAAACAAGCTGGATCCCAAAATTTAAGACATAATAACCAAACTGGAAACTTATGACCATAACAATTTTGATGATTCTGTATAAGATGACAAAATTGCAAATATTACAAGACGTACAACATATTTTGAGCCCCTATGTAAGATAAAATTTTAAGAAAATAAATGACGAGTGGCAAATTATCAAATATTTCTCGTATTTAGGAAAATACACCCTCAAATTTTACTACACCAACGCATATGAGTACTTCTATTAATGCAAAAAACAGATGATCTAAAGCACCTGACTTGAAACAAATAACAGTAATGGATAACTTGAATGAAAACAACAAATAAATAAACTGCACTAAAATTAAATCAGTGAATCGACATATTGCACCTAATTTTATGCTACTATGAGCCATACGCTTTCCAACCAATCAATCAACACAAACAAAAGTATGCAAAGGTGTACGTGAGTCTTAATAATAGTATAGCAGTAGTACTGACAATTATAAGAACGTAAATAGAGCTAAGCTAGTAAATAATGTAATTACCACCAGATGTTGCTTTACATACAAAAAAAGCAATGTAGTTCAGTTTATTAGCAAATATTGTTAACCAGTTACATCTTCCTTAAGACTGTTAAGATTGGTAGGTGCACTGGACTTTAATAATTTGAAATGAAAGAAACTAAAAGTTGGCTAAATAATAGTAATACCTTAGGGAGGACATAATATATACCATCAATCGTTATTAGTAAAACATCTACCAATATCATAACTGAAGAAGGTCTCACGAAATCTTTAAAATCTCTCAGGAAAATGTCATTGAGACAAAACCTTAAAACTTTTCTTATTTCAAAAGGGGGAAATCTTATAGACAAATAAAAATCTGGATGCATAATAGGTATGTTATTAACAATACATGATGAAACACCTATTTAAATTACTGTCCGTTACGGTAAAGTTGACTTTTCGAAAATTTAAGCACGTAATTAAATAATACAAACACTACATGATAAGTAGCCCTGTTGGAGAACATAAGGGAATAAAGCAAACTTATTGGAAAATAAGAAAACAGTTTTATTTTATTTTAACGAAACACACATAAACTAACCTTAACTAGTGAGCCTAAGATCATTACTCCGAAACAAAATACTTATCTGTATGGCATGAACCGTTAAAGGACACGAATGCCTTTCATGACGGTATAAGATCAATTAAAAAATCAAATTTAACAAACAAGCATGGACACATAAAGAATTAGGTGTACAAAGTATAATAAATAAAACGGATAAAATACGAACCTGAAAGTTGGAGGAGGGACAAACTTCTTTTTTTATTTATATACGTGTCGTCATTGGGGCTATAACCATTATAATTATAATAGCGATAATTATCAGCAAAGCAAGAAGTTGTTTCAAAAGACTATAAAACATAAAGTCTCGGAAAAATTTATAGAACACACCGTCAATTGAGTAAATAACTATAAAACAAGAATCAAAAGAACACGAACCAAATAAACTTTACGTTGACATTGAAGACAAACTCCCCCACTGTACACCCCAAAAGTTGAAAATAGACTCATAAATCAATAGTAATTTGATACCGTCTTCCTTTCATTGTGTACGAAGAATCCTGACTATACAATAAAGACTAAAGTCAACATAGATCATCCTTAACATAAAGTTATTGAACAATCATAGAATTAAGAAAACATCAAGGAAATGCACATACTTGCAGATTTACGCAGTTACACACATCGAAATATAACCACGATTTACAAAAGTTATTTATTTACTAAGAACCTGATGAAACACCTAACATAAGAAAATACTTTCATTAGACACTTTCTACTTTCAAGATAATGTGTCACTTTTTTTCAAGCAAAAAAGATTTCTTCACAGGCATTGCGAAAAAGCAACAATAATAGACAAATATTGACTAAAAAAGACTTATGTGTCTTCTACCATGGAATATAGCAGAAACAAAAAAGGAAAAAGATTTCTTTAATCATTTCTCTCGATTTAGAACCTTAGAATATTGTTATGCCGTATTGCAAGAAAGATTATTCTAAGGATATGTAAAATACATGGATTCTGAAGTCCACTATTATAGCATTGTAGAAATGATGAACATAAATGTCAGATGAGATATGCCGAACCAATTTAAAGGAGTGCAAAATGCAAAATGAACTGGAAATTAACTCACTTTTTATGTCAACAACAAGTTGAGTTCATGACAGATCAGAGACGTGTCGTAAAGTGCAAAAGACAACAATTTACACAAAATTCAAAAGAATGTTACGTACGATATGCTAGGCATACCATACTAACTCCCCCTGGTGACCACGAAGCTACCTTATCAAGAGGGTACCGACGGGAGATAAACGAGGTAATATAAGGCCCGGCAAGCTTCAAAATCGGGAGAACGAAGGGAATACTCGGACAGACCGGCAGAACGAAGGGAGTACTCGGGCAGACAGGGAGAGCGAAGAGAACACTCGGAGAGATCGGGCAATTAATCGGGAACACACACACGCGTCTTTGCCTTATAATAAAGTATCTTGAATAAAGGTCTTTAAGGTTCCAAGGTTTTGATCGTTCTCGCGAAGCACCTCCTTACCTTTCGGTTTTCTCACGTAACAGTTTTGGTGCTAGGTGTAGGGTTTGGTAAGAGTCAAAATTTTTTTTTGCACGCCGAGAAGCACACATAGTGCAGTGCCGCGAGAATACAACGATTAAAAATCGAGGAGCCGAGAAGCCGATCAAAAAGGACAGGAGCAGTCATATTCTGCAAGCGACGGTGACATCAACCCGCAGGAAAACAGGACTAGGACACCAACTGCCAAAAATCACAGGATCAAGGATCAAGGAGACAAGCGGCGAGCGTTAAAAAGAGATGATTTTCAAAATCTTATTTCTACTGGTGTGCATATTAACGAGAACGTAAGTCCATCTATAATAAAATTGATTTTATACCTTACTCCCCGGGAAAAAGAGGGAAGGCACTTATTATGCGAAAATAAGGTCGTAGAAAATTTTTGTTTCTGGATTTATACTTATTATCCGCTCCCTGTGTTTGGCGTTTTTTTTTCTCACTCTTAGAACCCGAAGAGAAATCGTGCGAGACAACAGACTTAAACAAACAGCAGATTAGGAAAATTTGGGCATATCAAACATAAAACAGAGGGAATTTATAAGTAGGCTTCCACAGATATAGGAAATATCCGAAAATAGTAATATAATAATAATAACCGGCACCCATATACACCACTAATTTCATTATTATAATTCTTATTAACAAAACAGACCGCAGATATTCCCAAAATAATATTTCTTCCTAGTTATCACTAAACAAAGAAAGGGCCAAAATTAAAGAGAGCTAGTAAAAGATGAACGCTGCTCTTTTATTTTCTTATCTCGCCTGTCACTACTCTTTCCACCCGATTATTGTTAAGCTGTGACACAGGTAATTAAATGCAGTCCCGTTGCTAGGAGAATAAATAAACCTCATCAGAACCAAAAAGGAGGATACAACACATAGAAATACATATATAAAAGAGGAAAAAAAAAAGAAAAATAAAATAAAAGAAAAAAAAAATGATTCATCTACGCGACACTATCCATGAGTCAGAGAGTGATAGCGAAGGCCCAAGTAATAATATGACGGCAGACTTGTACAGGCCAGAGCCCAATAGTAAACAAAAAAAGGAAAATATGACGGAACGAATGTTGGAATTGGAGCTGGAACCCGAGGGGTGCGAGAAACTAGACGCCCTGGACGAAGAAACAAAAGCGATAGTCATGAGTTTATTTTCAAAGATAAAAGGAAAACTAAAAAGAGCAGAGGAAGTGAACGTGCCACATGTGTCAAACACTGAGACCAGCCGAAATCTGTCACCGACGATAAGGGATCAAAGGGACATATTGTGTGACACAAACGCAAACACAGGACGTATAAATAAAGAAATGGACCCTCTTTCTGGCAAACGAGTCTTCGGGCGAAGCTTAAGAGAAACTGAAGAAATACGTGGAACTCAAAAAAATAAAACAAATATGTTGTCAACACAATGGAGCATGCCAGAGAAACAAGAGCGGCCGATTCACGTTACACCCCGTTACGAATATCAAGGCACAAGAAACTCCGGGACGAGAGACTAACATGCTCAACAGCTGTGGGACGGATTAAGGGATATGAACAAAGAACCTGGAAAAATAAAGGAATTCGTGTCTATGGTAGCAGAACCACCGTTGACTATTAGTTACACAAATGAACATAGGGATAGGGACAATATAGCACCAACCATGGGCCTATATACAGAAAATATGCAAGCTACGGGTAATCATAACCATCCACGCAGACCGCAGAATTTACAACAAAACATTCTGCCCACGCTCAGCCACATGGCAAATAGCATCCCGTTCTTCAACGGCGACCCAATCAATCTGCCGCTATTCGAAAGAATGGTAAGAATGACTGCTCAAATGATCGGTCGAGAATATGAATTATTTTTCCTTGGAACCATTGCAAGTAAACTAAAGGGAAAAGCAGCTGAGCATTTCGCGCCTAGATTGGCTTTATTCAGCACGGTCCAGGAATTTATTCGGGAACTTTCGAACAGATATGGGAGTATAAATAATTCGGACACTTTAATGGCACAATTGAAGATAATCAGACAGCAAAATCGGGAATCGATAGAAAATTACGGCGGAAGGGTTCAACGATTATATAACAGGCTCACGATGCTGCACGATTCGAATCCAAGCTTACTGACGATTCAAAAGCAGGTCCTAAAGGAAGGCGTGGAGGCAGAAGCAGTCAAACAATTCACATATGGGTTGCACCCAACATACAGGTGCAAAATCACAAACTTAAATCCGAGGACTCTCTGTGAAGCAATCATAGAGGCATTAAAAATAGAGAGTGACCTCCGTCTACGGCACGCATTACCAGTAAGTGCACTGCCTGCATACAATAAGGCAACAACCGAGCGAGGGCCACTAGTAAACCTAGCAAGTAAAGAGGATAACACAACAGTAATTACTAACGGGGCACAAGGGACCGCAGCAAACGTAAAACGCTGTATATATTGCGACGGCCGAACCGGGCATTCAGTCGAAGAATGCCGAAAATTACTAGCAGTAATCAATGACAGAAAAACTTCGCGTGACAACGGAAGAGAGTTAAAAGGAAATTGCAGTTATTGTCAGAGACCAGGACACTACGCGAGAAACTGTCGTTTATGTATGCAAGACATAGAGGAAGAGGAAAGACGGCGAAACGAGGGAAATAACCAACCCGTGAACAATACCCATACCAACAGAAATGCTTATGATTATAGGGGTAAAAATGATAACTTTAATAACAATAATTACAATAATTACAACAGGGGCTATAATAATGGCCCAGCGGAACAACATAACAGGAATAATAATTACAATTATAGGAATAATAACTACAATAATAGAAATAACGATTACAATAATAGAAATAACAACTACTATGACAGGAATTATTACAATAACAGGTATAATAACTACAACCCTACAGGGAGCAATTATTACACCAACCGCGGCTACAGTGACCAGTATAATAACAACAACAGGGAATCATTCAACCGTTATAGGAACGACTATAAAAATCAAGACAGTAGGGACGGCTATAATAGGGACCTAATTAGGCAAGAGCCGCCACGGGATAGGGGCCCACAGCATCGAGAAAATAACGCATACGGCCATGACAATAGGAGGGACGTACCGGCAGCTTTAAACTCGCAAGATGTTCGGCGTGCTCCCCAAACGTTGGGCATCAACTAGAGAAAGAGATAGAGAAAAGTGTGTCCAGTAAGGTAGAATGTGTGAGAGAGAGGCCGCAAAAGACGGAGAAAGAGATAGTAGAGAAGAAGACGTACAACGACAGTCCGAGTACTTACACAGTGCAAGAAAAAATAGAAAGTAATACGGCAGAGCAGGACAACACTCCGATACAACGGAGCGGTAAACGCACAAGAAAAGGCAGGAGAGCCCGCAAGAAGAGTAATCGGACAAAGGCGCCGGACACACATGTAGATAATGATGAACCCAAGCTTTCAGAGCGCGACGAAGAAATAGAGCAGCTTCCCAAGATAACTATAAAACTCGCGAGAACAGGGCATAGGCCACCATCGGTCCAGTTACAGGGACCACAGTTAAAGAATGGAAAGGCGACTTTTTATGCGGATACAGGCGCAGAGATTTCGATTGTAAAGGTTAATTTTTTAAGCACAGACATGCTAATAGACAGTAGGTATCGAGTAGCTATCATTGGCGTGACTCACGGAGCACGCAAAACGTTGGGCACAGTACAGGCCCAGTTGCACGGATTAGAGTGCACATTACATGAAGTCCCCCATGACTTCCCAATTGACGCGGAAGGAATCATAGGGTGGGATATTTTTAAGCGATACCGGGGCCAAATAAGTGCCGCCGAGAATACAGTTCAATTGGATAGCGTAGAGATACCACTGGTGAGGCCGGAGTGTTTTAAAATACCTGCGAGATCGAGGCAAGTAATTTATGCGCGAATAAGAAAAAGCAAAAATAATTCAGAAAATGGCTGGATACCCCTCCAAGAAATGGAGGAAGGAATATTGTTCGGGAACTTTATAGCCAGGAATGTTAATGGTAAAATAGTCGCAGAGTGCATTAATACAAGTAACGAAATAAAATACGTGCCTGTTCCGGAAGTAGAGCTGCTAGAATATGAGGAAATTTACCGGAAGCGCGCAGAAGACGTCGAAGGGGACGACGTCGAAAGCTTGGGGGAAGCAATGATAAGATTATTTAATAAAGAAAAAAGAGATGACAAGAAAAAAATTGAAATTTTTACAAAAAACGAAGGGGAGCTAGAGAAACAAAATCGGGTAGATAAAATAATGCAACTCGTAGACACAGCTGGTTGCAACAAGGAAGAAATAGAACATGTGAGAAAACTGATCGAGTCAAACCCTTATGTATTTGGCCTTGACGGTGGGCCTCTCAAGGCAACACACCTGATAAAACACCGAATTATAACGACGTCAGATAAATCCATCGTAGCGAAAAGATTCAGATATCCACCAGCAATAAGGGATCAAATGAAAGTCGAAATTAAAAAAATGCTTGAACAAGGGATAATTGAACCCTCCACCTCCCCGTATAACTCAAATACATGGATAGTGGCAAAACAACCGGGGCCAAACAATGAAAAAAGAGTAAGAGTAGTCACAGACTTTCGACTACTAAACGAAGTCACAGTAGGGTCATGTTACCCGCTACCGTTTCAGAGTGACATTTTAGAGAATCTAGCATCAGCACGTTACATCACGGTAGTGGACCTCAAATCAGGATTTTTTCAGGTAAAAATACACGAAGATGATGCACATTAAACCGTATTTTCGGGCCCAGACGGGCACTACCAATACAAAAGGATGCCTATGGGGTGCAAGGACTCACCAAACACATTTCTAAGGGCTATCGCACTAGCACTAGCAGGATTGCAAGGCCATGAAATAGAAGTTTATCTCGACGACATAATGGTATTTGCCCCTGACCTTGAGGAACACGGGAAACGATTTACGAAATTGCTAAAACGGCTCGCAGCCGCCAACCTCACGATAGAGCTCAAGAAATGTCAATTCTTAAAAAGAGAGGCGAAAGTGCTCGGTCATATTGTAGGCAATGGACAGATAATGACTGACCCTAAGAAACTTGAGGCAGCTAGAAATTACCCTCAACCAACAAATGCAAAAAAGATAAAACAATTTCTAGGATTCGTAGGCTATTACAGACGATTCCTCAAGAATTATGCACGAATTGCCCAACCCCTATCAAATCTCCTAAAAACGGGCACGAAATTCGAATGGGGCGATCAGCAAGAGCAGGCATTTAAAACTCTTGTGGATACATTGTGCAGCGGACCTGTACTCATCGCCCCGGATTTAGAAAAACTTTTTATCGTTACGACGGATGCATCGGATTACGCGATTGGAGCAATTTTGAGTCAAGGAGAGATTGGAAAAGATAGACCGTGTGAGTACGCGTCTCGCTGTCTCAAAGGGAGCGAACTCCGCTACCCGACGTACGACAAAGAACTTTTGGCAATTGTATTCGCAAAAGAGCAATTTAGGCCATACCTATACGGACGGAAATTTACGGTAGTTACAGACCATGAGCTGCTTAAACACTTTCATTCATCTAAAAAACCAGACATTCGTTTCAATAGGCTCAAAGCGGAATTAAGAGGGTATGAGTTCGAAGTCATATACCACCCAGGTATAAACAACAGACCACCCGACGCATTATCACGAAACCCAATATTACAAGAAGGGGAAGTGAATCCCGAACGGCCACGCCAAGAGCTATATCAGCTAGCGGACGAACAATAGAATGAAGAACTGGCTGATAGCAGCGGACCACCGGCGCGCATATATAAAGTACGGGCAACTCTTAAGAAAAGAATTCAAGGTTATCCGAAGAAAATAAAAATCCGATGCACCGACTCAGAAAACTCAAACGTCGTAATACAGAAAAAGAAACGATATCAGGGTGAAAATATTGAAAAAAATTCAGAAATGGGAACAGAAAGTCAAGAAAACGGCGATGCGGACTCTGAATCAGAGGAGCCTAGCAAAAGATATTCGCCGCTGCTGCAAGCACTACGGAATCAAAACGAGTTGAAAATACGCGATGTTACATAAAAAGGGGAATTTATTTCACAAGGGCCAGCAGACGGAAAATTTGGCTACATTAAGAAAGAACCGGGCTTTCGAAAAGGGATAACTGCTACAAGCACACCAGCAATCGAGAAAAACGAAATGGGACCAAAAGAACGGAAAACTCGTAAGCGTCAATTAGACACACTTACGAGGAAGCAAGCACCATTCTCTATCACAGAACACAACGAAAGTCCGTCAAGAGATATTATAATTACAAACTGCGGGACACCAATAATAACAAATGATGATTCAGAAAACCATAGTCCAAAACTTGATGATTGGGGTCGGCAGCTGATACAAGCAAGCCTAGCAGCCGAAGCGGCGGAGGAAAAGAGAGACAAAGAAGAAGCAAGCGATATCCGAAAGCTGACGGAAATAGACGAAACAGCAGAAAAGACCGAGATCACGGAGAAAGGCGTTTTCAAAAGCAAGGAGGTCGAAGTGATGGAGAGAGCCGACCAAGCACGAAGCGAGCCAAAGGAAAAAGAGAGCGAAGAGGAGCTAGCACGGGACGAGCATACGATGAATAGCCCGCTCACCAACGGCACCAACATATATAATAATACTGAACGTATAAACGGCGCAATCCGACACGACGCACACCTTTACGACCTAATAGACGGCCTTGGTGGCGGATTTCGGGCAAAAGTCCTAAATGACGTTAAAAAACGAGCGGTTGAAGGTAAACAAGGATTAAGAATAGACCTATGGAAAGATGAAAATGACCGAGTAGAAAAATTAGAAAATTCAATGGACAGAAAAAATCAAAAAGGAAATGAGAACACGAGAATTAGGAACGATTCGCCACCAACAAATGATTTAAGGGAAAATTATGCAACGTCGGTCGAAATGAGCGAAGGAGAAGATAGGGAGACTCGTGAATGTGGAGATTCTTGCGCAGAGCCGAATAAGAGGCTCACGTTAGTCGACGTACCCCGGGACGGAAGCTGTCTCTTTCATTGTCTCATACTTTTGTATGGATTGGAAATGTCACAGGACAGACTGAGAAAAACGCTCCTTAGCTCAAAACGGATAAATAAATGTAAAGACCCAGAGGGCACAAAAAATATCTTAAAGGAGAGCCACGCGTTTGGGGACGGGGAATGCGCCTTTGTATTTTCTCAAATTCATAAAGTAAACATATGCATCCACTTTCAATTATCAAGAGAAAGAACAATCTTTCAACATTTTATAGGGAAAAAAGGGGAAACATTTAAACACATACGCCTCAAGAATGATCATTATCAGGCTTTGATAGAATACAATGAAGGCAGTCATCCGACAACAGATCACGAAGAAAATAGTGAAAAGGGCTCAGCTGGCGGGAAAGATTTGAACGATACTAGAGTCAGCACCAGTGAGCAGGGCAATTGCGAAGAAGGACACGAAACAGGAGATAGTGATGTAAGACGTATAAGCAACGGGGAGAGCTCCAATGATGAGTCAGGAAAAGGAGAGAGACAGACGAGCAGTGAAAATTTCGCACAAAAAGAGGGAGAGAGCGCAACAGAGAAGGTGCACGAGGACAGGGATACACCACCACCCGACCCTCCACCACCACCTGATTCCGATAGCACATCGACAATAGCCTTGGGAAGCGAAGAAGAGAGCAGGAGACTCAACCAAGCTCTAGTCGAAGAAAGCGAAAGCGATCAAAAGGAGGGGAATGATCTCAAGAACGTCAGCGCGCTAGATAAATATAGGGTATGCAGAACCCGACTACCGCGTGATAAGCTACTATGGGTCCCAGGCGATGGATCAAACCCCCCTCCATTTCAAAAAGTAAAGAAAGTAGAAGATCACTTCTTCAGATACCTAGACAATCTAGCCTTCTGTACAGTGGTGGAAAACGTCCCGGATACAGAGACAATTGACGCGCTCTACGAGCGGGGATACATTGATCCAATCATGATGAATCACGAAGTGAGGGCGGTCGGAAATGCCATGCTTTCTAGAAAAAGGAAAGTATCGGTCATGCGCATGTACGTGAAAAAACACTTCGATGACAGGGCGTTAAAGACAGATATCAAGATATGCTTAAAATCACTCCAGGGATTAGTAAAAAGTAATAGTTTGAAAAACATTGGAATAATAAGGGACCTCACGATTCTAGACATAAACCAATGGATGTATTTGATCGAGCAGCTAGAGGAAATTTTCAAGGAAATGAATATTATAATTACTTTGTACACAAACACGCTTGTTGTGCCACCGGTAGATCAACGATTCAAAGTTATTAAGGAGTACCATGAGTCAACGGTGGGAGGACATAGAGGGATCAACAAAACTTATAATAGGATAGCAAAGAATTTTTACTGGAGAAACATGAGACCTGAAGTTAGGCAATTTGTGGCGGGATGCGAATCGTGCCAAACGAAAAAACTGGTAAGAGTAAAAACCAAACAGGCGATGCTTATTACTGACACACCAAGCAGACCATTTGAGAAAATTTCAATAGATTTTTATGGACCAATAAATAAGCCTTCAGACCATGGTAATACGCATATATTGTCAATCCAGGACTGGCTGACAAAATACATAGTATTAGCACCGGTACAGCGAGCAACGGCGCAAGAGGCGGTAAAAGCTATCTTAAACTCTTTTATGGCATATTTTGGAGCCCCAGAAAAATTATTATCAGACAGGGGGACACACTTTATGAACAGAACAATGGAAGAGTTCGCAAGATTGTTCAAAATCGATAAAATCGGCAGCACAGCATTCCACCCACAGAGTAATGGAGCAATAGAAAAAATGCACCATGTGCTATGCGAGTATCTCAAGGCGTACGTCGACAAAAACGAAAAATGGGATGAATTAATACCTTTATGCATGCTCGCATGTAATACATCCGAGCATGAGAGCACGGGGTACACTCCGTACAAGTTACTCTTCGGACAGAGAGCACGTATCCCTTCGAGCTTTAAAAGGGTAGAAACAGATCAAACGTATAGCAAATACTTTGAACAAATCACGGATACCCTCACACAAATGTGAACAATAGCAGCGCTGAAACAGGTACAAAGCAAGTATAGATCCAAATATTACTACGACAGGAAACTTAACACCAAATTTTTTATGGAAGGAGAAATGGCGTACATATTAAAAGAGCCATCGAAAGGCAAATATGATTCGCTATACGAGGGCCCGTATGAAATTACAGGTATCAATTATATTAACAAAAACGTAAAATTACAGAGAGGTGACGAAATAAGAGTGTCGCATGTAGATAAGATCAAAAAAGCATGCATGGTAAGGGCACCGCCAGAAAATGCGAACAGGGTGAAGAACACGGAAGTTCGGAATTAAACATTTGACTTCACTTAAATTTTCGCGGCCCCCGGACGCGGCGCGAAAATATTTCAGGGAAAGAGTGGGATCAATTAGGTTTACGATAAAACTTTTTTCGCGGCCCCGGATGCTCCGCAATCTAGATATTCACATACGTTAGACTTAGATTTGCAAAAAAAAAACCACAACTGTAATGGATAGGTACGCATAAACAAAGCATTAATAATATTAATCAATTGTAATTTGATGTAATGTGAATGAAAAAAAAGGAAAGCGAATGAGGAGCGCGTGTGGCACTCTCTAGTGAGTAGACGTACTCAATAGGAGTAGAATTAACTCACAGGCCAAATGTACAAATTACGCATGGTAAAGACAAATAAAAAGGAAAAAACAGACGTATAAGCTGGCATATACTTGTAAATTAAAATAATTTCATTCTTGATTACCCGATTGACTTCATTATTGTAAAAAAAAAAAATTTATAAAAAAAAAAAAAAAAAAATTTTAGCAATTATTGTTAGGTAGAGAGGAGCATGAAGGAATAATAAAAAAATATAATAAAACAATTTCAAAAAAAATAAAACTATTTTTCAAAAAGGCCCACGAGCCCACGTCGAGTATGAGAGATTAAACCTCCTCTTCTTACTTCCTGCTATCGTTCTTTATTAGAAACAATCCCACTCCTACCATCATGATATACTGATAACCACAACACCTGAAACGCCACACATAACCGTAACGGGATATAGAATTGACTACCATGTCTAAATTAACGAATTGCCCGTTCGTCAAACTGTCCACTTCAAAGTTAGCATAATTTTGCAAAAAACTACATGGACCAGTACTTAATCGTTCATGTAAGGGAGACTAAAAATAATGCACCCAGATCACCGCTCGACGTTCGAGAGGAATAATCGACCACACCCAGTGTGCGGCAGTGTTTCTGAGAACTTGGCCATCAAAGGACAACGTTACTAGGTCATCATTCAAACAGGGTCGTCGATATTGGAGAGAAGGCATACGAACCTACAACCCGCATGCTTAACTGAAAAAAAATAAAAGACGCTTGCAATCACATAAGCTGTCACTTACACAACGACATTGCGCGGTAGTGTACGCAAGCTGCTCCTGCTTTTGCAAGAAAGAAAAAAATTAAATTGCATCCATAAGGACCACCCAAGGAGATTCTACTGGCGCAAAAAAAAAAAAAATCACGCTGTGACGCAAGTAGAGTTGAAGCTCAGCTTTGAGAACTCAGTCGCCACGCAAACATCTTAAAAAGCACACTCTCTCTAGACATTAGAGAGGGAATATGAAAGCTTTGTTGTTGTAAAAAAAAAAAAAATGAATATCGAAAAAGCAGCGAACTAACTCAGCAAATACGTCTACGGCGTCAAGAGTGGTTGTTGACAAAAAAAATACCCTAATAAATCCTTTTCCAAATCTGACCACATAAGAAAAGAGATTAGAGGAGTATGAGGGAAACATTATATAAAAAAATGTATGGGTGAAAAGTATTAGAAATATGTACGATACGGGTCAAAACTTCACTGCCAGAAAATAATTTTTTTTTAATTCATACCTCCAAGCTTGTCTCGACCAAAAAAATATACAAGTGAAATGTAAGGCAACCAATCGTCAAACTATTTGACTCTACAGTGTTCTTGAATATGTTATATGACCCCTCAGGCAAAATGGAGCGCATTATATTATATCCGACTATTCACAAACTCAATAAGCGACTTATATGCGCACGTAGAGCCGACGCGAAATAAAAGATAACGTAATGAAACGTATTTACGATGGAGAATTTTTTTAACTAGGAGAAAAAAATCCACATTGACAAAGACACTAAAATAAATTACAATAATTGTACAAAAAAAGTAAAGAAAGAGAATTAGAAGATGTACGTTTATTATTATATACTTTATATGTGAGGAGAGAGCCACACTCGCAGCTCAACGCTAACCAAATAAAGGGAAAACATAAGAGAAAGGGTAAGGTACATATGGTAATACATTTAAATAAATACCTATCGATGAAGTATAAGTAGTGTTAGGACAAGTATTAACCACAGAAATTAGGGTTGGTAACTAAAAGCTAACAGCTTTATATATTACAGGATTAATGAATTCGGCATGGGGCTTCTTTTTCTTATGTATAAGTGCCTTCTAGATCGGGGGGGCCCTACTACTGATATGTTATAGAATGTTCACAGGAAAACAAAAGGTTCAAGAAGAAGCACGAGAATTGGCAGTAATTCAAACCACACTGACAGTAGAACTCAGAGCAGAAAGGTGACTGCGATCCTCTAGACAGTTACTAGAATTGTCAGTGACCAAAATAAGAATTCGTGAGCCTCGGGGATGAGCGCCGGGAGTCGTTCGACTATATCGGAGGGCGCAGTCCGAAGAATGAAACTATTAAACTAGGAAAGAATTTTTTTTTAAGTATGTAGTGTCGAAAACATCACTGTAAGTCAAAAAAAAAAAAAAAAAAAAAACTAGTAGTTATAGCGATAATAATAATAATAATAATAAGAATAATAGTAATGTTATTAGTATAATAACAACAAATACCATTTTAACAATGAAAAAATGAGAATGAGCGCCGGGAGTCGCTCGGCTATACCGAGGGGCGCAGTCCGTAGGACAATAAAATTTTTTTTTTCCTTCTAATGATAAGGCTGTACGGAATTATTATATTTTTTTTCTCTCTTCTTTGATAAATAAACGCAAGTAAAAGTATAAAAAAAAAAAAAAAAAAAAAAACCACATTGTAAAACCACACTTAATGTAAAGTAGTCGTAAACAGAAGCCCGCTTCGCGGCAATTTCATATATAATTGTATTGTAAGGCAAAGCGCATACAAAAACAATATTGTTATACACTCAGCACACGATGAGAGGAGACTGAATGATTGTGAGAGAAAAAAATATTAATGTAAAGGGAACAGTGGTTCTCTAAAAGAATGGAAGAATGAGTGTAGAATACTAAACTACATTAACAACACAAACAACAGAATACAATACAGCACACACACGCACACTCGCAACAAATCCACAGGCTCAGTACCGCCAACATCGGAAAGCCAGCGTCGTCGAGGGCGACGACGTCGCGGCCTCGGACGTGTTACGTACGATGTGCTAGGCATATCATACTAACTCCCCCTGGTGACCACGAAGCTACCTTATCAAGAGGGTACCGACGGGAGAGGAACGAGGTAATATAAGGCCCGGCAAGCTTCAAAATCGGGAGAATGAAGGGAATACTCGGGCAGACGAGGAGAACGAAGGGAAGACTCGCACAGACCGGGAGAACGAAGGGAATACTTGGACAGACCGGCAGAACGAAGGGAGGACTCGGGCAGACAGGGAGAGCGAAGAAAACACTCGGAGAGATCGGGCAATTGATCGGGAACACACACACGCGTCTTTGCCTTATAATTAAGTATCTTGAATAAAGGTCTTTAAGGTTCCAAGGTTTTGATCGTTCTCGCGAAGCATCTCCTTACCTTTCGGTTTTCCCACGTAACAAGAAGGTTTACCTTTACCAAAGTCATCGATTTACGAAAGGAAATCAACTGGAGGAGAAAATAAACCCAATAATAGAACTCTAATAGTCAACAATCTACATGCTACATCAAGAGAATGCATTACTTAGTTTTAAGATTTACTTAAGCTTTATAAAAACAATGAGCCAATTTACGTTTAGTACAATTTTAAAAATATTTATATATGTATATATATATATATATATATATATATATACATTTTTTTTAACAAAACATAAATAAAAGAAATGAAGACAAAATGATAAATTGACTAAAAAGAAGAAAAAAATATCTACCGTGAAGTGGATTTGAACCCTTAAGTGCAAAACAATCTACGAAGGGGCATAAGCCTTAACCATCTTAGCTATCCAAAGAACGAGAGATATCCCTTTCGAAGTCACATATGTTCATGGATATCCTCCGGAGCTTGTCTTACAGTTTACAGCAGTTAATAGGATGTGTAAAATTAATAAATTAGTGGTTGAAACTGTACTGAAAACCTTAAATAAATAGTTGAAGCTACATATTTTTTCAAAACATAAATGGATTTAGGAATGTTAAGAGTACGGGAGAGTTAGAAAATAATGTATTGAAATCAAAAGTCTGTGTATATAATTAATGAGCATTTAGTTCCACGATTTAATTGAATAAGATTTATAGATAACATTGAAGCCAGAGCGAGAGCAAGTCAGTTAAATATATACATAGCATGTACTCGGTTGTAGAGTCAAAAGACTCTCAAAAGAGAAAAACTCGTGTCGTCGCTTAATTTGGCTGTGAGCTCAGATATTTAAAGCTATATAGCCGACATTTCCACTCCTCTCCTCGTAGGCGCACATTCGGTGTACCCCTTCTACGCGTCTCTAAAATGTGCACCTATACGGACATTTCCACGCGAATCCACTCTTCTCATACCCCTACCGTGCCTCTCAAATAAAAAAAAAAAATGTGCGCTTGGTTCAGCCGCTTGGCCGGGGCAGGGCGCTCGAACCACTGGAAAAAAGTCGGCATACTCCGTAGCATGGCAGTCAGCAATCTCCCTACACTAATCTCTGGTTCTGAGCTGGGATCTTCGAAAAATGTTTTTAATATTTTCGGACGCTTTTCGATGCTCAAAAAATAGTTTTTCAGTGGCTTATACATTTTTAAAATTCTTTCAAGGGCAGGCATAAAAGCAAACCATCTGGTCTTGCTATAATTTAACCTAGCATTTTTTGATATTCAGTATCGCTTCTACTCGTACTGTGTAAATATAAAAAAAACGAACAAATTTTTACAATTATACATTCAAAGTCTATAGGTAAATTATCTGCAGCTGATTCTATGGCGTTGTGAATTATATGGGTTCCGCACCCTATGTTCCTATTAATGGTTTTTCAAGCGATGATTTTAATTTTGCAAATACGTTATTGACTCCTCGCCTATAGCTACTCCACCAAAATTACAGTTAGTGTTATCACCACAAATGCCACGACTTTTGTAGATAATTTATTTTCTGTCAACACTTGAAGCAAGTAATCAACAGTAATATCCGAACTTTCATTGGGCTGATAATGGAGATCTAAAATTTTTACTTGTACCCCTTCATATGGTATAAAATAACGTACGTAGACAGGAAAAATCTTCTTGCTGCCGTGGTTAGAAGCATCGGTTGAAATTGTTATAAAGTGAGATTTATCAAGATCGCTTTTTAATTCTTCTATCCCTGCACATGCTAAAACATTTACAACAATGGCTTCTGTGCGTGCGCAACTAAATTTTTGCTCAAAACATTTTTGAATTAACATTGATGCACAATCATTGGAACGAAAACTGTGATTTTCTCGTATCGTGTGATAGGCAGGGTTGTAATGAAATCCTGATTATCAAAATCCGAAGATTTCCAAACATTTTAAAACATCTGAAAGTTCGGAATAAAATTATTCTCAAATATTTTAAAAACTTGTGAATGTTTGGAATGTAATTATTTTCAATTGCTTTAAAAACATATTTGGGAGACAATCTATACTGTTAACATCGGGGAAAGTATATTAGCTTTTTAGTTTGCATACAAACTATCGAATTGGTTACACGAAAAAAAAAGGTGAGTGGAAAAAAATTACCATTCAATGTAATTCAATTTTTGGCACGCAGTGTATGAGTATAATAATCTTTGTAACACTATAATTTAGTCGTTTAATAACATGTAGAAAATAACTAATATATTTGTTTTTAAGCAATTCTTAAAAATTATGCACGAAACTTCTTTAAGATTTGAACAGATAGCTTTTAAAATTTTTTTGAAACACAATGTGCACACAGATGGCGTACATATTTTTATTTAATTTAATGTTTCTTCATTTTTTTGTAGAGTTTATAGATCATGAACAGATCAACGCGAATAGACTGGGAAGGATTTTGTAAACTACGAGATGATGATACTTTACAAATAGTTGCAGCGATGTGTCAAGCATGTCGGCAACTCTAGAAAACTCCATGTATAAGAACATTTGAGTCACACAGATACCAATTATTGTGTTGTCCTATTTTTTAATACTATACGTCTTACTACGGTTTCATTATCCAAAAGGATAGTAGGTGCACGATAAAATAACAGTTGAGAGCTTTTCTATTTTTATTGTAATTCAACTTACAACATTTTACGATGTTATATTAAATTTATAAGTTTACTTCGTTTATCTGAAAATCTTTTTTCTAATCATTTCTTATTGTACATAAACAAAATCCCAAACTGTTTTCTTGTCTCATTTATTTTTTCTGGTGCTTATGGAGTATTTAAAATTTATTATTACTTTCCAAACAGGCGGTCTTGCCGAAGAAGAATTCCTAACACGTCTAATTGTGGACAAGTCAATGGATCTATGGAAAGTGACGATTTTCTGGAAAAGGTAAGAAAATTGTTCTGAATTAATTTTGAAAATAATATCATACAGTCTAATTGACGTAACCTCGCTGGTTTAATCCTTCGCTACTTATTTGACATATACAGTTTCATTTACAAGCGACTGTAAAAAAAAGCAACTACATGCAGCACTGCGTAGTTCTCCTGTATTGACAATAATAAGATGTATGACTGCGTAAAATCTACATGATTATTTACGTGAAAATTAACGTAGATTTGTACATGTCCTTTAGTACATAAATATTTTAACGCAAAAATTCACGTGGATTTTTACTTACAAATTCATGTAAATTGGGAATCAAAAAGACCATATTTGAACTAAACATTTTTTTTACAACATCGAATGACAATCACTGAAAGAGCTGTGTTGTAGATAGCGATTAATTAAAAAAAATTTTACTAAAAAATGTATTAATAAATAAACTAAAGATCGAAATGATACATAATTAGAAACATAAAGTATGCGAGAAAATAGAAAAATAGAACTCTTGAGAAATTGCAATGATTTTTGAAACTATTATAACAAATTTTCATCCTCCTACTGAGTTGATTAACGGAGTAAGAATATCACTGAAAAACAATTTCAGTGTTTGTCAAGTGCTTGAATAATTCATTTTAATTACGTACGAAGGAATCTACGGAAAAACCAGTAAATTTTCATGAGTTTAATATCGTGAGTTTATAAGCTCACGGGTCATTTTCTATAACTAATTACATACAGATTCTCAAATTGATTATTTAAACGAATGAAAAAACCATTTGTACCTTTTTTAAAAAACTATGTCTTATTTTGATAATAGAGAGAGAAGATAATACTCCGTAATTCGGCCTCACAGTCATGTACAAATTGTTGCAAATCAAAAATTTGTAGTTTCCATTTTTTCGTATGTTTATATATAACTGTGTATGTGTTCAAAAAAAAAGTTTTAATTTTAACAATTTTTTAGTTCCTATTAAAATGACACTAGGTAAGAGTATTGAAAGCAAAAAATTTTAATTATATTTTCTATAAGAATCCATATGTACTTTACAGTATATAATACTAGAGTAAACACGTAATAGGAGAACGTGTAGTCTGGAGTGTAAATGGGAAAAAAATCGTTAGTGGGATCCACTCCTTGACCTCCCGATCTCTTAAGTAGCTGTTAAATCTCGTGTATACATATACTAGTGGGGCTCCAAACCCCTACGTGCTAAGCGTGTCCACTCCTGAACTCCCATACCAAAATCTCAAAATAAACTTCTATGCAGATAGAACCTATTTAGATTATTCGTCCCCTTCTACTATTTTTATTTAAGTTATACTTTTTTAAGCAAGAAGCCTTTCTTTATATTAATAAGTATTTATTTTTTTATCATTAATTTATTACTTTTACAATAAGTAAATTGTTGTTTATACAATTTTTACATTTTTTCAAGATGATCATAAATTTTTCAAACAGTTTTATATTTTTTTAAACTTTTTTTCATCAATGGTTTACGAATACGAGGGTTGATAAATACTATCATTGATTTTCCTTGCGTCTTATCTTTTTACAATATTATCGTTCGTAACTAAGGTAATTTTTTAAGTTAAGGAGGTTCGGGAGTATCATTCAGAGAGGCGAGGAACGGGGAGTCCTTCCTGCCCGCGCAAATGTGCCCCCTTTACCACGTACGTGCTCTTGCACTCAACAAACTTCAAACTGTGCAACTGTAACTGACTATATCTTTGAAAAATGCATGGTGAGTTGTGATTTTTTTGTTGAGCATCTTCGTTTTGTGCTGAGGTATCAATAAAAGTGTTTCTTTTTAATCTAACGCATTTGTGATGTACCCTAGTTTCAATTATAAGGCAACCTAACCTTGTTTTCCCATAAGAGACCGTGTTTAACTGTCAATATTTAATAATTATTTTCTCGAAAATTTCCCTCGTGAAAAATCTGAAAAAATTCATGTGCACTTCTGATATGCTTAAATATAGCATACATTTTTTTTTTGGCACGATTCTTTATTTTGAACTTCCCTCCCAAACCTCCTTAAGGACATTCGCGATAGTTAGCGGATGAATGATTTAGATAGGCAAGAAGAGTGCAAACATGCATCGACGCTGGTAATTATTTTTCTCATATGGATATACTTACATACACGCTTTTACGACTTGACCCCTTTTATCTTATTTTATTAAAAAAAAAATAAAAAAGCAACTTCTGTATCTATTTGAAAATTTAATAGGTTTATCAAAAAGTGATCTTTCATAAAAAAAATGGGAGATTTTTACACAGATCATATAAATGCAATTAAATGTGATTTTTCCATACAGATACATGTTAAATTGAATTATTTTAAAATTTATTATATAAAAAAGGATGCAGTGCAACAATCTGTATTACGAGGTAATCTGCAACATATTAATATATTGTCCGTCGTAGAATTTCACAGAAGTATAACTTGATTACTTAACTTGATAACTTGATTACTTAAGTATAACTTGATACTTGGGTACCCTAGCTGTCTGGTCAAGATTTCCTCAACCCAAGGTCCTCTCGTGAATTTGCGGGGCTTAAACTTTTCGTCTATACTTGTACTTTCATAATATTTTAGCAACAAATGAAATTTTTTAATTTTAGACGGCGAAATTGTGCCTCCAAGAAAATGCATTTTTGAGGTTAGATTTTTCGTGGTTATTTCTCCTTTTCTCATAATTATGACTATTAAACGAACTGCATTGTATTTTACTAATATTTCGACGAATAAAAAAAAATTTTTTTTTATCACGACCATCTGAAGTTAAGTTAGCTTTTCTTTTTTTTTAATTCTTTACACGAAAGTACACGTCGTAGAGCTCTGAAACTTACACACATTACTTATGAATACTTACTTTACATGCAAAAAAATATTTTCAACAGTTACCTTTTGTGAAACGACGGCTATGATCCCGTAAAAATTGCATGTTTTTGTGCGCCGGGCAACGACTGCGTACTGGGATGCGGTGTGTCTGGCAGGTTGCTCTCACACGGGCGCCTCAAAAGCGGTGTTTGAGGACGCTAAGTGTATTGCAATTTTTTATCAAGTTACCTGATTTTATTTGTTGCTCACAACTATCATGATGTATATATCATATCCTTATTTGTTTCATCGTCTAAGGTACATTTTAACACAGGATCAGTAGAATCTGGTATTTGTAGATTTTTAACAAAGTCCTCATTAACTCGTGAAAGGGGAAGTGCTACATCACTTATGTCTGCTATCTTTATAAGAGGGTGCTCATGTGTTACTGCTTTAATATTTGTGCACAGCATGTCCCCGCAGTGAGCACGTTCATTTGTGCACTTTTAGACCGTGCTTAAAGCAACTACAAATATTTGTCTTACAAGCACCTTCCCGCTGACCCACAATTAATTTCAATATCTTATCGGGAACTAGGGCCTCATCAGTATAATTGGGTAGAAGTATAGTAGAAGTATAGATAATTTCTTACGTCAAAGGGTTGATTGTAGAATTATTCCCAGCCATTTTTGCAATTAGAGATACGTTCGGAACACGTGCTGTTTTGCCACACCTTCAGTGGGTGGTATGCTGGGCTACTGAAAAGTATTACGAGCGGTGCACTTGCTAAATTTCTGGTAGCGAACGTCAGTTAATGATATCTTTATTGATTTATTGTATAGTAGAGTAATTTTTTTTTATCCATTAGAGGCAATTACCTTTTTGTTAGCATCATTGCGGTAAAATACGTTTATTAGCTGGCAATGCTCTGGTTTCTCGTTGAAAATTTGTATTAATTTGTTTTTCCCTTGTCCGTAGAGACACGATACGGTATCGCAGCCAGTTATGACGTACAAAAAAGCAATGTACCGATTTAATTCTAGATAAACTGGGCTTTCATTCGTGTACCAGCAATCGTGCATGTTTCCTTGGATTTTCTTTAGAAAGTATATAGTTGTATAAGTTGGCAATTTTCGAGTCAGGCGTACCAATAAATCTACATCTTGACCGACTAATATGATATTATCTCTACTCGCAGCCAATTGCATGGAAGAGTCAACTAATAGCGAATCCGCATCTTCATCTGCAATTTTGTAACTGCAACCGGCTTGCGTGAGACTGTCCGTCAACACATCGATCAATTCTTTTGTATTTTCAATATTTAATAAAAACTTTCCTTCCATGATCGCGATGCGCGTGTAAAAATCAAAATTTATGTCACGTCCAACAGACTTTCGTTCTCTGCGGTGAAGCCAGACACACCGCATCCCAGTACGCAGTCGTTGCCCAGCGCACAAAAACATGCAATTTTCACGGGATCATAGACGTCGCTTCACGAAAGGTAACTGTTGAAAACATTTTTTTGCATGTAAAGTAAGTATTCATAAGTAATGTGTGCAAGTTTCAGAGCTGTACGACGTGTACTTTCGTGTAAAGAATTAAAAAAAAAAAAAAAAAAAGCTAACTTAACTCCAGATGGTCGTGATGAAAAAAAAATTTTTCTTTTATACGTATAAATATTAGTTAAATACAATGCTGTTGGTTTAATAGCCATAATTATGAAAAAAGGATTATTAACCACGAAAAATCTAACCTTAAAAATGCATTTTCTTAGAGGCAAAATTTTGCCGTCTAAAATTAAAAAATTTCAATTGTTGCTAAAATATTATGAAAGTACAAGAATAAACGAAAAGTTTAAGCCCCGCAAATCCGCTCTACCATGACCCCTCGACTGAGAGGAAAGTTTTTGCAAAGGTATTTTTTTTCAAAAAAATGCGATATTTCGAAAATGTTTCAAATTTTTTTATTTTTGCGAATTTTTTAAGTTAACTTAACCACGGATTCGCCGTAAAAATAAAACACTACGTCTCTTGAATCGTTTTCTTCTATAACAAAGTATTTTTAGTTTCCTAATAAGAATTTTTTTATCCGTTTCATAGATTAATTGGGTTAATTGTTCTATGGACTATTACCTTTTAAATGCGCAATAGTATGCATTCATTTTATAAATATTACTAGCAAAAGGTGACTTCAACGAGATCTATTGGGAAAACCTGAATTTACTTTTCCCCCAATCTACTATAATTTTTTCTTTATTTTGTGGGTAGTGCTTGATGGTCGGTGGGGAGTTGTAGGGGGGTATGCGGAATACTGTACACAAATAACTGTGATATAGGAAGAAATATGTTGTTCAATGGTTTAGGAGAAGAGTAGGTGTGTGTACATAAATCTATAAACATCCTCCTTATCACAGTGCCATGAGTCCTTTTTTTAGTGGCAGTCGATACATTACAGGAAGAGAAAAATGGGATAGGATCAGGTAGGTGGTAACAACTTAAAACACATTGGTGGCCCTTGAGTCTGGACAAGATGTCCACGTATAAACACCAAGACTGACTTAAGAGCACCTCCAGAATACGTTGCCAAGCTGTAAGAAAAACAGTTACTTAACATTTGAAACTAAGTGCGAAGGCGAAACGATCTTATTTGAATGTTCACCCAAAAAAGTACTGGTTATGTTTACGTAGATAAAGTTTAAAAAAAAAAATTTTTACGCTTTAGCCGCTACTCACGAAATGGGTAATTAAAGAGTGGTGTACCCTCTAGTCTTTCTTTGTTCTTATACTCCTGTCTACGCGTTCTCCTGTTACGTGCTTAGTCTCATATTATATTATTGAAGTATTTTAAAGATAGAAAGGCATGTATTTATGCAAATTTGTCTATTACATTTAATGCAAGCTCCGAGTCAAATTAAAGAAGGTAAATTTGTTGCTATTGAGTTATAGGCAATAAAATAAAATAGTTTATAAAACTAATGTAATTATTCAAAAATTCGGACGATAAAGTGTGTTTTTTGCCGTTTACATAATGTAGTAATACGTTGTATAATATTTATTTTAAATAAGAACTATAATATACACATGTAGTGATAATAAATGTATGGTATTAACCTTTCACTTTTGGATAGCTGCAAATTACTGCAAAGGTTTTTTAATATTTCCAAACTTTTATGGCAATATGACATGCTATTTGTGTTGCATGGAAAAACTTGTATAAAATATTCTAAAATATGCTATATTTTTGCTTCCTAATGCGAGTTCTTTGTACAGTAAATAAAAATTTTGTAGATACAACAAACTACGATGAAAATGGAACTTCATGAAAAAACAAATTTGTTGAATCAAGAGTTGGCAAAGTTTTTCTTTACAGGAGGGATATCTTTCCGTGAAGTGGAGAACCCATACCTTACAAAATTTATAAAAATGCTAAAAAGCTTGAATATAGATTATAAGCCTCTTTCTAGATCATTCTTCGGAAATAAGGTGATTCAACAAGTCAATAGTCAAATTTTTAAAAATACGACGCGATTGTTAAATGGAACTGATAGCGTGTTACTGGTCGATGGATGGCGTAATAAAAGCGTGAATAAAAAATATCTGGTATTCTCATTAAGAAATATTAATACGCACCAGACTTTTTTATCATATGTTGATACGTCTACAGAGAATGAGTATGGAGAAACCTTGGCTGTACATATTGCGGATGCTATTGATTTTGCTAAAAATACATATAACACAAATGTTTACAGTATTATTACGGATAATTACAGCAAAATAAAAAAAGGTGTGAAACTGGCAAGCACAGCTGAAAGAAATTATTGGCAGTCTACTTGTGCTTCTCATAGTGGAAACTTGCTTCTCAAATCTTTAGTTGACCAGGATTTTATGAGCGTACTTCGAGAAGTCCTTTGTGTTTTTAAAGAACCAAAATTGGAATCTTTGTTGACAAGAAAAGGTGGAACCAAACTTCAAAATCATCCTGACACACGGTTCAATTATTTTCGTGATACATGCAACAGCGTCTTGAAAAATTTGCCGTTGCTGAAGGAGCTGTGTACTGCTGATGATAGTACAATAAATGAGGACACAAAGGATCTATTGTTAAGTGAAGAATTTGAGAATACACTAAAAAACATCGTTGATCTCTTAAATCCAATTTGTATACTGATTAACACTTGTCAGTCCCCAGATTGTAACATTGCCGACGCTGCAGAACTTTGGTTAGGTCTCCAATTGCCTACTGTAGAACACGAAGAACTTATTCAATATAGAATTAAAAAAGCTGTTAGTGATGTGGGATACGCAGCAAATTTTATTCACCACAAATATCAAGGCAATCTGTTAAGCGAAGACCAAAATAATATAGCTTTAAATTTCTATAAAACACACATGACTGTGGAGGAGAAATCAGAGTTGGACCAATATTTTGAAAACCAAGATAGGTATATTAATTTCAAAAATAATTGTACAAATGCTATTTCTTACTGGACTTTAGTAAGCCTGTCTTTACCAAAACTATCCAACTTTTGAAAAAAATTAATGTTAAAACCAGCATCAACTGCTTTACTAGAAAGTTTGTTTTCTAATTGGAGCTATGTCCACAATACACACAGAAACCGCTTAGGAGATGAAAAATCTGCATGTTTACTAGACATTTACCATTTTCTCAGACATCAGCAGTCTGCATGTTGACGCACATACACAAAACATGCTTTGTTAAACCTACGGTGCGTCGTGACGTGTCGCCGATAACATCACATTTTATATTTTAGCAAGAATTACACATTTTGTATTAATTAAATAGTACAGTTGTGTAGTAAAAGAAACATGTCTGAACCGATGATACTTGTCTTATTAAATGGACAATTTGTTTGTATAAGCCTTTCAAAAAAGTGTTACGATCTAAAAGATCTACCTTGTATTTAATTTTCATGTCTCAATATTCAAATGAACGTGAGTTATAAATTAAAAAAAAAGGCCCAAAAAAGCACTTTTTGGCACATTGTGAAAAAACGGCTGTGCCAATTTTAGCCCACCAGAGCTCATTTTTTTCGTCTTGAAATTGCGCATTTTTTCTAATGATACACTCTTTTAGTCCGACTCTCCAGTTTTCTTCTAGACGCGACAAACCATTTTCGACCACATTTACCATTTTTTTTGGGCCGTTAGCTGATACAATTTGGAGTTTAAAACTATTGAGATTTGTTCAGAAACCGAATAACCACCATGTTTTTTTTTTCGCTAATAGCAATTTTCCAAATTTAACCATGCTTTTTTGCTAATTCCATCCTACTACTGTAACACTTTTTAAAAATGCTTATACAAAAAAATCGTTTATTTAATCAGACTAGTATTATCTGTTTATTAAAAAATTACAAGAACTTATTTATTTGTGAGGTAAGGTTAGTATCTTACCTTTTAGCTATAGTTTTCCTGTATTTTCTATGCGATTACCTACAAACTCAAAAAAAAAATTATTGTACTACGTTTTTTTTAACTGGAGATATTAGATTTCGAAGACAGCTACCTCCATTTTCATCGTTTCAGAACATAGTGCGGCGCCACCGAGTGTTTCAAATTTTCCCTCGCTGAGATCACTAGAATGCACGAAGCCTTATGGAAAATGATTTAGTCAGTTGAAAAAAAAAAATTGAGAGTGACTTGACTAAAGAATTAGTAATTTTAGTGTATATTATACTGGTGTATAGTAATGCATTTTGTTTGGTGTTGTCATGTGTCTTATGAGAGTGGAAAAAATCAAATCATGGATTGCGACTGTCAGCACAACAAGTAATATATCATGAAAATATAATATATATGTTTAAGAGTTAACCTAACCTGCCATTAATATGTATGTTTATTAAACACCTTGTTGTGACAAATGGACAAGTAAAACTGTATTTGTGTTTCCCAAGTTTCACACAGCATGTAGATGCACTTGTGAATATTATTTTGATACAGTCAAAATCCATCTTTTTATTTTTTTCACTCTCGTAAAATATATGACAACATCAAACAAAATTCATCTTTTTTTAATTAATTAAAACATTTTCCCATAAGGCTTCGTGTCATATAGTTTACAAAATTGCGACACTCCAATACAAAATAAAGTCCATAAATTGGCCCCCTTATATATATAGTACTGTACCCTCAAGAACATGGCTATTGCGTGAGCAAATTGAATGATCTCTACAAACTTTTTGACTGTTCACAGTATTCTGTAGAAGTAAATGAATTTTATTAAGTTTTAATACAATGCATATTATTAGGGGCATTATAAATAATTCAGATATGTCTCTTGCTTGTTGCAAATACTTATTGAATGAAGTGGAATAGGCGAAGTAAAAAAAGGTTTTTCTTGTGCTTGAGGCAATTATCAACACCAATAATTTATAACTTTATTTTACTTTTGATGATTGTGTGTATTTTTTTAATTAAAAAATGTTTGCACTGTATTATATCTATACGTTGATAAGGTCCTGATGAGATCATCTACGTACGACGAAATAATGACCTTTGATGATTAATAAAAAGTGTCAATAAAGCCTGTATATAAAGCCATATCTGTAAAGCTGTATATCAATACCTGTCAATAAAGCCTGTATACGTTATTTTTATCCAAACAAAGAGTGAGGATGAATAGAAGTTTTTTCTTTCAGAATAAAATTTATGCTCTACTCTAACACCCTTCTACTCCCACCCACCCAAATTCTTATAACGTTACTGTGGTTTCTTGAATGACAACCCTCGAACAAAAAAGACAATATATTAGTTATTCATAAAATTTTAACCTACTTGTGTACAGATGACACCGACCTCTCCCTCCCGCCGTCACACTACTCCCGCTTCTTATTATTGTTTTCTTAAATATGTATAATAGATTGATTCTTCAAATAAATATATACTACATAAAATACCATTTCGAAACGTGCTATAACCGAGCAATTACAGTGTTTCATAAGAAGCTAAAAAAAAAGGTTCATTGTACACGTACTATGTAAACGTAGAGCTTCGGTGCACGGGAGGGCGAAGCCCTGCTGGTGAATATACAAATTTACTTACATACAGAAATATATTTATACAAATTTATGCATGAACGCGCGGTGGCTCGGTCGGCTATGCTATGGATCGAAACGCGGGAGACCGTGGGTTCGATTATCGGCCAGAGCGACGCAACGAGAAAGTACCTCTGTGAACTTCACATGTGCTTTTTCACCACGCAATGCTCTCTATGGAGGGATGGGCGACCTTCACACAGCAAAGATTGCCTATTTCCCCCTACCCCCTTCCCAGTAATGGGAGGCCTTCCATCCTTCTTCCCTTCCTTCTCTCAAGTGCTGAGTGCACATAGTAGTGCCCTTCATAGGAGCCGGACGTATAGCACTTCAACATAAAAAAAAATATATATTGGGTTATCGGATAGTAGAGGACAGAAACATTAGTCGCCACAGAAATTGTAGTCATGCCTTTGTTTCGAACAAAATAAAAACACACGATAATGTTATAATTGTGGGAGAAGCTGTTTGTTGACTTATGAGTACTGTTGACTCAATTGCTGACAAAAAGATAAAATTTTCTTTTGAAAGCCAAGCCACGGTAAAGTATAAAAAAGGTATACAGTGCAGCTAGCTCAAAATGAATCGACTTCAACAATTTATTAATTTCATTCGTGCTTTTTATTAATGAAGTGAAGGTTATTGTTTATACACTAAAACAATTTGATAAGATTTTGTAGACAACTTTTATCTTATCGTGTCAACAAATTTTTATACTGCAAGAAATAATATACGGTATGTTAAAAAACATTATGAAAAATGGTGCGATGGAGGAGTTATGTCTACTTGTAGTTTGATAATAAAATAAATTTAAAAATAAAATAAAATTTTCAATTGTTTCCACGAAGATTCGTAGGGTAAAATAAAGTGTTCCAAAAAATGGTGTAGAAGCTGCGGGGGTCTAGACAACAAAATGTGCAAGGCAAAATAACAGAGAAAAAAACGGTATTTTACCTTATTTAAAGGGGTAGTGGTGACGGGATCCGTGGGGGCAGTTGGGGTTTGTGGAGACTGTAGGGGATTTGCGTGGAATGCCTCACAGAAACAACTATATAATATAGAAAGATACGTATATTAAAATAGGATACAGAACAATAATAAAACTTGCATGCTAAGGTGACTTTAATTTATTTGAAAGACTTAGTATGTATTATGAAAATACATTACCACACAGTAAAACGTGGAGGAATACAAATAATTGTACAAAGACAATGATTTGTTCGTTAACAAAAAAATACTCAAGAGATATTTGTATTGATGTAGTGTTAATTATATCAAACTAACGTGTACAGTAGTGCTGTTTTAATAATAATGTCATGACAATTGTGATCCTATTACATATTTTCATATAGTTTCTAAGTATGTACTAACATCTGTTTATTATCTATAGACTATCACAGTTTCAAAACAAAAATATTAATTTTTTTACTAAACATATTTTAAATACTATAATATTTCTTCAAAAAGTGGTGATATTGAATCTATGCCAAGTACGCAGTCTTTCGTATAAATTAAGGCAATAATGAGGTAATTTAATAATTTTTTTATAATTCAGTTAATTTCCAGTCTTTTAATTTACTTATTTACTCTGACATAAAACGTGATATACGACAAACTTACAAACAATTTCACTATCGATATTTTTTTACATTCTGTTTATCAAATAATCTTTGGTGGATTAAAGAAATAATAGTAAAAACTGATACTTATAGACCACCACACGAATAAAATGAAAAAAAATTCTTGAGAAAATTTTAAGTAAAGAACAGAGAAAAAATGTAACTTTCGAACTTGTGTGATAATTCGCAGTCAGTAGAATACTTTTCAAGCGCATGAATTAGTTTATTAGTATGATATTTAGTATGAGCAGCTTTTAATCCTGAAAGAGTAAATCCATAGTCACTCATTACATTATCAATTTTTGTGACTCTACTCCAAAATTTTTTTTTATCATTCCCAATGTTGGAAAAAAATACATTTGAAGATTCCTGGCTTTTCGATGTGTAAGCCCCAATAGAATCAAATGCTTCTGGGGGTGCCGTAGAGTTAATAAAACGATCAAAGCTATCGACTACGTCTTTATGGCGTTAGAAACGCTCTCCATGATAAGTGGGATCAAAATAATTACTGGCTATGCATATAGAATCGATTTCCTTAACAAATGTAGAGAGTAGAACAGGCCCAATAGATATATCAGAAAAAGCAGGATCTGTGGTTGTGAGTTCCCAAAGTTTTTCTGTTGCCACGGAAAGTGGTAAAACATCTTCCTGGAAACTACTTCTCAAAGTATCCAATGATTTGCAAAACCTGGCAAAATCTGATTCTGTCATTAACTCTTGTGAGATTTGAGCTTTGATTTTGTCTATTGCAGCAGTGAGATTTGAGCTTTGATTTTGTCTAAGCAATCAAGTTAGTTGCCGTGCGAATTTTTAAATTTGTATCATTCGATTTGCATGTTACGATTTGTGGCACAGCAATTGAACCATCATGAATTAGAAAATATGCCACTTCTTTATACAGTCCTTTTGCCCTAAGAAAACTGGAAGCACAAAATTTTAAGCATTCTCTTTGAATTGTGTCAGTATTTGGTAAAATACTAAACTGCAAAAACGATGGTTTATCATCACAAGCATGCAAGAATGACAAGCACACAACGCGCAAATCTTGGTGTACTGATATGACTTCAATACTTTTATAGTATTGTTTGTTCCAATTATTTGACATATGAGAATCTAATGCGTGCTTTAAAATATCCGATTTCAATTCTTCAACAGACGGCAAAATGTGTTTCGAGTCAAAGGAATGCACTAATTCTATAGTAGAATCACAATTGATACTATGCAGGTCTAGCAGATTTTTCAAGAAAAACTTTAGAATTTTAACGTTTCTTTCCATCGCTGAAACGCTTGAAGTTGTATCAACTGTCAATGTATCCTGAAAAAGTTAAAAAATTTTCTTATAATGTTACAGACTCAAGAATATAACTTACAATGTACAAAATATATTATAAATGATATATAATATATTATATTGGATATAATGAATAAACAATAAATGTTTTATTTTCGTTTATGATTCGTCGAGCTGTGATATTATCATAAATAATTACTTATTAATAGCACATTATTAATAAGTTTTATTTTACTGATGTTGCATAAATAATTAAATTTCGAAGATTATTTAATGCAAAAGTAAAGGCAAAATATGGTGATCAAGTTTAAGAGTTCCTTACCTCTTAATTCCCTTGTATTTTAGTTCTCAATTTATTTTTAATTAAAATATTTCGTCACTATTTTTCAATCAATTTGTTCTCAATTGTTTGATCAATTATATACATTAAGAAATGGTTTATCTAAAGTGACAATTTTTTTTCAACTTGAAAACAATATTATTTAGTAACAGCTTTTCCATATACTAATAAATTACATTATTTTTATTTATTTGTGAGTTTTCAAACAAATAAATGTTCATTCATTTTTTTTTTAATCATGTTAGGCAAATACTTGTATTATTTTTATCTTTTTTCCATTACTGGTTTATTTATGAGAAGTTCTACAGATAAATAATTTTATTTTTATTGCGACTTATATTTTCAAAATTTGTTTATTCGTATATTAGGTGAATTTTTAAGGTAAGCTACATTTTATCAGCGTAACAAGTTGTATTGAAATAATTGGGAGATTCGATGAAAGCGGGCAGTCATATACTGGTCAGCCTGACAGCAAGTCGTGCCATGGCTCTATATATACTCTATACTTTTATTCCCTACATAATATATTATTGTAATTACTTATCTATTACATATTAAAATACTTATTGAAATTACACCAAAACACCGAACATCCCAATTATGAGCATGATTACACCTTCAATAGATAAAAGTAGGTTATTTAAAATATTGTTTTATAATAGGTGTATCTACATTCATATGTTGTCTGCGATAAAAGTTTTACTTTATACTTGGGTGTCCGGAAGCCCATTAACTTCCAGTTTTTATTAACTCAGAAGCACCTTAAGTCATTGGGTGGTTAGTACCCGAGATCATTGATTTTTATATTTTAGTTAATAAGCGCGTCCCGCCATAGAGTTTAAAGCACTTGGGATTATTGTGCATTATTTGCTAATGAAGAAGTGCGTTGTGCTATGGAATTTAAGGCACTGAAAATGTTGTTAATAATCTCTGAAATATATACATATATCATAGATTATTGTATTAATGGAAATGAAGGCTTAAAAGCAAGAGGATAATTTCGAACTATTTTCTCGACAAAATCGCAAAATGTTTTAAAGTTCGTGCAGGTAAACGCAAGTAAAAACGTTTAAATAATATTTTTCTCTTAAAATAACATACATCGTTAATAACAACATCAACCATCAATGAATCTTCAAGTAAAGTAGCAAAATTGGTATGACAAACGAGTATTTATGTCATTTTCTTACAAACTAAACATTTTTTGACCGTCACATCTCCGATTTGGCTGAAATTTTTTTTACGAATTCTACTTTTAAAAAAAAAATATAAGATCGAATTTTTTTTTTTTCTTACGTATTTTTGATAATACAAGCGATCAAAAATTTGATAAAAGCGAGATTTTTGGCTTGGAATAATTTTCTTTTTATATATAAAATAAGACTAATTTTCAAAAATTCATAACTCCGGTTCTAAAGGAGCTAAAAGTTGATTTTTTTTATTTTAAAAGTAAAAACATGAATTTAAAGACAAACATATGTAAAAAAAATTTACAATAATTTTCATATTGTTATGAACAATTTAAATTTTTAAATAAATTTTTAACAATGAATCCCACCACATAGCATGTTTTTAAGTATAACCATCGTATTCTACGCCCACTTTTCCATCGAAAATGCTTTTTTCATAAATGGAGTAACGATTATTACTTTAGCAAAAAAATCAAATAAATGGGTGCGGTACCTGACGTCCACACCCCAAGTTGCAAAGTACACCTCATATTCTCGCCTCTTACCATTGTTCTCTGTACTATATTACAAATTGTGCATATAGTATGTTTTACATTTTTAATTGAACGATACTATTTATTATGTATTAAAGTTTTATAAGAAATTGGGGAGAAACAAATAAACAATTATATTATTTTAAAGAAACAAGTCATGTATTAGGATTTCAATTCAATAGTTTTTTGCGTGAACATTTCTTTAACTTAATATAATATTAGTGCAAATATTTATTATTGTAATGTTCACATTTTACTCGAAAATTTTCACCATGTTTTTTTTTTCGTACAAAGAGAATGGCTTTGCTTCCAACTCTTGAAGTAAGATAGGAATCATACAATGATATTTAAAAGTTTTTTTTATCATTACAGCTTTTTCAAAATATGCTGATAGTTGTTTCTCTTCTTCTTTGTACGCATCATTGGTTACGGATCGGATTATTTACTCTCTGAAGACTTGCACTAGCAGCAAGTCTTTTAGAGTTCCACCTACTCCGTCACAAGGTCTTTTGCCATGTGATGTGGGGAAAAAGTGCCACTTGGCTGCCATTTAAAAATCTTCTGCGTGGTGCAAAAGATTTATAAAACTTTTTTTTATTTTTGTACTGTCCACTAGCCAACAAAACTTGCAGTAATTATACAACGAACATAAAAGTATTAGCATGCACAGCAGCGATCTCATAATCAGGAGGTTCCAGGAGAACATATTTATACAAGACACTAATTCACTATTTTACATAAAAAAAAAAAAAAATTTTATCCATGGCGTGGACAGGTATAGCTTCAATATTATTACCTAAATTAATGATGAGTCATAGAACGTGAAGATTGCCTTTGGATTTGAGTAGTATTGACATTTTTTTTTTAGATAGAAAATCTGATAAAATAAAATAACGTGAAGTAGATGGAATCATTTAGGATGAAGCATCTATGATTCCAAAAAAAGCATTGGAAATAGTAGATAAAACTTTGCAAGATTTAAGTGACAATAAATTATTATTCAGTGGAAAAATGATAATTTTAGGTGGCGATTGTAGACAAATTCGTCCTGTCATTAAAAATAGTTACAAAAAAGAAATAATTTAAAAAACGATTAAATGTTTACGTGTTTGGATTTATTTTACAGTATGAAGATGTAAAACAAACGTACGGACTAAAAATTACAATTTTTCTTCATTACTATTTCAATTTGGAGAAGGAAAAATTGAAACATTTAAAATACCAGAAAGTTGGTTAACGAACGATGTCTGTTCAAAAATTTAAAATGATAATAATAATTTTATTAACCCGTGTTAGTTAAACAACTCATAATGAGTATACTTTATATTTGAATAATAAAATTTTATATAAAATGCCTGGTATTTCTGAACGTGTTACCATATAGATTATACTATTCATAAAGGTATAGATTAAACACATGATAGTATAAATTTAAATTTTCCAGTAGAAATTTTAAATAATATTAATGAAGTACTTTCACCTCACGAAATAAATTGAAAAGTTAGAGCAATCGTTGTGTTCACCCAGTCAAAAATTTATAGCTATAATTGCTCCTATTAATTATAGCTATAATAACCTATATGACCTGTACAATACAGCTATAAATATAGCTATAAATTACAGCTGTAAATTTTTCTCAAATAATGAATAAAAGTTGGTTTAAAATTTGATTTTTTTAAAGGTGTTTGAATCAATACTGACGTTATCATTAGAATGATAACATTAAAACTGAAGGCCTTAAGGATTTTCAAACAATTTTGAGAAAACTTAAAATTGATTATGATTTTTTTAAAATAATTATTCTAAAATACTCCAAGCTCCTAGTTTTGATGTTATGTATTGTACAGGTTATTATAGCTGTTATATAGGTAATTATAGCTTTAATTATAACTATAATTTATAGGTGTAATAATAGCTATAAATTTTTTACTGGGAATCCGAAACTTGAGTATATCAGATGGATTATGTAATGCTACAAGACTACGTTTCAATAAACTATTTAAATACAACATTTAATTAAAGCAGAAATAATAACAAGAAGGAAAAAGGGAGAAAAAGTTTTTATTTATAGAATATCTTTCAACACAGGGAGTTCTTCTTCACTACCATTTATACTTTACCAAAAACAACTTTCTTTGGTACTCAAATTTTCAATGACAGTTAATAAAGCTCAGGTTCAAAGTTCTGATAATGTTGGAATATATTTTTAAAAATCATATTTTTTCACAGTCACGCATATATAGCTTTTCCAAGAGTTCGAAATCCGAACAATATTTTTATTCAAAATGAATCAGATAACAAATTTGAAATTCAAAATGTAGTTTGGAAAGAAATATTAAATTTATAAAGAAATTATCATATATATAGCCTATACTTAAAATGATCGTAATGAACCATTATATTCCTTCTAATACTATTTTTTAGTTAAATTTATCAAGTAGTATAATAATAAAGCTTTATATGGTGATTTTTAAGAAAAAATAATGTTTTCTCACTTTTTTTTGCAAAGAGATAGTTATATTTTAGATTGTCTAATTAATTAAAAGCTTTTTTTCCTTATAAGTGTTTTTCATACGATAAAAAAATATTGTATCATAAAATTTAAAGACTCTTCTTTTGGGTCAAGGTAGTGGGGGATTGGCGCGCGGAGCGCACAGGAGGGCGAAACCTTACTAGTATATATTCGTATATTACGGCTTCGCCTCGGGCGACACCTTCACGCAGCCGTCCATCAGACACCTTACGGCCGAGTGACGTACACGATTTTTCGTCATCCCATATAGGAAAGTTTGTTGGATAGGTTAATATAGGTTTTAACGTATTGAATAAGTCCTTTTTCATATAAAGCGCGAGACTTTCAAAGTAACAGTCCAATAACAATGGAAATTTGCTCACTATCACCTATAAGTAACTCTGAATTTAAAATAAAGTTTGTGAAAGCATTTAATGTTAATTTCGAGTACATGTGCACAAGAGACGAAAAACGGATTATACGGTAAACGATAAGTAAGAAAAGGTAAAAAACCAGGCAACGCTATAATTAATATAGGCGCGATTCGACTCAACGCAACGACAAAGGCAGATAGGTAATAGGAAAAGGCACTGGAAAGACGATATGCACATGCATCTGGCCGTGAAAAAAAAAAAAAAAAAAATCACGTGGCAATCATATACATATAGATACAGATAATCGTTATACATCCCATATATATATAGATTTAGAAATTTGCTGTGCTGTCCGAGAACACGGACCTCGTAGAAGGGCCTCGCTCAGCGGACGTAAAGAGATCCAGCGGCCGTACATTTGTCGCATTACGTCCTACTAAGTGGGCGTAAACAACAAACTTTACTGTTGAGGATGACGAAAATATAAATTTCGAACCTTCTTCCCCAAGTCCTTATACGTAGCACCATCGATATATGTGTCCAGTTATACATAGTTTTTCCCTTTATACGATTGGTCCTGCCTTTTTTAGATCAACATAGTGGCAGCCAATAAAAAACGCGGACATTTATTCCAATCACTTTTTTAAGGATCATCAGATTCAATTTGGTTGAGGGAATTGTGAGATACAACTGACCACACACACAAACACACACACACACACACACACACACACAAACAGAGTTTTTTTTAGATTGTAAACGAATTTATTAATGCCAAGGGTGAAACACCCGAATGGCAACACACCAAGTAATACATAAATAAAGAAGTACAGTAACAGCAATAAGTGTAACAAGTATAGGGTAAAAACTTAAGTGTAACATATTAGCAATTGAACTACATAAACATAAGTACAATAGATTGCATCTATTAGATATGGTGCTAGTTTACAATAAATTATAGGCATTTAAATAACATACAGTTAAACAAAAATAGCTACGCACTTTGCCAAATTTCATATTTATGAATAGTAACGAATAATTTTTATTTTATTTTTCATTTTTCATACCATGCCATCGGCCTCGACTAATAATCGCCTGTACAAAGAACTCTTAAATTCATTTAAAGTTTCGGATAAACGGATACGCGCCGGTACAAGGTCCCAAAACCGCATAGCCATCTGCGAAAACGACTGCTCGTGTGTGGCGAGAGAGAGAGAGAGAGAGAGAGAGAAAAAAAATTGTCTCATCGGCCGTTATGGAGTTGGTTCCCAAAATCAGAAAAAAAAATACTCGTGTTATTTTAGCACGTAAAAAAGCAGCTGTAGTATTTGATTAGTTTACAAGTAATCTTTTTATTGTGTAAAATGGAAATACATCTCAGTGAAAAAGAAAAAACGATTTTGCGTGTTAATAAGTACAATTTTGGATTTCGAAAAAAATTTGAAAAGGGGTCCTATAATGAAGCAAAGGACATCGTTGAAACATCAAGTAATCAACACGAACATGAACAAGTGGACGAAGCCGTTCAAAATTGGCGAGATATTAGTGACAAACTCGTCAAAATTACTATCAGTCCGGAGCCTGAAGAAAGTGTTACGGAAAAAATATTGAACGTATTAGTATGAAAGACATTACACATCATTTTTTATGGCCGGGAATCAACTCCTGTATGAATTCTAATGAGCTGGGAACCAACTCCATAATGATTATATCTGGAGAAATGAACCAGGAACCAATTCAGGATCGCCGGTCTCATCATAACTTCAAATGGAAAGTGTGGGCTATGACTTAAAATTATCTATTTACTACTAAATACTATTAATCTGAATAACATAATAAATAAGTGCACCTACAATTTACGGATCAGGTATATGTTAGTTTTAAGATAAATATTATTCAATATTAGGATAATTTATCATACCGTAGAACAATATGTTGTATAGAAAAATATCTCAAATATTACCCCAGCGAAAATTTGAAATAGTAACTAAGTGTAAAAAAAAGTAAACATGTGTAGTCATATGCCATGACCCGCAAGAAAACGTAAGAAAATGTAAGAAACTGTAATATTCTCATGGATTTCGGACGTTTCTTACATTTCATTATGTTTTGTTACGTTTTGTCATGATTTATCATATACTATCACACTATTAATTTTTTATAATAGTTACTCGATTTTTCTTCATTAATAGTAAATTTTATTCGAAAATGTAAGAAAATGTGTCTAAAAGTTATAAATTATAATAAAATGTAAAAAAGTGTAATAAACTGCCACAAAATGTCAGCTGTTACAAAATATTACAGATGACAACATTTCCTTACGATTTATTAGAGTTTATTACAGTTGCATTATCACGAGATTCAAGAGCCTTTTTAGAATCATAATAAAACGTAACGAGTTGTAAGGTATTGTATTGAGTTGTAGTAGACTATAATCAAACGTAACAAAACGTAAAAAACTGTAACAGTGGTCCGAAATCCAACACAGTATCACAGAAATTTATGGTTTGTTACGTTTTCTTACATTAATTTTTTCTGTTGGGGTACCATTTACTACGCATGATTTAAGTGATATACATAAACATGAGTTCACTGTGTAAGTTTATGTCAATCAGAAGAAAATCAGCTATTTACATGTCATCGCCTACACTGCTAATCACAATTTTTAGAGTTTTACTTCTGTAGGCGCACTATACATGCACAAGAGTGAGTCAAGGATTTCAATGTTTCTCCTTCAAAAAATTTTTTAATGGAATCGTTAATTTTTACTTTCGTTTACGATCCCGGGATTGAGAAATAAGTGACACAAATAAATTTTTTATTTTCATTCCTAAGAAAAAAACCACACTTTTCACCGGGCTTAAACTTACGACCTTTTTCATACTAACCTATCACGACATTCACTCAACCATGAGCTATGCCTGAAAGGAGGATACCTTTTACTTTTCTTAAATTATTCAAACTTATTTTCAATTTAAATATAAATTTACTGTGTAATAATTAATTCGTTTAAAATGTATAATTTATTGTACACAGTTGATCATGTCAAGGTATAATTAAGTAATTTTTTTCAAAACTTCGAAAAATGTTTTTTAGTAGCAGTATTTCTATACGTTAATAAACATTTATTTTATTTCTAATAATTCGTTAATTTCAAAAGAAATACATATATGAATAATTGTTTATAAATTTTTTTTATTTTTTTCGAAATTCTTTCAAGCAGTTTCTTATTTTTCAATATTTTTTTTACTGATGGTTTATTTATATGACATTCTATAAATCTATTTATTTATTTTCATTGTTCATCATTGTCCATCACAGTTAGCGAGGAGAAAGTTCAGAGAGGTGAGGAAATCACAAATATGCAGCAACGCTGGCAATGAGGGAGTATCAAAAAACTGGCTACCAGAGGGCAGCATGTAGCTCGGCTAGCAAACCCCCACTATTTTCCCTCAGTAACACTAGGATAATGTATTCGTGTATATTGCGGATACTGTATGTTTGTGCATACTGATATAGGCTATACGTACAGTAAATATTATGTATAAAATTGTATTGGTCAACTTAACAAGCTAATGTATTATCAGCTGACTCAGCAATCAGCTTGTCAACAAAAGCAAAGTATTAGCAGCGCGTTCCTTTTAAAATGCAAGATGAAAGCTAATACGGAAAACTTACTTTAAAGCAATTTCAAGAGCTCTTGAAAAAAAAATGCTTTAATTTTGGGCAGGAAAAAGAAGCTCATCGATAAGTAACAAAGATTTTTAGGTTAAGCTAAGGACAGCAATGTCATCCATTAACCTGATGTGTTATTTGTTGGATATATTCTCTAGATTGATTTTTTATGAAAAAAATTGAGTTTTTTGTTTTTTTATATACGAACCAAGCGAAGACATATTTATGTTTTGATATGTAAATGTACTGCTTTTGCTGCTGTTGCTGTTGTATTGTCAGCTCTTATGCTTTCTGCTATAATAGTATATTATATACACAGTACACGCATATACATTGTCGTAGTTTAGTGAGGGAGAAAAGTGGGGGTTGGCAAGCCGTACAGTGGGTCCAGGGATAGTGCGGCAGAAAGGGTCACGTGGTCCTGATTGGCTCTGCCATTTTCAGCACCTCCCACTATTTTCCAGTATATATAGATGTGCAGTCATGTACCGAAATCGTTGCAGGGCCTCTTCTGTAATTGTGCTGCCCCTGCGCACGTGCGCAGTGGAGGAAAAGGGCAATTGTAGAATGGCCCTCTGGTGTGGTGATGTGAAATGTTATTTATAAGCTAATTCAGCTTTTATCCATGAAAATTTCCTCATTCAAATGTTTAAATTTATTTCGTATTCGTATTAGCTCATTTCTCATGCATGATAGAACTTTATAGTGTATATGGGGCCAAAAAATATAAAATCATTGAAATGACAAATTACGTAATTTCAAATTGACCGCTACTGACATGTGCTGTAAATGGCGGCTATCTGCCGCACTGTTGCTGGACCCACTGTAGCAAGCCGAGCTACATTCTGCCCTCTGGCGGCCACTTTTTTGATACTCGCTCGTTATATTACTCGTATGAATGTACTTACATGAATGCTTTTACGCATTCTCAACCCCTTAGTTTTTTATTTTATTGTAAAATCCACTTGTGCATTTATTTAAAAATTTAATCTGTTTATCTTACAGTATTGTATTGTACGAAAAAATGGGTCGATTTCTACAAATCCATTCCTTATAGATACAATTTTTAGTGATTCTTTCATATCGTGACATGTCATATTTTTTTTAAATCAAACACAAAAAGTGGTACGTTGATATGATTATTAATCATTTACTATACATACATTATCATGCTTGCAATATATCTTATTAACAGTGTGTTAATCGTTTGTTTCATATGATTGAATAATCATTTATTAATAAAAATATTTTTTCAATACTTTTAAGCCCTTCTTTTAAATATAAGAATAAGTATGTGAGCGCATGTGACAAATAAGAGCACGACGTTAGAAATTTTATGTCTAGAAAGTTGTTTTTGATATATTATTCTGTATAACTTTTTTATTTATTAAATATTTATTAAAACTACACTAAGTAGCAAATATCCAAATTTCAAGGACAGTTGTATCACCTTCGATAAATTGTCGCGTGTCATTTAATACATCGTTTCGTAAAAGATATATCTACATTTATACATTTATCTGCCAGAGATGTATAACTTCATACTTGGATACTCCACTGACCACTGGTTTTTTATGAGACAATTTTTTATCGAATTATTCCATTTCTGAGATGATTTTTCGTATACCAAGTGCAAGTTACAACTTGTTTCAAATAGTTTTCACGACTATATTTCTTAGTCAAGTGTGTCTTAAAATTCATTCATTTGTTTTTTTATTTTAATTTCATATTTTCTTTATCTTTCAAGTTTCAGAAATTCTTCATGACGCAAATACTAATTATTATTATTAATTTTTTTTTTTTTTAAACATAATTTTAAAAAGAAATTAAAATTCAAGTTTAGAAATAGTTGCATTTGAAAAGAATTATTTTCTATTTATAATAGTTTTCTATTTATTTATATTTTTCTATTTATAATAGTTTTATAGTAGTTTTGTCTATTATTCAGAATAGTCGATTAAACATAAATATGTAAAACTCGTGATAAAAAATTTGGATGGAATTTGGATTCAATAACCACGATTAAAGTACAATTAAATTAAAGAAAAAATCAGGATACGATTGTTTGAAGCAACGTCGTGCTAATTTTTAAATCTTATTTTCCGTGTATCGTACTTTTGCTAAATATTTATTGTTGTTCCGGTAAATTTTTAATTTTATACTTTATAAGGTCTTGTGTGGCTGCGGTCCTAATAATTATAATGATAAAATTGTAACATGTAAGCATATATTTCCTATCATAGAACTCTGAATCTTAAAATATGAAATTTAACTAGAATGTATGAAACTTCAGCATTATGTCTGCAGTGAAGACCACTGCCATGCCTTTTTAGTTACAACACCGATTGTACTCAGATACTTATATTAAATTATTACTTATTATTCGTTGTCAATATTTCATACAATTTGCTCCAAGCATAAACCTGGAGGGCATGAAACGATATGCGCCAGCACACATTGTGTCGATTGAGTGAAACTTAGTTGGTATGTGTGTACCCTGTCTACGACAATCAGGTGAGATGTCACCGGAGATCTAATATCAAAATCTTACCTGAGAAATCAACCATGATTTAAAAAAAAGTGGCCTTACAAAAACAAAAACCAATTAAAAATCAATTTTACTGTATTCTAAGCTGCCCCAGTGGTCAGATATTATTTTGATGTTATATCAAAAAACACATCTTTTAAAGTGTTTTACATGAATTTTAGAAAATAAAATAAATTTCTTTAATTCTCAAATGAGATCTCAAGAGCTTGATCTTAGATAAGATCTCACCTGAAAATTAAAAATAAATTAATTTAATATTTAAAAATCGACATGTAAGACCTTTAAAGATGTGTTTTTTGATGTATCATCCAAATGGTATCACTAACGGAGCAGCTTTGAATACTGTAAAATTGATTTTTAATTTATTTTTTTTCAATCAAGTACACGTTTTATACAATCTCAGCTGAGATCTCAGGTGAGATGTAGGAATGAGATAGTCACCTGAGATCTTAGGTGAGATCTCACCTGATGTTCGTTGACAGGATAATCATGATTGTGTTCGTGTAATTGTATTATAATATATAATTTATTTAAATCAATTATGCATTTTAACTTACTTTCGATTGAGAGGAAACATATTACCAATGTTACCGTCACTTTCATCACCAGCTGTATTATTGAGTGCACCATTTGATGAAGGTGATTTAAAAACATTCACTGGCCTTCTTGACTCTAAAAATGTATTAACTCCAGCTGGTGACTGATGCACATTTAATGTAATTGATGAGGAAGCTGTATTATCTACATCATCCACAGGTAAGCAGTTAACTAAAACACTGTTATTGTTTGACTGTTGGCCTAACATTGCTCTCCTTTTCAAACAAGCATTCCTGGAAAAATGAAAACATTAAAAATTTTTTTACAAAAGAGATACCATACATTTCTTTTTAAAACAGGTGTATTAAAAATACTATGGTCATTAACTTAAAAAGTATAATTTTCACTTCAAAATACTTTGATCAAATAATTTACCTGTGAGATGCTAAGGCCTTAGAAGAGTGCCCAGCAAGTTTCTCTGAACACAAGTGACACTGTGCACCAACCAATTTTCCAGCCTCATCTGTAACTATCAAATGTAACTATAATTCATCTTCCAATGAAATAAAAGTATGGTCCGTGCCGTTTTAATGATATTACAATATAAAAAAAAGTTTTCCATGCTTTAAATAAATGTATACGTTATAAAATTCTACACACCTTTTTGCATATTTAAATTTCTGATTTTTTTGTGTTTTTATCATGTTAAGGTTGTTGAGGTAATTATTACTGTGAACTGACAATAATTAATGATAGTGTTTGAAGAACGACGTTTTTCTGCGATACTGAATTGATTGAGTGACACTGAGTGTCATAAAAATTCTGAGGGGGCCATAGAGAAAAATCAGTCAGAGCCACACAGTGTACATTATTTATTATTACCTCAATATTACTGTGGCATGACTATATTTCACCACAAGCCGCGCAGCACAAAAACAACTTTCAAAGACACCCCTTCGTGTCGTCGTATCGCTAAGGGTATCGTGATACGCCGAATCTCCATATTGTTACGGAACAAGCTTCAGGGGATCTCGTGTAGATGGGGAGCAGGTAATTCCGATTTTTTGAATAAATGGATTAAAGAGTCTGAAATATTGTAGTTAAATGCTTAGGTGCACTCTATTGTATAGTCAGTTTTACGCCGATGAGCCAATACGTGGGCGCTGTCTTGACTGAACCAAGTCACGTCTGCGACAATATACATATAGGTCATAGGTCTTATGGACAGGTCACGTGACGTTTTAGGATCCTAACTTAAGATGTTAAAAGTAGCACAAATGCTAATATGTATGTTATTATGTTGCAGGAATGGTCTCCCATAGTGCTTGGTAGTAAACTAAGCTGAAAAGAAAGTGAGCATCTAATAATGGCAATGGCTTTAAGGTACAATTGGTCTCAAATTTGTCTAAAAAGTCAACTAGACTTGTTGGATCTGCATTTTCCAACCCCAGTGTACAAGTCTAAATATCGATTTTTAAAGTCATTCCCAGATTGTGAGCTTCAAGAACATTTTTTCTGTTCTTCCTGTAATTTACTATTACAACTAAATGAAAATCATCAAGCAACTTGCTCGCATTGCGAAAAACAGTATAATAAAAAAGAACTCAAAGCCGAAGGATCCTGTTTTTTATACATTCCATTAAAGAAGCAGTTGCAAGATTTATTGAGTAGTAATATAAGTCAACATTTAAGGAAAGATATTGATCATTGTGATGTGACAAATAGTAACGTCTATAAGCACTTACGGGATAATTATCTTATAAAAGACAATGATATTACTATTCAGTTTAACGTCGACGGAGTGAATTATTTCAAAAGCTCCAAAAGAAGTTTATGGCCTATATTGGTGTCAATTAATGAACTTCCGTATCGTATACGAAAAAATTCAATTTTAATTTGTGGTTTATGGGAAGGTACTAAGAAGCCAAATATGAATATGTACTTACAACCATTTATTAATGAACTGATTGAGCTTCAAGAAAATGGCTTGAAATTCACGCGTTTTGTTGAGAAAGATACGATATCTGCAAAAGTTCATCTTATTCTATGTACGATAGACTCAGTTGCTAGACCTATGGTACAAAATATGATTCAATTCAACGGTCGTTATGGCTGTTCCTATTGCTATCATAAAGGTAAGCAAATTGCCATAGGTCGAGGTCACACAAGAGTTTACGACTATCGTATAGCGCAGCGGCGTAATAAAATGGAACATGATTTTTATGTTAGAAAAGCTACTGGAGGTAAAAAAGTAAAAGGGGTCAAGGGTCCTTCCCTTGTATCACTTTTACCTTCATTTGACATAATCAAATCATTTCCACCTGATTACTTACACAGTTGTTTGCTTGGTGTTGCTAAATTATTCTGTTCAGCTTGGTTTGATTCAAAAAACTCTAACAAAGCTTACTATTTAGGCAATAAAGTAGAAGAATTCAATACAAGGTTAATGTCGATAAGAGTTCCTTGCGAAATAACTAGAAGACCCCAACCAGTAACAAACAAATTAAAAGCTAGTGAATGGAAAAATTTTGTTATTTATTATTCCGTTCCATGTCTAATTGGCTTGTTAGACAACAAGTACGTAAAACATTGGAATAAGTTTGTTACAGCATTAAGTACATTTTTAAGAGAAAAAATTTCTCCTGAACAATTTTCCCATGCTAAATCAGCTTTACACGAATTTGTACGTGATATCACTAAATTATACGGAAAGGAGTACATGGAATTCAATGTGCATTTGTTGACCCACTTTCCTGAATATATACATAGATACGGAGCTTTGTGGGCGTGGTCAACATTTCCATTTGAAGGTTTCAACGCTGTAATTAAAAATTTATTCTCTGGCACGCAGTGCGTTCCAGAACAGATTTGTAAAGCATATTTTAGATTAAGGTACCTCAAAAATAATACCAGTGTTTTCAGTAACCCAAATTGTAATGAAAAAACAGTGTCTTTTTTTATAAATTTGATGAATGAGTGTCACGTAAAAAATTGTATCGAATATCAAGAAGATTTACACTTATTTGGCAGTGGAAAAAACATAATGTTACTGGGGCTTCAAACGTTTGTTGTCGAAAAATTGCTTGGAGAAACTATCGAGGTAAATTGCAAATCTTACAATCGATGTATTGTAAAACATACTTTAATTCATGTAAATTCATACCAGCGATTAAAAAAAAGAAATAACAGTGTAGTTTTGACAAACGATAAGACTATTTTTACAGTTACACATGTTCTGTGTGTAACAACAAAATCGGAGAATAGCACGATTGTACTTCTTGGTACCAAAATGGCTATCTGTGAAAATGAAGTATTGTGCAGGAGTAACGTATTTTCATCAGCCGCATACTCTTATGTAGCAGAAGAAACAAATAATTTATACTGCTGTCACGCGTTCGATGTACAGTCTAAGTGCGTTAAGATAGCGTACGTTGACAAATTTTGTATTTTTCCGCTTGTGAATAAAATTGAAACAGACTAGATATACATTGTAAAATAGTATTTTCAATACTAAAGCAATACATCATTATGATTAAAAACATACGAAAGCAATGAAACACCATTTTATTATAATATAAAGCATAGGCTTACTTTTAATGTTTTATTATTTGTATTTAAGTTTTAATCATTAAAAAACTGTTTAATAATTTATGTGTAATAAAACTGAAATATTTGTATAATGTATAAATAAGATTAAAGTTTTAAACAAAAATATTTGCAAAGAAGTTTAAAAAAAATTAGTCCACCCCAAAAATTGGTCAAAATTTAAGGCACTAACATCACAATTATTTGCATTCAAATTGCAAAAGTTAAGCAAAAAATTTTGGAAGACATCCTGCAAGATTTTTTGGATAACTATTTTTACATTTCATTGTCTTCTTAGTTTGAGAGACATTCATTTGTATATGTTAAATGCTGTATAACGTGCCTACTTCAGAAGATTTTTTCAAAATATTTTTGCTTATATTTTGCAATACATCTTGCAGAGAAACTTGCAATGATTCTTGCATCGCGAAATCTATGCAAGACATGATGCAAGAAATAATGCAAAATAAGTTGCAATAAATTATGCATTGTGTTATGCAAAGTATATTGCAAGAAGTTTTGCAAGATTTATTGCAAGATTTATTGCATAATTTCATGCAATAAACTATCGTAAGGGTTCACCCCAGGTTACCTACTGACAGGCGCTACAGTTATTTATTAGAATTTCATTAATACATAAATTAGCTGTAAAGCTCTCTGGATGATTTAATTACTGTTGCTTATGCTATTAATGCAATACGAATAATTTGCATTACATTTTGAAGGTTTATTTGCAACTTTATGATTATAATTAATTTTTTTGTTTATAAACTGACACACACACACATACATTTAATATTTGTGTTTCCCTTAATGACACATGCATTGTTATATAATTATCTAGTCATAAAGCAAATTCTAAATTTAGCCGTATTTTTGGAAAAGAAAAATATCATACACTACCATATTAATATGATACATTAGGTATCAACTATCTATATTATGTCCAACAGTGCTATGCAGTATCTGAAGCTATTTACTGTAAAGGTTAAAATATGAGGTATCACTTCAAGAATAACACAACTTTTATGTGAGAAAAAAGCCATAGGCACAAAAAACTCACCTTTATTATATACAGTGATAAAAAAGGATCTATTGATCTAACACATTTTGATCCATAATTACATATTAACAGATATAATACATATTTACATAAGCAATAAATATTTATACATATTATACATATTTACATGTCCATCAACAAACAATACACATTTACATATATACATTTGTATACATATTCACAGCCATACGTTTGTATATACATACTTATTCATACGTATTCATTTAGACATATATTGACACTTGAATAATGACTTGAGGGGCAGTGGATACTTACACGATCTTTTAAAAGCTAATCAATGAGTGGGAATAAAAACTCCAAAATGGCGGATGTTTCTTTGAGCAACGTTTTGTTGGTCTTAACGCCAACCTCATCAGTCTCACTTTATTAACAAAAAAACACAAAAAAATTGGTAATTAACATTGTTGGGTGAGTACTTACAATAGTATATTTCTTACCTAGGGCGGAAAGTACAACTTGCGCGCCCGAAGGGCGCGGTTTTTGTATATTTCTGCCCAAGGTGTGAATGACATTTTTTGTATCAAAGGCGGAAAGTGCTACTTTTCGCCTGTGGGTACACTTTCCGCCCGCCAATTATTTTTCACCCTAGGGAGGGAACAAACTTTGGGTCCGGTAGGACCAAAATGTCTCTTCCCACCCGTGAGTGAAAAATAATTGGCGGGCGGGAAGTGTACCCACAGGCGAAAAGTTGCACTTTCCGCCCTTGATACAAAAAATGTCATTCACACCTTGGGCAGAAATATACAAAAACCGCGCCCTTCGGGCGCGCAAGTTATACTCTTCACCCTAGGTAAGAAATATACTATTCCTACTTCGGGCGTTTTAGAGTGTGGTGTGCCCGTAGTAAGAAAAATAGGGTTTGCACCAGGTGCGCCACCAAGTACTAAAACTACTATAACCATAAACATATCCAAAAAATTATTGTATGCAAGTAGTCGAATATGGAATATACATATAAATATTATAAAATTAAATAGTTTATCAGATCTATTATTTTCTTATGAAGATCGTAACACACTGTTGGTAAGCTGAAACGAATAAAAAATAAAAAATACTCCCAATGAAAATTACAATTTACTAATTTACAATGTACGTGCTACAATACAAAATTTCTATTCCTTACAATTAATTACGTTATTATATATATATATATAGTTAAGATATTTCTAAGTAGACGCCCTACACTGTAATTTACAAAATTTTTTGTGGTTTCTGTGTTAATAAAGTGAGCCTGATGATATTGGCCTTAAGACTGACGAAGCGTTGCTCAAGCAAACATCCAACATTTTGGAGTTCTTTTTACTGGGTATAAAGTTTTTCCTATCATGTTTCTGATTGCCTTGTCCAGAGAAATCAATTCTTGACAAGCATCGCTCATAGCTAAATATTCAGCTTGACAAGTAGAGAGAGTTTCATACGATTGTTTGTGGCTTCTCCAGTTTATAGTGTCTCCAAAAAGCTTTATAATAAAACCTTCTGTTGTTGAAGAATCCTCCAAGTCTCTGAAGCTGGTATCAGTCATGGCATATAAGTTATCTTCTTTTCCTCTGAATATCAAACTCATATCTAAAGTACCTCTGATGTATCTGAACACTCTTTTGACATCTTTCCAATCTTTTTCAGTGGGTTCCAATTGTCTTCTAGATAGGTAATTAACTGCATATGAAATGTCTGGTCTGGTAGCTCCTGCCAGATAGAGAAGACTTCCAATTGCCTCTCGATATGGAGCTTTTGTCCGCTGCGCTACTCCTGCAGTAGTAAGCTCTGAATTTTTAAGTTCTCTATTATTTACTTGTCTAGTTACCATTGGAGTTCTCTGAGGTTTGCTATCAAGCATGTTGAATCTTTCCAAAATTTTCTTCGTGTATTCTGATTGGGAAAGTGTTAAAATTCTTTGACTTCGGTCTCTGGAAATTTTTATACCTAGAAACTGTTTTGGTTCTCCCAAATCTTTCATCTGAAATGTTGTACAGAGTTTAGATTTGATTGCCATTAATCTACTTGCGTCATTTCCAGCTAACAGGATATCATCTACATACAGTACTAGAATAATCATCTGATTATTTTTACGCCAAGTAAAAAGACAAGGTTCGTTTATGTCTTTTTCTAAGCCTAGTTTTATTGCTTCTTCGGTGAAGCGTTTATTCCATCTCTTTGGGCTGATTCGAAGACCGTAAATCGATCTTTTAAGACGACAGACCTTTTTGCTCTTGAATTCTTCTTCGCACTCTATTCCTTCTGGGATTTCCATAAATATGTCTTCTTCTAGTGTCCCATTTAGGAAAGCGGACTTCACATCCATCTGACAGACGTCTAGGTCGTATTTGTTGACTATAGCTAGTGCTGCTCTGATAACTGCCAGTCAAGATACTGGGGCATAAGTTTCTCTGAGTTCATACTCCCTCCTGTCTTTACAACCTCTGATAACTAATCTTGCCTTGTAAGTTATTTTACCTTCTGAGTCCAGTTTCCTTTTGAATACCCATTTCGAATCTATCGTGTGTACTTTAATACCATTTTTATCCAGGGAGGGTCGATCTATTATTTCCCACACGTTGTTAGATTCCATGGATTTGAGTTCATCAGTGATTGCTTCCAGCCACTTTTCTTTATCAACTGAAGTAACCGCTTCTCTGAAGTTGATAGGATCTTGATTTGTTCTGGCTATAAAAACATGAGTCAGTTCATCCTCTGAGTTTATGTTTTCTAAGTCGGTAATTCTTTTTAATGTGAAATTGATGTCAGGAGACGTATCTTTTTGCGCCAACCTCAACTGGGACCATGTTGGTCTGTTAATTCTAGCTGTTCTGTCTGGCAGCTTTCTCGTCTTTGGCTCGATCTCTGCTGTCGTCTGATCAGCTTCTCTTTTCTTTGGTCGGCCTCTCCTAGCCTTGCTAGACTCGTGTGCATGATTAGGTTCTAGTATGTCTTCAGAATGTAGAGTTTTGTCATTTTCTGTCTCTGATTGGAAATTCCAGTTTTCCAAGATCTCGGTTTCATTGAGTTTTGTATTTCTTCTGATGTCTTTATATACTATTTTTTCATTAAACTTGACATTTCGAGAAATGAAGAATTTCTTGGTCTCTGGATGCCATAACAGGTACCCTGTTAGGGTAAAACCTACTACTATGGCTTTGAGTGCTCTCTCTGAGAATTTTGTTTTGGTTATTGGGATTTTAGCATATGCTAAACACCCAAAGCGTCTGATTTTGTCTAAATGGGACTTCTGACTCTGATTTATTTTACTTATTGGTGTTTCGGAATTAATACTTGAATGAGGAGTTCTGTTGTATATATGAGTGGCCACTTCAGTAGCCAATGACCACATGCTAGCGGGTAGTCCTGAATCGAGCATGAGTGCTCTAATTTTCCATTGAATGGATTTATTGAATCGCTCTGAAGTGCCATTAAGTTCAGGAGTGTGTGGTGGAGAAAATTCCCCCACTATCTTTTCTTTTTCCATAACCTCTGAGAACTTTCCTCCAGTAAATTCTGTTCCATTGTCTGTTCTAATATAACAAACCTTGGCATTTGTACCTAATAAACTTCTGACATGTTTGAGGTACTCTTCCAAACAGTCACCTGCCTGGTTTTTGTTTCTGACGGAGTATGCTTTGGCATCTCTAGAATGATCGTCTATAAAGACTATGATAAAACGGTTATCTCCTGGGTACGAGTCTGGTTTTATGGGACCCATTGTATCTACATGTATTCTTTCTAATGGTCTGTTGGCTTTGACTCTAACCTCTGTGAAAGGTAATTTTTCCATTTTGGCTAATTTACATGTTTCACAGTCCATTATTGAATCTGTGAATTTTACTTTTGATAAAATGTCCTCAGATTTTTGTAATTGTTTTAAATATTTTAAAGATGCGTGTCCCAATTTAGTGTGCCACATCAGGCCTTCGTCTAACTTCTTCTGAATGTTAATAATGTTGTTGGAACTTACATCTGGTATAATTTTGTCGATTTCATCTGAATTTCTGTTGTCTAAATCAATGTAGATTTTTTCCAGTAGCAGATTGTTTGGTTTTAGTGAAGTATGATCTTCTGATTGCTCTTCTGAATTATTGAGTTCATCTTTCTTCTCCCTCCCAATCTCAGACTGGGTATTCTCTGGACTGATAGACTCATCCATAGACTCTGAGTTTTGACTGTTGAGAATATCCACAATGTCTGTCTGAGATTGTGTCATGAACTCGTCCAGTGAGACTATCTGTGCCGAGAACTGATATTTATTCCAATTTCTAGTTTTTACAGTGGTTTGATTTTCAACTTCTAACTCTATTATCCAGTTCGGTTTCTCATATACGCCTGAGATATATATTTTTCCCGTTTCCTTGTCAAAGATTTCTAGATATTTGTCATCTAAATAGATGCCTAAACCGGCATCGGCAAATTGTCTTAAGGAGATCAAGTTGTTGGAGATGTCCTTCGCAGCTATCACGTTTGTTAATTTAAACTGTTCATTTAAATTTAGTTTAAAAATTAAGTCGCCTTTCCCATCAATAATGATGTTGGCTGAGTCGTTTTTATTTGCACTTCTGATGAATTCATTGTTGCATTTTTTTAAATTTGTTAGGATAATTCCTTTGTTAACAACGTGATGAGTTGCTCCGGAATCAGCAATAAAAGATAATTTAGTTTTACCTCTGTAGTTATCTTTATGATTACCTGTTAACATAGCCTTAAATTTGGTTGCTTGTTGTTGTTTGGCTTGTGTACTCATGTTACCTTGCTTTTTATTTACACGGCCATTACCTCTGAATTTAAAATTACCGTTGCCTTTGCCTCTACCATTACCTCTGAGCTTGCTATTGTTTTTACCTTTATTATTATTATTGTCATTAGAATTATTTTTAACATACCCATCTTTAGGATGATTCCTGTTTGGGCATGCATCTCCCTTGTGGTACTCGAGATCCTGGCAGTAAAAACAGTACCAGAGTCCATACTGGCTTAGAGGACAGTTAATGAGTCTGTGACCGAGTTTGTTGCATCGGAAACACTTAGTGTCCTTATTTGCCTGGTCGTTGACTCTCTGACTGCCTGTAGCCATGTTGGCCCTGGCCTGCTCTGAATTCAACTCTGATTGATTTCTTTCAGCCTGCAATTGTATTAGACTTGTCTTCATGTCTTTAAGACTCATCTCAGTATTTGTGGTCTGTCGCCTAACCATGTTGGCTGTACGCAGCTCTGAGAATTTGTCTGCCACGGCTTGGTAAAAGGCTGACCTCTTTTCCTCCTCAGTCAGAGGTACCATACCGTCTGAGTTTTCATACTCTCTTACTATATGATCAAACCTGTCAATAAAGTCATTGACTTTCTCTTTCGTTGTAATTTTAAGACGATATAGTTTGGCTTTGACTGACGAGGCTGTTATATTGGCTTCAGCCATTCTAAAGGATTTTAATTTATTTATAATTTCTCTAGGGTCTACAATGTTTAGTACCTTCTTGTGATAGTATTCATCTAAGTGATTAATTAGCAATTCTCTAACTAGACTCTTCTTAAATTCGATTTCATCTGAAGTGTATTTATCAATTAAGTTACTATTTTCTATGAAATCTGAAAGATCATTAGTTTTTAATTCTGAAGTTAAGTGATCAAACCAAACATTGAAAGACCCTTTTTGAGTCAGAATGTAGTTTTTCTTAAAAAAAGGTTTAGAAGTATTCTTATTTGAATCAATTGATTTTCTGAGATTGTCTAGTGAATTATTTAGATTATCCAGTCTATCAGTGTCATCTAAGCTATCTCGATTATATGGTCTCTGATTAATGTTACCAAAGGGGTTTGGGAGAGGATTATTATGGAGAGTAAAGTCACTCATATTCGTGTTTCTTTGAAACCTCTGATCGTTAATGGTAGGGTTAAATAAAGGTGGTACCTCTGAGTTTCTATGGGCTCTCTGAGAGTCCTGGATGGACTCTGTGGCACGTGTCAAGCTGTCAATCTTAGTGGATACTAGATTGAGAGCTTTGGTCATGAGGTTGGCAGCCTGAACAAACTCCGGAATCTTTTCTGTCGCACTGGACATGGCGTCTGCCGCCCTTTCCATCTTTGTTGACAGTGTTATAAGCTTGTCAACCGCCGTATCCCAAGATTGGATTACTTCTGCTTGTTCGACTCCAACGTTCCTAATTTCAACAATCTCTGGTTGCTGAATGGTGTTGTCAGTGTCCTCTGATCTTAGTTGAGGGGTAGTCGTGTTCTCCGACAACTCTGAAATTGTGAATCATGTCTCTAGATTGTTTGGATTTTGCAGAAGTTGAAGCTGCTGGTTTTATATTGCCAGCACCTCGATAGGCCTCTCTGATATTAATGATTCACACTCTGATACTCTGGAAAGAACAAGTAGGAGAAAAAAATATTCTCACCTTCCTCTGAGTTGACAACTGGTAAATCTTGAGGACTGTCCCTTGGAGGTGTTTCGGTAAAGTTGGACTCTACGTTTATTTGGGACTCTTGGTCTTGTTCATTCTTCTGAGAAACAGCCCTCGTTGTTATTGTTGACACACATCTGAATATACCAAACACAAGAAATTAATATGCATGCATGCATTTATTATGTGGGCGTGTTCTCGTACACGGACGGCACTGCCTGCCCGGTTGGAATCAACACCTGGCTTGTTAGCCCCGCTAACCTCAAATCTCACACACGCGCTCCCTCCCAACTCGTGTCACCGCACTGCGTGTAACTCGAAAAAAACGTGGGAAAGAGGTGCACTCGCGCATGTAAAACCGAAGCTTCGCGAGAGAAAAAAAAAAAAAAACTAACAGCCCCTCTCCGCAATGGTTAAGAAGGTCAACTGCTGCGGGAGTTTATTAACTTGCAGCACCGCTTGCAAGTTACGTACCTATAGGTACATACACCTATTCGAAGGATGTAGATTTATCAAACTGACAGCACCAAATTAGTAGGAAAAAAAATATACTCTGAATAAGAAAGGAAGTAGTGAAAAAAAATTTAGCCTCTTCAAGCAAGAATTCGCGTATGTTGTTCACGTGCTTGTAGCTCTCGAGGCCCGTGCGCGCCAAAAAATGGCGGCCTCGCTCAGGTCTGCGTGATCGTGGTGTTCGCGCGGGCTTTTATTATATCGACCACCAGCACGCGCTTCTACTTTGAACTACGCTGGCCGCACGCGGACAATGAAAAAAAAACTTTAACAGCACTGTGCCCTGCACCATTCGCTCACGCACATTATCACCCTGACGCAGGAAACACGATATGGAACCTCTGAAGCAAGACACTCTGAAAAATTACTCACTGCTTTCCTCCTCTGAAGCCCTTCATGGCAAGGCCGGCTCGTCCTCTCGAGAAAAAAAAAGTGGGGTCCATAACCTGTCAGAGTTGGTGGCTCAGAGATGACGGTAGGCACTCGTGAAGGAAAAACACAAAAGATTTGATCTCACAAAGTATTATAATAAACGTATTACAGCAAGGTCAGCTTTAGGCTGTTACAGTGAAAGTAGTTTAACAGCGGTAACGTGGCGATCAAGAAGAGAGAGTGTATCGGTCGGCTGCCGGAGAAGTAGAGTGAGTCGTCAGACGACCACGAAGAGCTCAAGTGATTGTAGTGCCCGATGTATCCATAAGGCGGCGCATGTGTGAGCAAGACGGGAACTTTGATTGCTCAAAGCTCACTTTCTTGACAATAAGACAAAATTTTACTTATTTAAACTAGTAGTTAATCACTTAAAAAACTATTAATTTCTGGCAATGAATACATATATTTATAAATATATTTTATTTAATGTAGTGCTTTATGTGGGCAATAACTTTTTTTAAAGAGAACGTTAATAAAATCTTAAATTGTTATTTGAATACTGATAAATCAAATTAAGCATTTTTTAATATTTTCATTTTACGACTACTTGTTTTAATCACTAGTTTTGCTTCTGCTCTGTGTTTTTCATTATTTTGCCGAGTAGTATTAAATACTTTAACTTTTAATAAAAATTTCAACGCATCGATTCAGTGTTCGTAGCACGGATTACTTTTCTCAAACCATTCAGGAAATTCATCATTAGTAATTTTTTCTACTACATCGATTAGACATTCAATGAGTTTCCTTTGAGGCCAAAGACTTGCATGATGTTGTTCATAAGCATCTAACTGACAAAAAATAATTTTAGAAAAAACATCTGTGGGTCTAGTTAAATACGCAACTTCTGATAGTGACTCGTCAGTATGAGTGTATTCTCTACATTTAGTGTAATGTTCGTCAACGGTAACTACTTCTTCCACAGTTTTAACAAATACTTTTTTACATTCAGGACATTTACTATGTTTTAAAGCATTTTTAGCAGTGTTACCACTCAAGTAAGTAACAGCGTTTCTCTCATACATGCCTTTGGTTGCAAAATCTCATTTTTTCGATGAGTCTACGGGTAAAAATGTTTCCATCATTTCGGCTGCATGCAAAAGTTCTTGTATTTCGGCAAATTCTAAATCAGGTAAATTGTTTGCAACAGCTGCTAACAAGTCCACATTTTCATCGCCACATTTAGTATTTTTCGTATTTATCAATGAATTTGATTCTGTTGTTTGAACATTTCCATGCTGACGAGTGTCGATAAAGTCAGTTGACATGATGTGTCTGAAAGTTAGATGGTACATCCGGCAAGTTGGATTAGGATTAAAGCCACCTCTACCTCGACATTTAGAATTACAATGTTCAACGCTATCTTGGTTACAGAGACCAGTTGCTAATTCAAACTCTGGATTGTTCAACTCTACTTTAAGATGTTCAAATAACTGTAATAAACAATTTGCAGTTAAAGATAAGCCAATAAAACATGGTGGTCTACGAACTGTCTCAAATTTTCCGCGTTTACCCGAGCGTACTGGATGTGTCGTCCACTTTTTAGACCATTCCACAAACTCTTCAAGACGCTTTTGGATTTCCAGGTTGAGATGGGACAGTGGGCGCTTTTGTTTTTCTACGTTACGCAATCTATAAGAATTACATGCATCAATTATAGTATCTAAACGTTTAACAAACTCAGCTGACTGCTCCCACGTGTCTGATATCAACCCGTTTTCATCACCTCTTTTACCAGCTTCACCAGCAGTTACATAGCAGCTGCCATTCGTCTGATAAGAAGTTGGAAAGCTAATTTTACTTTCATACTCTCAAAGTTATTAGGGTTGAAGTGCCTATCGCTCAAAAATGCGAGTAAATTAGATGAAGAATTTATTTTATCTACCTCGTACGTGTCTAATACATCTTTCCAAGACATAATAACTTTGTCGTGTACGAAAATATACTTATGCGTTCTCAACTGATATATCAAACGTTTGATAATATAAGGCCAATCAAAAGCTGCAAAAATTTTCTTTCCTTCATGCTCAAAGTATGGTTGTTCTACGTCTATTTTTAAATATTTTTTAAACAGTGATTGGTTGTTTGAACCTTGGTCGCATACAATAATTTTAACGAGAGCTCCAATTTTAAACAGTGCTGATAACATTTGACGTAAAAGAGTATGCAACTGTTCAGCAGATGCACCATTTTCATTAAAACCGAAACAAAACAGCTGGCGCCAAGGATTTTTAGCATTGATGCTATCCAAACAAAATAAAAGGGCATATCTAGCAACTTTTGCATTCCTCATATTACCACCCATATCCTCTAAACCTTCTATCTCATCGTATTTTGGAGAATATTCCTCCATTTTTTTAAGGCTCATCTCGTCAAATTTTAAAGAACATATACGCTCCTTAGTAGGTAACAAACTTAACTTCTGTTCGATTTTTCTCAAAACATTGTCATTTAATCCCGGCTTTACATCCAACTGCGCTACCCAACTCCTAACGGTTGATTCCGCGGCTAACCTTATCCCTAATTTGATTAACTGAGAATAGCCAGCTGCAGAATGATAATACATTATTTTACACAAATTTTTTTCAGCAAGTGTGAACTTTTGTCTGTTTTTCGGTTTAAATTGCATTGCTACTAAGGTTTTACGAGACTCACTACACTCAAGGTCAGTCATAAAATCATTTATATGTGTCATTCGTTTGGCCTTTTCAAGGTCTACGCGTTGTTTTAATCGAGAATTATTTCGTTTGACATTTCTGTATACGGTAGTTAAATGCTTCACTTTTTGTTCAAGAAACTTTATCCGACGCTCAATAAACCGCGTTTTCTGTTCACTCTTGACTGAACAAAATTTTCTGATAGTAGCTTTTTTCTTTAGAAATCTATTTCTTTGAATACGCTGATTTACATGCTTCTGAGTTTCCACTTCATCAATCATCACATCCTTCGCGATATTGTTACTATCATGATCAACTTCATGACTCAAATAAACTTCGTTGGATTCACTTTCATCAACGTTTGAAAAAATGTTGTTTTTCGAAGGGTATGATGAATCATTCATGTGTTTCGTTACGACAAACGATTCACCGTTATTTTCGACGCTGCAACTAACTACGCTATTTTGGTACGCAGGGATTAAAAACGCTTCACTATTACCTACACTTTCTCGCTGATTACTCACATCAATGTCCATTCGTCCCTTTTGTACATCACTTGCGTTATGGTCCATACAACACAGTTGCGCCATTTGTCCAGATTCAGCAGTTTCTGGCTCAGATTCTTCCTCCATAATCTGATCTTTATCCATTCGCCAATCAATGGGCACTGCTTTGGCCCGCAAGCGTAGAGTACCGTCTTTATTCTGTATCACATCATCCTCCGCAAAATGATCACTGCACAGGCCTGCTGATCGTATAGAAGATGCTGACCAAGTAAGAAGATCGTTGTTGCCTGTGTAGAAAAATATTTCACTAATTTACCTATCTATTGAAAATATATGTTTATTGAATAACCTACACTATTTATCGACAAAATAATGAAAGCAACGTTACTATAAATAATAAGTAAAAAAAATGTTTTGTCAAGTTGAAAATCTCCATTATTTGCTGTGTGCGAGTATATTGGCGCCATCTAATTCCAGACTTGTGCCAATTTGGAGAATTTCTTGAAGACTTCATTCATTGTCAAATTGAAATAATAATACATTATTGTGAATTATTACAATGCCGAACGTATATATTAAAAGAACAACAAAAGAATATAACAAAGACTGTTCCTTGTGATTGTTTACTGTATATAATTCATAAGCAAATATTCGGAATTGTGAAACAAAGTCACTAACAAAATCAATAATATAATCTTAATATCATCGTGTTGAAGCAGGAACTGAGATAGTCTGTAAAGTGACGTGGATGAGACGTGAGTGACTGCAATGACAGAACTGCATGCTTACGATAACATGCCACTTATTTTATTTTCTTTACTACAATGACATCATTAATTTGTTAACTTAAGGTGGCTTGGGCGGTTAGTACCGTACCTAGAGTACGGTACCATAAGGGCCCCTAAAAAATCAAAACTTTTCGACGGTAAACTTTTCAATAAATATAGTTATTTTGATAAAACTAAAGTATAAGATCAAGTAATGGCCAGAAAAGTACCGTATTTTTTCAAGAATTTCATAGTTTTTTTGCAAAAAAAAAAAAAAAACACGAGAACTATTTTAAGTTTTTGAGGTTAATCGAGTACTTCTAAAGTAACAGCCGTTTTAGTGACAATTCCCATAAGACTGCATGCTTCATCGGTAAATTTTCAGTATCGATTTGCGAAAAAATTTAGTCGTTGACCCCAGTATTTTTTTATTGCAAATGAATTTGGAATACTTTATTAACATAATTCCAGAATTTCAGAAGTTTTGATCAAGCCGATAAACATCGCCCAAGCTACCTTAAATTTCTTGTCAATGACAGAACTGTGGAGCATGCGCTTGTTACGATTCCTCTCATGTTTGTATATACCAAACAACTGAAGTAGTTATGAAACTAAATAATATACTGTCAATAATGTATTAACTTTGCAATAACTTCTGCAACTCTACACTTCTATCTTACGATAAGCTTTGTTACCCCCTCCAGTGACGTGCACACAATAACAGTATCATTGTTCAAAGTTAAATGATACAATAATATTGTACATTAATTTTCAAAATTTTATTTCAATTTGTTAGTAATATTAACCAAGATGAAAAAAGCTAACTTGGTACGAAAAAGAATCATACGTGTGTGTGTGTGTATGTATGTGTGTGTGTGTGTGTGTGTGTGTGTGTGTGTGTGTGTGTGTGAATACGTATATGTGTCACGGAGCCCAAAAAAACGTAATCTCTTCGCAATAAACACTATGACCTACTTCGAAGCGTTTTTTGAGATTTAAAGACGTTTACTACACTCCCATTAGAAAGAAAATGTGCCGCATTTATGCTATCGACCCCGAAATAATTTACGGTCTCCTTATCCCTGCTTTGTGTATCATTTTCAACAAGGCATTCGCTATGGATTTTAATTTATAAGAGCCAGAATTTCGAACATGGTAATATTGTTTTTCCGCAATCATTTTTAGCAGGGCATTCGTTCTGGTTTTTCTCTTACGAGCGCTGGAAGTCGGAACTTGGTCATTTCTTATGTACGCGTATAATGTAAACTCGATGGAAAATTACGCGCCTTGTCGATTTATTCCAAATATATATATATATGTAAGTGTATTATAAATAAATAATAATATTTATTATTTATTTATAAATATTATAAATATACTTATGAAAGTCGTGTGTATGCATGTTGAATGAATTTTTTTTTTTTTTTCCTTCAGCGAAAACAGAACTGCGCGCTTTTTTCTTACACTTCCTGGGTGTTCCCCGTTCCCAATCGTCCTTGTGGGCAGAAAATTCGGAAATGTATGGGAAGTATATATCCTATCATAACCCACACGCACATAAGAGTTACATTAATTTTTACCGTAAAAGCAACGGTAAAGTTAGGACGCTTTCCCAGGCACCTTATTTTTTATGTACATGCAAAGTAAATTTTACTGCCATTTACGGTAATTTTTTCAGTATACATAGAATTTATCGGGATTCATCTATAAATTTTACTGTAGGCTACGGTAATATTTTCCCTAATGAGAAAATGTAACTGACATCGAAGGTTGGTATAACAGGCCACAACCCTACTATACCAATCTCTGATATTTGTTACTTTTTTCCATCAGGGAAATAATTACCGTAGCCTACAGTTAAATTAATAGATGAATCCTGATACATTCTGTGTACACTAACAAAATTACCATAAATGGCAGTAAAATTTACTTTGCATGTACATAAAAAATAAGGTGCCTGGGATAGCGTCCTAACTTTACCGTTGCTTTTACGGTAAAAATTAATGTAACTCTTATGTGCGTGTGGGTTATAATAGGATATATACTTCCCATACATTTCCGAATAGCAGTAAAATTTTCTTTGCACGCTTATAAAATTAAAGTGCCTGGGATGGCGTCCTCACTTTACTGCTGATTTACGGTAAAAATTAATGTAACTTTTGTGCGCGAGCACGATAAAGAACATTGTTCTAAGCATATCTTGACCATAATTTGCTTGATATAAAAACTCACCAGAGTGCATGATCCATTGATTTTGACGATCCTTTTGCGTTATAGCATTGGGGAACCTGAACATCTTTGCAGACTGCTTCGATTTCTGACAGCCTTGGTACTGACAAACACCGTAGATTCTCATAGCCATTTTAACCTCTGACAACAACTTCACTAAACTGCACTATTTATATCGTTGCACTATTATTTCCACTTACACACACTGTAGTTACAATAAGCGTAAAGAAATAACAATGTCTGTGCAACGGCAAAGAATAACTGTAAAAAATTCCAATTCGAAGTATCAACCAAATACTTATTGATTCGGAATCTCAAAGAACACGGAAATACCTAATTGTACTTTTTTTCGACAGCGAGCTGTCAACACATCACACGTGTGGCGGTTCGCGGCGGCATGGCAGCAGCGGTACGGCTGATTGGTCGTATTCGTAAAAAAGACGTCCAAGCGCGGGAATAAATAGTAAATTTGCTTACTTTATATGTAGTTGTTTGTATGCATCCTGGTATGTATGTGTATGTAATCGTACTTATACATATGCATATATAATTGTATACTACACAACTACACTGCTTACGACCTATACTCCAAACATATTGAACTTAATAATATTTTACATATATGTTCAGTTTATAAATAAAAAAATTAATTATAATCATAAAGTTGCAAATAAACCTTCAAAATGTAATGCAAATTATTCATATTGCATTGATAGCATAAGCAACAGTAATGAAATCATCCAGAGAGCTTTACAGCCAATTTATGTATTAATGAAATTCTAATAAATAACTGTAGCGCCTGTCAGTAGGTAACCTGGGGTAAAATTAGTAGCCAGTTTATCGATTATTAAAACATGAACTAATAACGCAAGCCCTTATCACTGAAAAACCCGTAGCGCTTACAAGCCATTTCATAAATCAAATAAATAGAAATCTAAAGCGCCTATCATCAGATGACCAGGGACATTGCTGGTAATAATAACGTTTGCTACTATTGTAATAAAGGTAAGTTTTATTGTGTCTTCGGTTTTGTTTCGACGAATCGGAAAAAAGTATTGTCGACATAATATATATATTGAAAAGACACATAAATAAAATAAAATAAAAAAATGAAACAAAATGATGAACCGTATTAAGAAAAAAAAAAAAAAAAAAAAAAAAAAGGCCTGTAGTTAGAATCGAAACCAAGATCGCAAAACGACTCATCCCGCAGCTTAAGCCTTAAACCTCTTAGCTATCCAACGTTTGGACGCCTTTGATGTAGAATTCATACATGTTTATGGATAACCTCTGGAGCTTGAGATTACAGCTGAACTAACATCCTTCAAAAATAGTTTAAGCTGAATATTTTTTAAAAATATTAGTGGATTTTCCAAATAAGTATGAAACTATGAAAGTACGAAATCCAATGAAAAAGAGATGTCTTGAAATCCAGAGATATTTTACATAATTTTGATCATTTAACTTCTACATTTTAATTAAATGAGATTGATATAGATAGCATTGAAACAAGAGTCAATTGAATAGCATATACTTATAAGTATTTTTGGTTATAGTACATAAGTATATAGAGAGAAAGACTCGTGTCGTTGCTTGCGTTGGCTGTGCGCTCAGCTATATAGCTATATAGTCATTACCACTTCTCTCATCCTCGTATACGAGAGTATACGTATCGTATAGGCGCACATATTCAGTATACCCCCCTTCCACGGATTTCCAAAATGTGCGCCTACCGCCTACATGCTCATTTCCACGCGAATCTACTCCTCTCCTCGTAGGCACACATTCGGTATACCCCTTCTACGTGTCTCCAAAACGTGCGCCTATATGCTCATTTCCACACGAATCCACTCCTCTACTCATCTCTGACGCTGTTCGATACGAGTCTCGCACTCTCGAAAAATGTGCGCCTTGGTTCGACGGCTGGCCGCGGCGGGTCACCCCGATCAGTGAAAAAAAGTTGTCTCACGCCGTAGCATTGGCGTTAGCAATCTCTCTACTCATCTCTGGTCGAGAGCCATCTTCCAACCCTGGAGCCATCAGCACTGCTGATTCAGCAGGCCTTAGTTTACTGACTCGCATCGTTGACAACGGGCAAGAGAGACATGTACCCACGTTCGATGTTGTGTCTCTTTCTACTTGTGCTTCAGTGCCGTACATAAGAATGAGCAGTGCATTTCTTATATGTCTATGGCCTGAATGCTCACTCCAGTAGTATATATACCATAGAGATATAAGGATAGAGTGCGCAAGAGGCTGAATAGTGAATACAGCAATACGGTGACAGAAAGAGGTGATTGCCGAGTGTCCTCTCTGTCTCTTTCTGCCCAAACGCTGTGATTGGCTGATGCTCAAGAGGCATAACCTTTGTCAGTATAACTGCTGCTGACAGCTCCGTGAACTGTGCGAACAACTTTCATGTAGCAATAAACCAAAAATACCAAAAATTGCGGAATCGTTTGCAGGTTTTGCAATTACATTGCAAAAAATTGCCAACTGCTTCGTTTTTTAATAAAAAATTAAATAATGTACTGTCTGCGAAAATTCAATTAAACGATTATTGTATCTTAGTGGTACTATCTGCAACGTTGGAATGACAGGCAATCGTTTGCAATTTTATTTCCAGTGACGAGGGTGTATGCAAAATAGCGAAACTCGCTGTTTTTGTTAAATAATAAATTGTTTAATATACTTTAGCGTATAACCCAGCTACTCAGCGCCGTGAATAGGGTCGACGCATGCGCAATACCATACTCTGTTACTTGCTCTATAACTCTAGTAATCTAGTGATCTAGTTAGAACCAGACTTACTAGAGTACCTACTGAGTCAATCTCCATAGTGAATCTCATATGAAATGGTCCATGGACTGCAGCCCATGCTTCTGCAGTTCAGTGTCCTTTCTAGCTATTACAGAGCGTGTTTCTTCAGTCGATAAGTTTAATTCCGTGTACATCTGCAAACTTTAATACAGGTCAGACCACCCCGACCCTAGCCCACAAAATGTTAAAATTTGCAATAAAAAAAATATCAGTACACGTATTTTGAACTGCACATTTCGCCTGTACAAATTATTTTAATTGCACACGTCTAAAATGGGCAAAAAAAATTAATAAACATCAGCACTTTTAGGGGGACACTAAACGGTCCATATCTTCGTAATGAAGGCTTGTATTGAACTGCACACACCTCAAAAAACTGCACATTACACGATCTTAACTGCACACTCAAATTTTGTAATTGCACACCATTATTTAGTTAATAAATCGATAAAAACTAAATGTCGTAGCTCTACTGTAAATTGTTGTGCATTACTGCGCATGCGCGTGACTATTGGCCAATCATGTGCGTTACAGTGTGCTTGCAGTACTTGCACGTTGGCGGGTATTTACAAAATATTATTTACGTAAATGTAATCGTCCTTTTGTATGTAAACATAGAAATGTCTATGTATGTGTGTATAACTACATGTTTACAACGAAAGCAGCAAATCTGGATAATATTGAGGCAGAAATTAAATAATCTTTATAGAAATAAATATAACAAGAAAAATATTATTGATCATGGGTCATGTTATCCATGGATACAACATGTATGTATGTGTGTATATACACTCCATTGCTAATGCAGAGTGCACCGACATTACCGATGGTGTAAATAGTATTACGGTTGAATTCCAACAACCCAATAACTAATGTATTTATTTTTTTTTATATATATACAGGAAGATTAAAAAAAACTTTTATCCATCTAGAAGTTACAAATATGTTTTGAAACTAAACATGATTCCTTGAAAAATATGTAAAGATTTAATTAAAAAATTTTATTTAGGACTAGATGTATCATGCAAATATACTTTTGACATGAATAATCACTTTTTTGGCTTTAAAAATTATGCTTTGATCAATTGAATTTACAAATTTACCCCGGAATTATTTGTATTTACACATGAAAAAAAGCACAAAGCTTTCACCCAGCTAAATTAATAATGATTGAAAATAGATAGTATGTAGAATCAGTTATCACATTGACTGTCTCAGTAATAGTGCAAAAAAATTTAATCATCAGGGAATTCTGCACGAAGTCATCAAGTATCGTCAATACAATGCGGAAAAATTTTCATTCCCAAAGACGACCACTTTGACCAAATACTTACCTTGGACGGCGTCTCCCGGAAACTACGGCTTAAAAACTTGTCTCAACTCAATGGTACAATGATGAAAAAATAATTCACTACGAAAATTCACAAAATGACGCATAAATACTTACATAGAAAAATACGTTTTTAGCAAAACTTTACTTTGAAACATGGCGTGCATAACACAAGCGACATGGATATGAAAAATGAATTGTTCGAGCAGCTAGTCGGTTTGATTGATCTTGTTGCGCATCCAGAAAACGTGCTGATTCATATTTTGCTTAAATACGGTTACGATATTGAAAAACTTTAGGTTCTCAGTCCTGTCGAGCTTATAATTGTAAATATAGTAACTTCTAAAAAAAAAAAGTTTTTTTTGTATTATTTACTTCAATTAAACTGATGTCTCTATTTTTTCAGCTCTACACGTGTATTGAAAATCAAACGTCGCACGAGTATGATTTTAAAAAAGCCTCGATTTATTAGATTACATAGATCAAAAAAAAGAAGAGATATCTTACCAAAACAAGATTTGGTCTCGGGCAACATTAAATAAACAAATCAACTGTTTTTATTTCTTTTACAGCATTATTGAACACAACACGAAAATAAACACTTAGTTGTGCAGTTAATCAGTCTCAAAAATTCTAATAGTAGATATACAGCACTTTTTACCGGATTTTTGCGGATGCAAAATTGGAAACTCATCGAAAATTTTTCTCGGCTTCAATCGCCACACCCCTAGTCTATACTTGTACCTAGAAATTATTTGACCTGGAAACATAAACAGCTTTTATGTTAAGGGAAAGTTGCCTGATTGGTTGATGATATTCAGATTGTTGTAAAATTTTATTTTTCACTTTCTTATGTAAATATAGTGTTGTCAGAGTATTATTTATTAAAATATTGAACAAAGTGAAAGTTAAACTCTACAAATGTGTTTAAAACGTAGTGTTTATGCAGCATAAAAATTATTATGTATGTATTACATAGAAAATAAATATTTTAAAAAATGTATACAGGAGTTCTAAAAATTAATTGACCTTAAATTGGATACAAAGGGTTTGTTGCTGATTTTGCAATTCAACCAATCAACATGCACATTATGATGGTCTAGATATTTTGTCGAAAAATAAAGAAAGCTAGACGTTAATTGAGATGGTTAAGTTTCTAAAGTATAGAACAATGCATACCTAATTAAAAAAATTTTAATTGAATTTTTGTGCTTTTTTTCATGTGTAAATACAAATAATTCCGGGGTAAATTTGTAAATTCAATTGATCAAAGCATAATTTTTAAAGCCAAAAAAGTGATTATTCATGTCAAAAGTATATTTGCATGATACATCTAGTCCTAAATAAAATTTTTTAATTAAATCTTTACATATTTTTCAAGGAATCATGTTTAGTTTCAAAACATATTTGTAACTTCTAGATGGATAAAAGTTTTTTTTAATCTTCCTGTATATATATAAAAAAAAATAAATACATTAGTTATTGGGTTGTTGGAATTCAACCGTAATACTATTTACACCATCGGTAATGTCGGTGCACTCTGCATTAGCAATGGAGTGTATATACACACATACATACATGTTGTATCCATGGATAACATGACCCATGATCAATAATATTTTTCTTGTTATATTTATTTCTATAAAGATTATTTAATTTCTGCCTCAATATTATCCAGATTTGCTGCTTTCGTTGTAAACATGTAGTTATACACACATACATAGACATTTCTATGTTTACATACAAAAGGACGATTACATTTACGTAAATAATATTTTGTAAATACCCGCCAACGTGCAAGTACTGCAAGCACACTGTAACGCACATGATTGGCCAATAGTCACGCGCATGCGCAGTAATGCACAACAATTTACAGTAGAGCTACGACATTTAGTTTTTATCGATTTATTAACTAAATAATGGTGTGCAATTACAAAATTTGAGTGTGCAGTTAAGATCGTGTAATGTGCAGTTTTTTTGAGGTGTGTGCAGTTCAATACAAGCCTTCATTACGAAGATATGGACCGTTTAGTGTCCCCCTAAAAGTGCTGATGTTTATTAATTTTTTTTGCCCATTTCAGACGTGTGCAATTAAAATAATTTGTACAGGCGAAATGTGCAGTTCAAAATACGTGTACTGATATTTTTTTTATTGCAAATTTTAACATTTTGTGGGCTAGGGTCGGGGTGGTACAGGTCAGTTCATTTTGTTCGATGAGAAACAGCTGATCGAACTTCGATCAGCTGTTTCTGTATACATGCAAGTGTACACCCCCACTCCCCCAGCCCAAGAAAGTATTAGAAAAAAAAAAAAAAAAATACAGTTAGAAAGAACAAAAAATGCACCCTCTGATTACACAGTTTGTTTAAATTGAACCCTCATAAATTTTGTAGAAAAAAATTATTAACAGTTGCCAAGTTGTCTTGTTTTAAACCTCCGATATCTTTGGAAAACACTTTTTTTTCGATACAACGTTGGATTATAAAAAATGAACCTTTTCTGATTTAAATTGAGCTTATCTTACATTTGCAAATATTAGCTTAGTTTTTTTATTAACAATTAATACATAATTCTGGTCTAAAAGCTAACCTCATCTCTATCATGTATATCAACTGCGCATGCGCTCTGGGGGCTTGTGTGCAGTTGATATACATGATAGAGATGAGGTTAGCTTTTAGACCAGAATTATGTATTAATTGTTAATAAAAAAACTAAGCTAATATTTGCAAATGTAAGATAAGCTCAATTTAAATCAGAAAAGGTTCATTTTTTATTATCCAACGTTGTATCGAAAAAGAAGTGTTTTCCAAAGATATCGGAGGTTTAAAACAAAACAACTTGGCAACTGTTAATAATTTTTTTCTACAAAATTTATGAGGGTTCAATTTAAACAAACTGTGTAATCAGAGGGTGCATTTTTTGTTCTTTCTAACTGAATTTTTTTTTTTTTCTTTTTAATACTTCTTGGGCTGGGGGAGAGAGGGTCAAGTGTACACATTCACATAGTATATCAACGTCATTTATATGCAAGATACTTTATTGAAATGGATGTTGATGCTTGCAGTAAACCCAGATTTACTTAATAATAATAATAAAGTTTTATATGGATGAAACAAATCTTAAATAAAAGTCTTGGTAGTTTGTGTGTAATTGTAACATTTTTCAATACTTTGTTATAGACATCAAACTGGATAGAAAAATTCACTAACATCAGAAATAAACATAAATTGAACAAGGTGCACCATACACATGTTCTAGAAATCGGATGAACCAGCTTTTTACCAGTCTTCTTTCAGCTGAGTTTTGTTGGATGAGACCATATTGATTCAAGTCATCTACTAATTAAACATGTTTTTATTATGAATATTAATTGATATTACTACTATTTGGATTGCTATGGTTATTACTAGCTGTATCGTTTAATTTTACTATTTCTGGAAGGTCTTGTATAGTCGTTACAATATACGTGAAAAAAATAATTGAACTTTTTTGTACTTTGTTACGTAGGGAAGATATTGCAAGATCATATATTTTGGAAGCTGTCTCAAATAAATCTTTAAGTTTAGCTGTAATTAAGATTAAACAATAAAAACAAGCCTATATTTTTCAAAGGAAGGAAATCTTTTTTATTACAATGGTTCCATTTTTTAAACAATCTAGAATGAAAAAATAAACTAACTAAAAAATGAAAATACTACAATGAAAAAGTGTCAGCCATGAAGTCATAAAATTATTTTGAATGATACAAATAGATTTTCAAAACAGTTTATCATGAGATTCGGAAATTTCCTATACTAAAAATAAACTTGTAAGTATGGTCAAACTTGTACAAGCAGTGATTTCTTCAGCTACTTTACAGTAAATTAAAGTTGTGCATCTCTGATGGTTTTCTTGATGAATCCTAAGTTAGTGGAAGATTTGATTAATTTAACGTCCTTGAGCAAAAATTTCTTCAAATTAATTGGATTTGGTATTTTTGCCTTTATTTTTCTGAAATATGTTTCAGATCTACAGGATGTTGCTTCCTTATTTGGTGATTTAAAGTATTCTCTCATCACATTACTCCAACTTGGAAACGAATAGCATGTATTTTTAAAGTTTTTACCAAATTCAGGACAATAATGCATGTTCGGGTCTTCAGTAATGGCTTCACTCGTTCCGCACAAACTTAGACTTTCTTCATACAATCGATTTATGTAATTAATCAACTGATCTTCTGTTTCATCTATTTTGATTTCCTGTGCATTATTATCCTTGACAAATAAATCATTACTTATCAAGCCATCCAAGGTATCATCAAATTTGCACTCATATGTCTTCAATACTTCTATTAAAATTTTTTTACTTTGGTAACATTCTGAATCTTCTTCACAAGTTGTACTATTGCAAATTATAAAAATTGATTTTAAGATTTTTTCAAAGTCGTCAAGATCATGAACTGTCGTTAAGTAACCAAAACATCTGACATAAAACTGCATCACTTCTACATTAACTTTTTTCCAACACTTCCATTTGCAACAAGCATGAATCAAGTGATTGATATCATGTCTGTAGTAGCAATGAGGCAGTTCAGTTTTTTCATTTTGCAATATTTGAAAGCATTGTAAATTATAGCCCTTGAAAGTTTTATGGTTGAATGATAAACAAATAGCATTTTGAAGAGCTAACGAACCATCCGTTACAATTTCTTTTGGAACTTTCGCCCCAGATGCAATCCACCGGTCTAAAAATTCTTTAATTACTGGTATACCATGTATGCTAAGGGCAGCTTGAAGTAAAGGTAGAATTTTTCCTTCAAAACCCACGACCATAACATAGTAGTGAATTGTTTTGCTCTTATTCCCGGGTAAAAAAATGAATTTTTTAATGAGACTACCTGTTGAATCAAGAGATAAGGGTAAATATTCATCGCATAGCTCATTCCACAACTTTAATTGATCAGATGACCAATAAAATACATATAAAGGCTTAAAAGCTAATTTTCTGATGTGGCATTGTGTAATAAACTTTCTGTTATTAATGGATACATTTTTGAATTCATTGTAACCAATATATTCGTCGATAGCTTCAACTCTAGCTTTTCTCAATACCTCAGATGAGTTCAAATCTAGTGGCTCGTGATTGGATTTTATCACAGCTAACTGCTCTTCCCTGAGATCAGAAGCAGTTTTAGTCAATAAAGTGATTTTCACTTCTTTTCTTCTCAAACCAGACAACTTGATTTTTTTTGTATGGTGAATATCATAGGTTGCATAAGTGCTGACAAGAATACTCAACATTTTATTGTTTAAATCATTGCTTTCACCAGTGACAGTCGTTTCACAATCAGTACAATATCCACTAAATTTAAACTTGGTATTTGTTATATATCCACTTTTCAAGTTGAAAGAGCAAGGTAAGTCTTTAGCATTAATGATGGCAGTTCTAATAACTGTGCTCCAATTTTCAGTTTTTAGTTTTTTTTCAACATTTTTAATAATGTTCTTAATTGGTTCAATAATTGTAAATACCAGTGGATCACAATTTTTAGGATTGAAATCTTCCTCCCGTATTTTAAAACTAGGGTCTTGAATAGTTATTTTTTCTTTATTTTGTTTGATATGAAAGTATTTTTCTAATTTCTCTTTAGATCCGTGACGATTATTGTAAACATGTAAAAATATAGATTTTGCGACCATTTTGAGATTTAAATTTCTTCTAATTTCTTCCCAAACAACATCTTTTTCCCCTTTTAACTTATTTTTTTCAAAAATTGGATAGCCTTTTAGTTTATCGGTGAGATAGTCTGGCGGTACCTCAGGGTCTGGCGGCATTTTTCGTCTTATTTGTGTGACTAAATAGTTTTGTTACTTTTACTTATTAATTGTACATAGATTTGATACTTTTCTTGAGGCTCTAAGCGTCTTTCAACTACTTAGTTTTGATTTTTTGGATGCGGAGATCGCAGTCCAATACCTATAGGCTCCCTAGACTCTGGCTTGAAGCTAGCCTAAGCCAGTGGCTCCGTGCACAAAGACACCAGCGCCAACTTGTGGCTGAATGATGAGTCCACGTGGTTACGAAAATACATGAAGTAGCATAGTTGCCTAAAGTTAAGAATTTTTTTCATCATTATCAAGATCCTTCATTATAGTCTGATCATTTCAATTAGAATCCCTTACTCCTTAAACTTTACGATGATATTTTTTTCAGCATGAGATTTTGCTTTAATAAGTTGTAAAAGAGACATATGTTCCTTCGTTGCTTGTACGTGTGAGCTGTATTACATGTGTTTGTATTTGTACTACTAACTAAGAACTAAGTGTTCTCTATCTCTCTCACACACTTTACTAACGCATGCAATACAGCTCACACGTACAAGCAACGAAGGAACATATGTCTCTTTTACAACTTATTAAAGCAAAATCTCATGCTGAAAAAAATATCATCGTAAAGTTAAGGAGATAAGGAGTAAGGGATTCTAATTGAAATGATCAGACTATAATGAAGGATCTTGATAATGATGAAAAAAATTCTTAACTTTAGGCAACTATGCTACTTCATGTATTTTTGTAACCACGTGGACTCATCATTCAGCCACAAGTTGGCGCAGTAGATAAACTAGGCCGATACGAGCACACGCCGAATCCAGCACACGTCCCCCTCCCTGCCCACGTGCACGACTGTGCGCGGACAGCTACGACTCTGCACGAAGCGCTAGGGGTTGTGCACAGCTTCCTTCTCTCTGGTTTGCCTGTAGGAGAGCGTGTTGTTTTGTATGTATATGGATGAGAGCCCCAACCACACGCTTATATCTGTGAGGTGTGACAAATAAGTGTTACCTTTCCAAGGTAATACGTGTACACATATACATGTTTATCTACATACATAGATAAATACTTACGTACGATGCGTGTATGTATATATTTTTATAAAGATTTTTAATTTAAAATGTATAATGAGAGTGGGTAGGACAAGGAGTGGATTTTTATTTTTTAGGAAAATAATAGTAAATCTTAAAACATTTATTCTTATTTTTTAGAAAATTTATTTTGAATTACAATTTACAAAGTACGAATTACATAATTCTTAAATATTTAAGTATACAGCTCTTTATTATCATCACTTTCATCTTCCCATTCTGTATATAAGTAGAACTTTTTCATGCGTTTGACATTGTGAAGAGCACACATGGTTTTGTAAGCTCCATTATGATGAGGGCAACTGGTAACCTGTTTTGGGAGCTCAAACAAAGGATAATCTGTCATATCAGTGACTTTAAATCCAAATCTTTCAAGCCACTTTTGTTTTAGTTCTGCATTCACAAAAATTTTGGTAGCATCTTTAAGATTCTCTCGTAGAATATTCCCAATCTCAGTGTACTTTATATTGCCTAAATTCCAGGCTAGTCCATGATAGTTATGTTTAAGATATGAATTTTGATCTTTATATTTCTGTGATAATTTACGCCAAGCAAAGGGTGCTTTGAAAAGATACAGTTGTACTTCAGCATCGTTTGGATAGAGCGGTAGAATAGCTAATTCTTTAAGCACGTAATCATTGCCAGGCTTCTTAAAGCCTTGCATGTCTACGATGTATTCCATTTTATCCTTTTTTCTACATAAAAACCTTAAATTATTGTTTGAATCGTTCATAATTTTCACGTTTAGGAAATGATGATTTATTAGTTGAGAACTTTTCTGTTAAATTTTTCAGCCAAGATTTTTTATTTCCGTCATCATAATCATCCTTGGTTGAAAGTTTTTGATATTTGACATCAGTAGTGAATTTGCTAATGGTTGGCTTATGAGACATGTTGATCAATAAATATCTTTTTGAGCAAGTTGATTTTTTTATTTTTACAGGATTTTACAACATTTAAGATCTTTTGATTTTTGCCTAGTTTCTTTTTCTTTCCATTCCTCAGCGTGTCTTTTCTCAAATTTTTTCCACTCTTCTTGCCTTCGCCTATTCTCTTCTTTTTCTCTAGTCCAACTGCTCTGACCTTTTTCCATGACGGTTAACAGATTAATGAAGTTTGTAGTGTCATGCATCGGGTTTTATAGCCTCACATAAGTTTTTTGACAACCCCACTCATGGGACTGTACTGAACGATACGATCATGTAAAATTAAGCAGTAAGCTGATGTATTATTAGGAAAATTGTCGTGAGATTCGAATTCTAATCGCACATCTACGGGAGCATTCTTTAACGACTCATTTTGTTTAGAACAGTCAAGGACAATCAAAGGTACAGCATGTTGAAATTGATATTTGCTTAACAAAGGTGCACGATCTTTACCATAATATGAATTTTGAAAGTTTGCATACATATCATATAACAATGCAAAATGATTGTTTGTTATATTGATATTGAGATCCCCATAAGGATAATATTGTGAATTTAAATACAGTTTTACATTTCTTATATTACAATGATCAAACTGGCTAGCATTAATACCTCTCTGATTTTTACGATTTGTCTGAAAGGCTAGTATAACATAGCGTGGCTTTTCCAACTGATTGGACGTCTTGACCGTCCATATATGTTTCGATGTAGTAGGTAAAAGTGGATATTCATAAAGTTCCCAAGTTCGATAGCTCATAGATACAAATTTATCTTTTTGCAAATAATTAAGTAGACGAATTTTATGTGCATCCGACATTACAACGTAAGGCATAAGCCATTCTAGTTTTAATATTAAAATCTTGAAGTCTTCCCAAGTTGCCACTCCATTAGGTTCTGCAGCAGGAATTTCACTTTGTAAAACTGCATTCAAATCATTTCTAGATCTTGTGAGTATAAGTTCATGCTTTACATTAACAACTATTTTACGATAGTCTTCAGCAAAACCAAAAATCATACTAAGAGGAATCAAAAGATCAAAGTAGCCATTATTATTTGTTAGATTAAGTTCATTTGAAGTACCAAGCCAACCAGCATTTTCAGTTAATACGTCTTGATCAGGATTGAGCGTTAGCCAGTTTTTAATGAGAGTTGTCGAACCTACATTTTTACACTTATCTATCTCTATAGCGTTAATCTCATATCTTATTTCTTCAAATAGATGAAGGATAGCATTGTTTACTAATTTAGTATTTGCAGCTGTCGTAGTACCATCTGCTTTGACTACCCTTCCATGAATATGTAAGGAACTGCGGGATGGTAGCAGGCATAGGTCTTGATGTTGAATTGATATACGAATTTCATCACTATTATTATATGTTGATGATGCATATGGTTGATGAGCATGAATTTCATAGTGTGCGATAGACTCATCAAACGCAACGGGGGACTGAATGCTTAAAATGTCATCCATCTTTAAGGTAACAATTTGAACGTTAGTTTACACCTTTTATTTTTAAGCCAAGACTTTTAAGAAACTGTATGTTTTGATTGGTCAATTTTTGATGCTTCAGTTGTCCTTTCTGACGTCTCGACGATTTAAAAGCTTGCCGTTGACTGAGCGCAGAAGTACATGTCAAGCTGTTTATATACTTTTTGTGATTATAAATGATACCCATTACGATGAAGGTTTAATGTGCAATCTTATCGTGATGACTTCTCCACGAAAATTGATTAAATTACCATCTTGATCAACTACGCGTAGTTGTAAGTGATCTATGACTCGTCCAATGACAGGTAAGTAGATTATTTGTGATGGAACTTCAATAATTTTATATCCTGGTGGTACCGCAGGAAAAAATTCATAAATTGTATGAACTTTTTTTCCGTTTAAATAAGCTCCACTAGTGATGCTGCACTCAACTCGTAATGCGTTAATCTTGAGAATGGATACAGGTAAATCGGAGTCATGAGTTAAGTTATCTTGTAGTAATCGTTCAGTAAAACCTAGTAGTCGCCCTATAGAATCTTTTGGTCTGAAATCAATAGTATGACTACACCTAACAACACTACGAAGCGTATTATTATTTGGCTTGATACTGATACTTATATCTTTCGGTTGTAACACATTGACTAAAAATGACTGAATATCTTCAATTTCATAACTGCCAGTTGGAATAACTACCACTTGATCACCCACGTAAAATTTATTGTTATTTACGTCAATATTAGGAATTGAATTGAACGTTAGGAGTTCTACTAAACCAAGAACATATTTGTGTTTTGGTGATAATTCAATAGGTGGAAAATATTGCGCCTCTAGGGTAGAAGAAGTACCAGACAAACTAAGTGTTAATGTTTCTTCCATGACCGTCAATGTAAAACTGAGATTTTTTAAACTATTTTAAGTACTTATATATGTTTTGACAAAAACTTTAAGCACAAATGACCGCAGTTGTAAGAGTTAAATTTTTGATATCGTTTGTGATTATACTGAACTGTATCAACACCCCAATACAACATTAAATCAATAGGTGGCTGCAAATCTCCAAAACTGTCATAATAAACAACATTCTGGCCATATTTTCGATACGCCACCCAGTGAGTTCCAGGTCCATTCTTGTCGTCAAGATTTACTATAGCAGTTTCACAATACCATGGTCCATCACTGGGTAAGTCATTTCGCATAAATACTCCACGAAAAAAAGAAATTTTTAAACTCTTAGAGAATTTTATTAAATCTACATTTGTTAAAGCTCTTAAAGGTAATTTTACTTTTTTAGAATTTTTTTTTTTTTTTTTTTTTTTCAGACCTTTACCAAATGGTTTTAAATATACTCCCAATCCAGTTTTATGAGGCTTAAGATAGAGACCTTTTCCTAACGCAATAGCTTCCATAGTTTTATTATGTCTTTGATTTTCTTCTAGTTTTTTTTTTGCAGACTTAGCCGCGTTTACGCTCTTTATAATTCCCGCAATACCATTTGCCAAAGCGCCAGTTGCACTCAAGCCAGCAAATAAAGGAATCAGAGGTAAAGCTCCACCAATTCGAGCAGGAACGCGTAAAATACGAGGAATTTTAATACTTTTTTTACCACCACACATTTTAACTGCATTGCGAGCACCTTTTAAAGCACTACTGATTACTTTACGAGCATTTTTGCTCTTAGTATTCATTTGATGCGAGGCAGCCTTAATAACTGTGTTCATAGTAGTTTTTAGTTTCTTTTTTATACAGCATTTCTTTTTTGAACCTCTTTTCTTTTTCTTTTTCTGTTCCAAACCCATACCTAATTTACTCTTAAGCTTCATTGCACCTGTTACCAGAACAGCAGCTGTTTTTTCACCAATACTCGAATCTGAAGCCTTAACTCTTTGCCAAGCTCGCTCAGCTAAAATTTAATCTGCTTTGTTTCTAGTCTCAAGATCGTATCGATTTTTCGAATAAGCTATATCATGCTCTTTGCACGCCGTATCCAGAGGATTTACTCCAAGATCACCTCTAGCAAGGCGTTCCGTAAGTTTAGTACCTGGACCACAGTACTGATAACCTGGTAAATGAATTTCTACAGGTAAAGAATTTATGATTTTATTTACAAGACCATATCCTCGCTTACAATGTATGATCATTTCACTTTGAAGGTTGGGTTGTGACTGAGTATTGCGAAAAAAATATGTATACTTATACTCATCAGATCAGTTGCAATGTAGTCATAGTATAACATAAAAACTGCAAGAGTATAAAGGGCAGTATCATTTTATCTCACAGTTCAGTTGTAACTATTACGTTATACAGCACAGACATGAAATTTAAAGAACAGTCTGTAACATTGCAAGTTCCAAATTTTGATGCTATTGTAAAACAAGAAAAGCGTGTAAATCGACATGGTGAGCTCCTTCCAGATAGTATTCGTGCTGTATTTTGTGGTCCATCCAACTGTGGTAAAACCAATAGCTTATTAGCATTAATAGTACATCCTAACGGACTGAAATTCGAAAATATATACGTATATTCAAAGTCATTGAATCAACCCAAATACAAATTTTTAAAAGAGCTATTAGAACCTATAGATGGTGTGAAGTACTTACCTTTCAGTGAACGCGAAGCAGTAGTCTCACCAGATGATGCCTTACCAAATTCTATTATTATTTTTGATGATATAGCTTGTGAAAAACAAGATAATGTGAAAGCCTTTTTCTGCATGGGAAGACATAAAAATGTAGACTGTTTCTATCTTTGTCAGTCATATGCTCAAGTACCAAAACATCTTGTGAGAGACAACGTAAATTTTTTAGCTTTATTTCGTCAGGATGAAGTAAATTTGAGACATGTGTATAATGATCATGTAAATTCAGATATGCCATATACTAAATTTAAAGAGTTATGCTCTAGCTGTTGGAATGATGATCGATATGGATTTGTTGTTATAAACAAGGATGTACAGATAAAAAATGGTCGATATAGAAAAGGTTTTGACAATTTTGCTTTAAATATAAGAGATACATAGCAAAAATTTGTAGTCCAACGAAAGCCATTAAAGCATCAACATGTATGAAGGAGAAAAAGACGTACTTAATCAATTAGTAAAGGCAAGAGAGGCCGTGAAAAAAAAGTACAGACAGTTAAAGTTGGAAAAAGGTGAAGTTGAAAAAGTCCTAAGCGAAACTTTTAAACCAATAACAGAACCTTTACAGGAAATTGTTACTACAACCAAGAAAAATGAAAGAAATTCATCTGTAACCTATAACTACTTAAATAACGATAAAAATAAAGATGTTACGAAAGCAAAAACTAAAGAACCACCCAACGATGATAATAGCACGGTGTTCGAGTCTGCTGCCAGTGAAAGTGATGATAATATGAATGAAGATACTGATGAAATGAATAAAACTATTCAATATATGTCTAATAATGTTGAAATCAATGAAAACTTATCGAGGAACTCATATTTGCAAATGCTTGATAATGATCAAAAAAAGTTATTGGATTTGATGTATGGGGTACGAAAAGAAAATAGAACATATAAACTTGGGAATTTACCAATATATTTTGATAATAATAAAATTACAATGGACAAACTCGAATTTCCAATGACTGACGGATTAATGGAGCTACTCATAAAAAAACACCCGAATACAAATCTTACAACGGAAGAGGATATGCAAAAATATTATATGCTTTCAAAAATTTCGAGTGTTCATAGAAGAGGATTTGATAAAAATGAACCTCTTAGGCAACATAACAGTCACAAATTTAATAAAATTATTGCTCCTATGTTCGATTACGTTCCAAGTAAAACTGGAGGATCATTATTACCACAATACAAAATCGCTCGAAAAACACAGCATGTAGATTACGTGCACTGGGACAATCCCAACGAACTTGTGGATCGTTTACGATTACTCACAGCTGAAAGATCGGCAGGAAATCCAAGTCATGACAATGAAATAATATCAATTATTGAAGAGCTACGTGAGGCAGGGTATATATATTAAGGTGAGCAGTCATTTTGTTTCAGTATCACAATGAGTGTTGATGTATTTGGTCGCAAATTAGGTAGGAGTAAAGGCGGTACCCAAGGTCCTCCTGGGGTCATATACAAACTTACTGAAGATGGACAGTATGACTTAGATAATAAAAGATTGTGCAATGTTGCAGCACCGAAACAACCTCGAGATGCTGTAAATCATGCTTACTTAACTGAAAAAATTATAAGTATTGAAAAAGAAATAGATAGCATTCGAATTTTCATATACAATTTACAAAAAAAATTCCCATTTATTCAAGCTGATTCAACAAAAATAAATTTAGACATTTAACACATGGAACGAGTTGTTGAGGAACTTCACAAGGCAGCAAGACGTAATTATCCTCGTCGAAAATTTGACGTGCGTGGCTTAGATGAGACTTGGCAAGCGGACCTTGTCGAGATGCAGCCTTACGCTAGTAAAAACAAAGGTTATAGGTATATACTTACTGTAATAGATGTTTTTTCAAAGTATGCATGGGCTGTACCGATAAAGAAAAAAACAGGTGAAATAGTGTCAACAGCGATGCAGTCTATATTAAAGGACGGAAGGGTGCCAGTAAACTTGCAAACTGACCACGGCAAGGAATTCTACAATTTTAAGTTTCAAAATCTAATGCAAAAATATAAAATAAACTTATACTCAACCTACAGCAACCTCAAAGCATCTATATGCGAACGATTCAATCGTACTTTAAAAGACCTTATGTGGAAACAATTTAGCTTACAAGGCAATTACAAATGGTTCCATGTTTTACAAACGTTGATCGAATTATATAATAATAGAAAACATCAAACAATTGGTATGAAACCAAAAGATGTTACTACTGAAAACGAAATTCAAGTCCTGACAAAATTTAAAAAAAGATGCAAACGTAGCAGCAAACCAAAACCAAAATTCAAAGTTGGTGATAAAGTACGCGTGAGCAAAATAAAACAAGTATTTGAAAAAGGCTATACTCCTAATTGGTCAACAGAATTATTTACAATCACTAATGTAGCAGGAACAAATCCAACTACGTATCGTCTCAAAGATTATCGAGATCAACCTATCTCCGGAGGTTTTTATGAGCAGGAACTGCAAAAAACAAAAAATCCTGATATTTACCTGGTGGAAAAAGTTCTTCGAAGACGTGGACAGCAAGTTTTTGTAAAGTGGTTGGGTTTTAACAACACTTACAATAGTTGGATTGATAAGCGTAAATTATGAAAAAATCTTTTTTCCATAACAAGTAAAAAATACTTTTTATATAATTGATCAAATAAATTATTAAAATAAAACTTTTTCAATTTTTAAAAAATGTGTTAAGAAAATTTTGTTCAATATGATGTATTAAATTGAATATTATATTAAGAAAAAATCGTTGTAACTGTAACAGGAAGTGTATTTGATAAATAAATACTTCAAATTTGAGAGAAATTGTCATTTTATTTACTTATTCTTAATCATAAGAAAATACAATATGTTTCCCATTGTACATTAAATATAATCTAAACTTATTAACAGCATCCAGCAGTTCGTTATAAAAATCATCATTATCATACAGAGCTATGCATATTTTAAACGGTAAAAATATTTGAAAATCGTCAGCCAACTCAGCTACTACTGTTGGCCCAAATCTAGTGTTGACCTTCCTCAGTTTGGTCACCATATATTTCTTGTGTGGAATCATGTCGGAAATTTTTTTCTTCGGCAGAAAACCTTTGTTAGCGATGTTATTGAGTTGTGCAAGATCCATCTGCAAAATTTTTTTTTTTTTTTTTTTTTTTTTTTTTTTTTTTTTTTTTTTTTAAGAAAAAAAATTGAAAAAATCATGCTAACCTGTGTGAAGTCTAGGCTTTTTACTCGGTGTAACCTTGTCAGAAACGATTACTGATGGCGATAGGGGCTCTTGTTGTCTTTTCAGTCCAGTCCTATTTGAACCTCTGGCTTGTAGTATAATGAGCTCTGCTGACTGTGACACTTCCTTATATGGAGCTAGCCCCTCCACTGTGGCTTGCCCCTCCACTGCAACTTCCCCCTCTATTTTGGATGGCTTTAGATGAGCAGTCTTCTCTCTTCCTGTTTCTTTATTCTGATTTGCTGTTTCGATCCCTACTTCTTCATTTTCGATCAGATTAGCTGTCTTTCCCCCTTCTAGCTCTTTACCTTGGTTTACTAATCCCCTCTCCACTATGCTGTAATGACCCCATGGTAGGGTGTCAGTAGAACCAGATTGAAAATAGCGTTTGTCATCATGTGCACTGAGCGCAATTTTTGTTTCTTTTTCAGTAAAGAGCTGATGATGTCGTGACCTGATACTTTTTTGCTCTCGAGTCATACTAGAATTTTCGCATAAGCACTTGATGTAATCATCAAAGTCTATCATAGCATTTACTACTGAGCTCTTGACACCCTTGGCTTTCTTCAATGGCTTTTGGTCTTGAATCCTTACACTATACATTTTGCTCCTCAATCCTACGAATTCCAACATGACTTTTCCATTGCACTCATCCTTCATAAGGCCAACAATTTTTTTATTACTACGAGGCATGTTAAAATCATTATTGATAGGATAGTCCCATGTGTCGAATTCTATGATATTTTCACGCATCACATTGTAGATATTGTTATTTGATATTTCATACAGAAGACTGTCGGTGTCTGTGTATAAAAGTTTGCATTGATCTGCCATTTGACTTTTCATAAAGTCATAATGAAATTGATATACAAGTGTCTTAGATAGGTCCAAGACACTCAATCCAACATATATTGGCTTCTTGATGGTGATTTCAGTGCGTAATAATTGTATAGCCACTAACTGATCATCAAATATGTCACAGCTGTGGAAATTTGGTCGAGCGATATAACTCTCTGCACCGTAACGTCCTTCCCATTTGTTAATAAGCTTGACATCAATACGTTTGCGCTCATTCTCCATCGTTTTTCCATACACAGCATTATTAAATAATTTATATAACATTTTCTCAAAGTCATTCGTTGCATTCTTACGCTTTTCACTGTTAAAGTCTATATATTCCTTCAACCATGGACTTTGGTTGAACTGTAATACTCTATGAACTTTTTTTATGCGAAGACCATGGCTTACGGCTTGTTTGAGCGCGCGATAGTGGATCACATATCGTTGTTTATCGTATAGTGTAGTCATCAATTTTTTTTGCTTGGACGCTGGAGGTGCGATGTGCTCAGCACAGAAAGGTAGATCCTTATGGGCATCGTGAAGAGTCTTAGGATATTCAAGGTCCACTTCAAGTATGTAACCTATTTCTCCATCATCTGCCACGTTCAAAATACCAACTGGACTAACATTTTGAATCCATTTAAAGCCTCCATAAGGCAATGGTTTGGTCATAGCCCATCCATACAAATTATTAACATCATAATACATCAAATATTTATCACTTTTATTAGCTTCATAGCCTTCTTTCATGTACGAATTATTGGCCTTGGCATACCGATTGCAACATTGGCTTATACCACCACGAATTCCACGCTCGATGAACATAACCATATCTATGTCAGTCAACAGTTCCAATTTTACCTGTAATTATAATTTTATTTATATAAATTATATATGTGTAACGATCTTAATACTTTGCACATATTACGCACATTTGTAAATTTCAACATCGCGTCCCATGTTAGGCCAGGCGTTGTGTAATAATGAGCTGGATCTAAATGATATGCCTCAAGACAATTATTTCTAAAGTTTTCAAATATTTCAACTAGTAACAATACATCTGTCTTTAAATATAAGTCGGAATACTGCCCAAGTGTTTGTATGTTGAAAGTATTCCAAATATTTATAGCATGTTCATATTCTTCATCACTGATATGGGCTTCGAGTAAGCTGCTGTAGAAACTTTCTTTTGATGGCAGCCTACGTTCCTTAAGTTTTTGAAAAGAAGATGTATAATCGTAAGGGTACACACCTTTTTTTTTAAATAAATTTATTCGATCTGTAGTGTAATGATCATCATTTGAAAATACTGTTTCCAATATTTTTAATTCCTCTAAATAAGATGACAATTTATCAAGAGATGAAGTCATAAACTTGAAGGAATCAATAAATCGAAGACTGACATCAGTCCCTTCAACATATTTTGTAAATGAAATGTATTTTTCTTTTGTTTGTGGTAAAAGTTGGATTCTTCCCGAGAAGCATGTAGCAAGTTCTTTTACAAATAAATGTGAATCATATCCGCTCAAGTTGTGAAAAATTACGGGTATCATTCTTGAGTCTTGATAATTAAGATTGCATTTGTTATGAGCGGGACCACGGTATCTAAAATAAAAAAATATTGTACGCTTTATGATATAATATGTTAAAAAAAAAAAAGTACACTTACTTTCCAGTGAGATGACAGTGATCTCTAACTCTTATATCATCCAAGCTAAATGGTTGGTTGCATATGTGACACAAAGAAGCTTCATTATATTTAAACTGTTCTTCAAGTGTCAAATTTGTCATTTTTATAGGATTTTTGTATAATTCTTCTAGTTTTAGAGCAAGAAGATACAGAGAACGTACAAACCACTTAGCAGGTGTTTCATCATCGTTTTCGTCACTTTTTCTATAACTCTTATATTCTGATTTGCTATCGTCGTAAGAGCACTTAACAAAATAACCAATACTGAATGCTCTATGACTTTGATAAGCACGACTGCTCTTCGTAGGTTCTAGCAAACACTCAAAGTCTGCATATACAACGAAAGGTACTTTGTTTTTATACGTAAAATTTTTGAATTGTAGTATATCATCTTTCTGATTTCTATTGGGCAGTATAATTTTGCACTTATTTAGAATTTTGCAATCGACTTCATGCTTTTCTAACTTTTGTTTTGACGAAAAATAGTGAAAGCAACGATCACATGTATGTACTGCATGTCCATGTTTAGATAATTGTTTACATACCAAGCGGGATAAATTTTTTATCCAAACGTAATGATGTTTGTATTCTTCGTTTAAATGATTATTACCTTCATTTATATCATGATCTTCTTCATGATCTACATAGAAGCTTTCAAGAAGTAAAAGATTCACATGGACTTCTTTTTTATTTATTGTTAAGTGACTGGGAAAAACATTGTATACATCATTTCTCTTTTTTAAAAAATATAAATTCACCGATACTTTGTTTTGGTTTTCGAATTTCCTAATTTGCTTTGGGTTAACAGGAAAATCAATTCCATCAAAGTTTAACTCGTTTTCGTACTGAACATAGTTCGAGACCCGATTTGGATTTCTTTTTGTTGCATGTATTTCTGACAGAATAGCCCATTTAAAACACTGAACGTCTCTGTTCACTACATTTACACAAGCATTTTTGTTTTTTATGTAACCTGGCAAATCTATAAAAGAACTACCTCGCATAGGATTCAGTTTATTAATATTCACAACTAAATTCAAAATTGAAAGCAAAGACCAGCCTGATTCTTTGTCACTAAAATCATCCATATTTTTTTCTATTGGCTGTTGTATATTCACATCAAACCACTCATTCAAGTCTGTTGTCTGGAATATAGCTCGTGATTTTGTGTTAAAGTATTTTAAATCTACATTTTCAAAATTATCTTTAACTATTACATATTCAGCTGCCAACACTGTATTTACTTTTAACGCTTCATATTCACTAAGAGATCGATGGATCCGTCTTACAAACTCATGTTTAGCGTCTTTTAAAAACTTTTTCAGATCTAGGTGTTTTAAATTTACGATCAAAGCTGTCGTAATGCGTTTTTCAAATGCACTATTAACGTCATTTAAATTTACTGATCTATCATCCTGAAGAACGGGAGCTGCTGTCGCTTCTATCATACCTTCATCTTGAATGCTTGTTGTAGGGCCCATTTCTGTCACACCTTTACCTTGGACGCTTATTGCAAGGCCTGCTTTTTGTATACTTTCTGGTATAAAAATTGCAGGTTCATTTTCGAATGCCTTGGCTGCTGCTGTCACTTCTTGCTCACTGTCTGCCACAAAAACTTGAGGTTCATCTATAAAAATTCTCTCCGCCTCTACTATTTCCAAATGGTCATAAAGAAATTGTACGGTAGTTTTGAGTAAAGCCACAGCTGCCTGAAATTTTTGTTTTTCAGAGGTTGTTAACTTGCAACTCTTACTAAAAGTATCAGCATCCTTCAGTGTTACAAGACTACAATCTAACAGTCTTTGAATTTGAGCAGCGTTGACTTTACTTTCAACAACTTGTTGGTATGATTGCCACAGGCAAGTAGCCGAATCCTTGAAATGCTGTACAGTAGCCATGACTTCTTGCAGAAGGAAGCTTAGTAATCGAGTCACTGGGTTAAAATGAACTGCTCTGTCAACGTTAACTCCTTTAAATACCTTCAGAGTTTAGCAAAAAAGCATATTTAAATAGGGGTGGGAAGCACGTGTGTATGTGTGTGAATGAGAGAAAGAGATGACTTGGGGTGGTGGTAAATACCTTACAAGTCAGTATTACAGGTATGATAATAATATAGTTATTAGAAAGGTATTAACATTAAACAAAAAGTTAATTAATAATTGTGGTAAAACTTTAACTTTAAAAGTTTTTTTTCTTATCTAAAAAGAAGTTTAACATTATGTTACAATAAAAGACTGAATATTAAAAAAATTAAATAATATTTATTACATTTAATAATACAGTTATATTCTTACGAAATTACAAATATAATTTTCATTATTCAACAACTATAATTTTTTTTTTACATTAATATTTTTTTCTTCACTTTCTTCATTTTCTCTTTTTCTTTTCTTTTCTTTTGATTCAATCGCTTTGTTTTTTTTTTCAGCTGGGCAGCTTGACGCTTCTCTTTTTCTTCTAATTTTTTCCGATTATTTTCGATTATTTTCAACCGAACTTTCATCATTTTGATGATTTCACCTGCCCTTATTTTTAATTCCTGCTGCTTTAGCAAGATTTGGACTCTCATATCCAGTTCTTTTTTATCAGCTTCTGTCCATTCCTCAATATTCTCTGGCAGCGGTTGAATTGACAATGGTGACTGCTGCTGCTGCTGATGCGATGATGTTGGTGGTAGTGTTGGTGATAGTGGTAGTGGCGGTGATTCTTTAAATGGTGATGGTAGAGTCGGAGCTGGTGGTAATGGTGGTGTTGATGATGGAGGAGGTGGTGGTGGTTGCTTGTACAGCTCCATCCACTCGCTCCATGATATAGGAGATGGTAGCGGTATATCCTTTACTTCTATTGTAGGTGGCATTAAAAGGACATCTTCTTTTATTGCTGGCACTTCTAATTTTTCTTTTGGTTGTGTTTGATTTTGATGAGGTAATTCATCGTCGTTGTCATCATCCTCTTCATCAAAGAGCCACCATAAAGGACCATCTGATTGAATTGGTGAAACTGGTCGTGGTAACGGGATGAAATTTTTACACACTTGTTCGAAGACATCGTCAAATAATACTGACATCTGCTCTGTAAAAAATTTTTAGTTTAAAAGTGATGTTAGATTATAAGCAAGTAAAATTGGAAAAACTAAAAAATATCAAAAGATACCTTTTTCTATTTTTTTTGTTCCTTTTTCTTCTACTGATCGATCTTTAGACCGTGATGTTGAATTTTTTCCTGAATGATGAGTCAATATTGTCTTGACCATCGTAATGCTGTAAAAAAAATAGGAATACGTGAATGAACACTGCATTATGTATTATTTGAAAATAAAAATACTTTTTTCTATCTGAGAAATGGTTGAAATTTATAATATGAAGATCATGACCGCAGTAGAAAGTGAAAACATTCTTTCACAATACATCGTAGAAAGAAAAAATAAAACCAATCATTGTAATACAGATAACTTACCTTTGCTGCTGCTGGATGGGTCTCGTGGGATACTTCAGTCCTTGTAACTTTATGGCACACTGCTTGCTGCTGCTTATCGTCCTAGCTATTTTCTTCCTAATGCTGGTGTGGGTACAGAAATTGAGTCAAGCTAAAACGAACAAAAATAATTTAAGTTTTGAAAAATAAAAAAAATTTAAAGGCAGTGTGAATAAAACATATGTAGTAGATGTAATGAATTATGTGAAAGGAAAAGTAATTTTCACTTTGAGAATAAAAAATAAGTAAACGGTGAATGTGTCAGGAAAAATATTTTCACTCGGAAAATTTTTTCTTAGAAATATAGTTTTAGTTAAGCGCGTATAAGAAAAAGTAGAAAATAATTTATGAAAAGCAGTTGGTATCAAACCTATGTAGATTGATATAATAAAACTGAGAAAAAATATTTTTAGTTTGAAAAAAAATTTTAGTAGCTACAGTAAAATGTGTTGGGAAAAAATATTTTCACTACGAAAAGTTTTAGTCAAGCGAGTATGAAATAATTTTAGAAGTTCAGATTTGGTTTACTTTGTAAGAGAAAAATATTTTAGGATTTTAAAATCGAAGCACTCTCACCTTTGTTGCGTTAAATCGCGTACAAGAAAAGTAAAAATAATTTATAAAAGGTAGCTTGTATCAAACGTATGTAGATGGATATAATAAACTATGAGAAAAAATATTTTTAGTTTTGAAAAAAAAATTTTTTAGTAGCTTAATTTTAAAGTAAAATGTGTCAGAAAAAAAATTATGAAAAATATTTTCTTTACGAAAAGTTTTTCAGAGAGATGGTTTTAGTCAAGCGAGTTTTAGGAAAAAGTAGAAACAACTTTAGACATACATATTTAGGCAACTATGTAAGGGAAAAAAGCAAAAGATTTTATGATTTTAAAATCGAGGCACTCTTACTTTTGCTGCGTCAAATTTATGGACCACTTCCTTTACTGCTGCTTCTGTTTCGGCTACCGTTGATATTCTTTTTCCTTTTCCTTCTGGAATTGAGCTCCTTGTTTGCTGTTTTCTTCTTTCAGACTTGTTGCTTCCTTGAATGCTGTTGTAGAAGTGGGCAAATTTATTTTGCCACTCGAAGAAAATCAAGTGCATGACTAACTTGCGTACATACACATGTATGTATTAGGTGGGGGGGGGGTGTATTTTGGATGTGCCATTTCCCCTACTCATGAATTTTCGCACAATGATGGTCCAATGGCTACAAAACGCAGTTTTCCCCTACTCATGAATTTTTCCATGTATAATGCTGTTTACATTTAAAGAAGAGTGATAGATACAGTCATAATTGTATCCTTTTCTAATACAATTTTCCCTTACTTATGGATTTCTGCTCACTGATGGTCCAATAGATGAAAGACGTAGTTTTCCCCTTCTCACGAATTTCTATATGTATAATGCTATTTGCATTTTAAGAAGAGAGATAGTAGCAGACATAATTGTATCCTTTTCTAATACTACAATTTTTCGGCGTAGCTGTTCGACTGCCTATTTAAACGAGGTGTTAGTCCCTCAAAAATTCATTCATTCATCGACATGGATTCTCGCCAAGTATCTTTTACACCGACGGAGCGTTTGGAAATGGAAGTCTGCAAGCAGTTGTTTTAGTCTTCACCAACCACCAACTCTCAGGATGCAGGACAAGTGATCGCTGACCATCAATTGCTGCTGCAACCACATGACTCTCAGGATGCAGGGCCACTCATCGCTGATCGCCTTTTTCCATCGCTGCCAGTTGAAGAAGAGCTGGGTGGATTAGTTGAATATTTACAAAGTGATGACCGCAACGACGATGATTTGTTTTGGCAGAGATTGGCCGCTCACCCAATATCACCGTTATTATTCGATGGACCCTTTCCACCGATAACATCAATAAGTCCTACTCCTTCTTTTACGAAGGAGTTCGATGAGCAGCGTGAAATCGCTAGACGTCAGACATCACCGCCACCTCCTGAACTGTCGCCCATAATTGACCTCACGTGGTCACCGCCACCTCCTGAACTGCCGCCTATAATTGACCTCACGTGGTCACCGGTATCAAAGGCAATGTTGTCAAATGTTGACCCTATACCACCAGTAATACTAAATATACGTTTGCCGTTGATATCACCATTAAGCCCAACTCCTTCATTTACGGAGGAGTTCGAAAAGAAGCATACTAGTCATCGGGCAACATCACCGTCACCGCGACCTGCATCACCACCAATAATTGATCTTACATGGTCACCCGTCAAACAATTGGTGATGTCTGAGGCAGCGTCGCCAATAGTTGGCCCGAATAGTGATGTACTGCAGCCTCTGGATTTATCAACTAAAAACCTCAGGCAGCAGGATAATATGCCATCACTACCACCCCCACCGCCACCAGTTGAACTTAAAAACTCGACAACCGTCAGAAAAAAAAGGAAGAGGAAGAGTACCATCAATGGAGGGAAGAAGAAAAAAAAAGTATGTCGAAGTATTATATAAAAAAAGAATGTTGTAGTATTATATACAAACTAAATTTTAATAAAATGTTGTAAAACAAATATTTTTATTACTTAAAAAATAAATGATAAAAAAGGTAAACAAAATTTGTTTTTAACGGAACTTATCACCTTATAATTTCAAAATTCCATCCTTGTCCCATTCGTGTTCGTATCTATTCAGATAAACCCTGTCTTAGTAATAAGTATTGGTTGTATTACATGCGAAAGAGCGTATGGCTGAGACACTTCGGTCATAAATAAAAGATAGTTCTGGCTACTGATGTATCCTATAGGTAAGTGTATCGTTGGATCTCTTAGTTATACGTAGAAAGGTAATAACAATACAAGATAACTCCTACTGCTGATTTTACCTGTGCGTAAACAGTCCACCAATAAAACACATTATACATAGGCTGGTAGTCAAATTCAAACGAAGGACCTGTCGATACACAAACAAGATGATTCCTACTGCTGTTATTTTCCTGATTCTATTCCTGCTGTGCATAAACAGTCCACCCATAAAAAAATCTATACATAGTCAAATTGAAACCAATGACCACTCGATCTAAATATACTGTGCTACATCATTAACTCTAATCCTACCCTATTACCTATCCATCATACATTTTAAATTAAAAATCTTTATAAAAATATATACATACACGCATCGTACGTAAGTATTTATCTATGTATGTAGATAAACATGTATATGTGTACACGTATTACCTTGGAAAGGTAACACTTATTTGTCACACCTCACACCTCACAGATATAAGCGTGTGGTTGGGGCTCTCATCCATATACATACAAAACAACACGCTCTCCTACAGGCAAACCAGAGAGAAGGAAGCTGTGCACAACCCCTAGCGCTTCGTGCAGAGTCGTAGCTGTCCGCGCACAGTCGTGCACGTGGGCAGGGAGGGGGACGTGTGCTGGATTCGGCGTGTGCTCGTATCGGCCTAGTTTATCTACTTGGCGCTGGTGTCTTTATGCACGGAGCCGCCCGAGCCGCCGAGCCGATAGCCCAATTCCTCTAGTAAGCATATCTATACGTACGATGTACATAAATATTCTCACCTGTATAAGCTGTAAGGAATTAGACCAACCAAGCATATCATCTAGCGCTTTTATCTACACCTATTTTTTCTAAAAAGTACCAGAAGAAAACAAAATTTATTCTTATTAAGTAAGATATATGTGTGTAGTGAATACTCAGCTTATATTAGTGGATGATATTAATATGATTACTTAAAAATGAAGTAGCAAACATGCATGAAAATGCATGATAAATGAATCTACCGCCCGGTGTGAGCATATGATGGAAAAATGAATTTGGATTCAAGTCAATGTGATTCACAGTTTATTTAGTTTCCTTCACCATTGTAGTCACAGATACTTAATTATGATACGTTAATACGATACATATATATACTGTAAAATATTAATTGTGTGTGTGTGTGTGTGTGTGTGTATTATATACAAAAAAATTGTAAGTAGATTTGTTAGAAAGTAAATGTCATATGTAATTATATTGATATCCCTGTTGAATGGTTCCGATAAAACACGATAAAAAAAAATTATATCAGGATAGATGTGTGTCTTTGCACCAAAACATGATATATTGATCAGTGTTTTCGTATGAATATCCCAGGATAATTTTATATCAACTTTATAGGATCATACAAGTTTTAAACAGTATTGTAAAATGTATAAATTTTTTCCGATTCAAACAAACGACTTACAATTGTTTATAGGTTTTTTTAGGGAGAGTAAAGAGCTGACACAAAATTGTATCATGTCATATAAGATTAATTACATTACCAAATTATTTATCAGGATCCACTAAATTATTTTACGATACGTGTGATACGATGTTATAACGTGCTTATTATGTTTCACACATGATCATACTCAAATATTTTACCTGTAATTATACGGTCAGCTAATTAATATACGTGACTGAAAATTTAATATTTTAAAAAAAAATGAGTTTAGATGTCTGACTAAAACTCAAATCTTTTGGGAAATTCGGTTAATACACTATTTTAAAACTCAAACATATTTTCAGTCAAATAAAAATACTTCATTGAAATTTAAAATAATCATTTGTAAAAATAAAAAACGTATTAAACGGGCCTTTTTTCGCGGCTTGCCTTTGACGAGACTATCTTTACATATCTTATGTGTTTTTACGTACTTAGGAGCCTCAGTATAGATCATATCTCAATTACTAAGTATTTATTTAATGTAATATAGTTTATAAATGTTAGTCTGACAATTATTATTATTTATCACGTACTTACATAACTTTATATTAATTACTACCCTAAAAATTGAATTTGAAAAATTTTACCATAAGTTTGAATCGAACCGGAGTCCACAGGTATTTGAATCCGATGTGTTACCGCTGAGCTATGGCAACTTTGGATTTGAATTATGAAAAACTGATATAAATCGTTTAACTGATATAAATGTACCTACGTCACGCGGGAATCCATCGATATCTTGTGAATCCGTTACATTGAAGCACACGTCAGAACGTGTATATTACAATTGTAGTTGTTCGTTTAATATTTACACAATATTTTGGCAAGCTCAGCTCCGTGGGCCCTAAGACAAGAAGTTTCATGTTGACATTGTCAGTCATATCCACATTGGATACCAAGCCAGTAGAAATTAGACGAAAATCATAAGAAATTATAAGACTAAAATCAAGACTAAAATTATAAGAATATATGTGTGTATTTACACCTGACATATTTTATAAGACCTTATACACCGAGAATACATCAAAATACTAAGAAAAAAATTATATACATGAAGTTAAATGTATATGATCCTATATAGTTTATGCATAGTTATTTGCTTGTAAGACACGATACAAATGTATAAAGAATTTTCTTATACAAACTTATCAGAAGTGTATCGAGAAAAACATATGTCATAAAGTTTGCGTCATTAAATAGGGATATTTAATTCTGGACGGGTAATAGTTGAAACAAGTCGAAAAATTGTAAATAAACATCAAGGTTCGCCATACGCAACCATAAGAAAATAACCTATTTAAAATAATATGTACAACTATTTTTTAAATTATCATATGTACTTGTTATCCACATATAGGTATATTTCGTTCTGAATCATGGTAAATATTTTTACATCATATACACCGATACATTGGGAAGACAAAAAATTTACTGATAAAATATTATACCTCGCAATGTTATGTCCGGTATACTAAAAGAAATTTATGTCAGGTTTTATCATGTTGTACCGGAACCATTTAACAGGGATGACTTATTTTTTCCAGGCTTATAGGTACACTTAATAATTTTTTGTTTACAGCAACGTGCAACGACTCAGATATTTATTATTTTTTCACGTAAGGATGAGCAAATTCAATATATGTGGAACAAGTTGTGATGTCTATGTATGTCTATGTATAGTTTTTGTTATCAAACTGGTGATAATAATTTCATTTTTTGATTAACTTTTATTTAGATATCACTCGTTATCTAGTGTTAATAATTATTTATTGATTAAGTCGAAAGCTCAATTTTAGAGTAATTTATTAGTTAAACATGAAAATTTGAAAAATCAACTAACAAAAATGGGAAAAAGAGGAGCTAAGCCAGTAATCACGCATGAAGAACGTATTTTTGAATTGAGGAAACATACAATTTTTTTTGAAGATGGTAAACTTTTCAAAGAAAGTCATCCAGTGTGGGATATTATATGTAAAAATTTGAGTGAATCGCCCATAAAAAAGATGAATAAAAGGAATATTTATTCTTATGTTCAAAGAAATATCAAAAAAATTGAAGAAGACTTGAATAAAATCCAAAATATTTCCATTAACACCGTAATCGAAGATAATAGTAAAAACTTAGACACTGAAGAAAAACTTCTAAAGTTGCAGGATAATGTTCTCTTCAAACCAATAATTCAAGAATTATGCATGTACCCATTCACAGTTTTTTACTGGTCCATGGATGCTATAGATCTCAGCTCTGATCTTCCTGCAGATGTCACATTTTTTTTTGGTTCCATTGGAATTTTCTGTGAAGAGTTCATAAGCCCTGATGGATCAAAAAGTGAACCACTATTTTTATATTGTTTAGGTGCCATTTCAGATAATTATGTCATTCCATTATGCCACATGATCAGTGAAGAAAGTTCTACTGAATTATTTTATAGATTTTTTTTTGACTGCATGAAAAAAGGACTATCGTATCCATGTTATTTAGAAACAGACTTTACACCTGTTCATTTTCGTTCTGCAAATTATGTTTTCAATGTCAATTTATCTTACGAACAATATTTATTAGAATGTTTCTTTTATATTCAAGGAAAAAACGATTCCTTACCAAACTGTATTATTCACACTGATGCTAGATTTTTAATTGTTAAAGTTAAAAAGTTGTGCAGCATTCAAAGCATTCTTTTAGAGGGTGTAAAATATTTTTACTTATATTCAGTAATTTTACTAAGCTATCAAAAAACTGTTAGCGATTTTGAAAACATTTTTAAGAAGATAGTTTTTCTTCTTAGCGCCAAAACAAAAAGTGAATTTACGTCTGATGCGTTTAAATACTTGTTAAACAAGATAAAAAAATTGAACATTGATAAAAATTTCAGTAAAACAAATTTGGACTCCATAGAAATATTATACAATAACAGCATGAATGAAAATAAGGATTTTATAGTTAATCAATCACAATGTTTTGAATTAGTTAGTTACATCAACAGTTTATCTAAAGATGCAAAACAGTTTTTAGATGTAAACTTTAAACAAAACGAAACCAACGCATATTTTAACTTAAATGTTTGTCAGGATATTATGGATTTAAGTTTGGAATTCGTAGTTTGGACTAACATTATAAGCCAAAAGAGGTCATCTGAAGCTAAAATTTCATATACTCAATCTTTGTTAAAATATAAAAATGAATTAGGCCAAAAAGAAAATGTAAATGTATCTGTTGACGAATTTTTAATCCAGAGTATAAAATATTGTGAAGAAAAGTAAGCAGAAGCTCAGAATTTATTAAAAAATGTGTTGAGTAAAAAAGTTAAAAAAAATGCTAGAGCAAATCATTCTTACATATACTACGAAGAAAATTTGATGGGACAAAACCCTTCCGATGATATTGATTTTTCTGATGGAGATTAGTCTGTAACATCGCAATCTGATTCATCAACGTATGATTCAGATGATAGTTCACACGATTTATCATGATTTTTAGATAATGAAGTACCATCTTCATCGTGCAGTGAAACTGTCAATGATTCGTTTTTAGTCAATGAAGAAAACCAAGATGATAACGAAGACATAGAACAATATAATGAAACTGATCTACAAAAGAATTCTTATCAAGTCAAGAAAAGAGGAAAGTATCTTCGACCATGTACTGAGATTCATCTAATTGTGCAAAAACCATCGAAAAAACCACAGCACAGAAAAGTTTTAAGAAATTCGAATCTATTTAAAACAAAAACGATTAAAAAAATGAAACAGTTTATCTTAACATCTAGTCCGATTGACTGCATTGTAGAGATTTTTACATCTGGATTTTACTTGATAAACAAATTTCATGAGTTTATACAAAAACGCTGTGACCCACTACAAGAATGCAAACAAGAATTTTTTACTCTCTTGCATGATTATTTACTGAACTTAAACATCATCGGATATTATGCTAAACGTGTATTATTACTCAGTAAAATCTTGATCTTGAATAATCGAAATAAGCTGATTTGGGATAAGTCGTTGGGTGAATTTTATGAATTGATCCTGTTTCCTTGTATTATTGTAAAACTATACTGCAACTGGTGTAATTCTCAAAGCTATGCGCACTCCAATCGGGTAAAATTTTCAAAAGAGAAATTGATATCCCCAAATTTCTTACATTATTTGGAAAATAATTTTTGTACGTATAAAATATGTGAGTCTTGCCAAAACCCACTTGCCTCAGAATATCAAGTAGATCATATACTTTGTTTGGACATGGAAAATACAGCACTCAATAATAATGATAGTTACATGCAACTCGCTGATATACCTATTACTTTTGCATTGAAACGACAAAATTTTCTTCTTGTCGGAGTTATTCAGTTTGAAGAAGCAATTTGTAATAAATACAGACACTACATCGCCTATACAAGAGATCTAGAAGGAAAGTGGTTCAAATATGATAACTGTCAAAACCAGCATCACAGAGCTGTGAAAGTAAAATCCAGTCTATTAATAAACGTTGCCTTAGTGATTTTTATTGAACATGATGTTCTGATTGGGCCAGAGCAAAACAAATATTTAGCAAGCCCAAATGGTGATTTCAAAAATGACACTCTGAATCAAACTCTAAATAGAAATGTACATGACTTTCAAATTAACTTTGTTGATCATGATTATTCAAATAAATTATTAACACATCAAGTTTTGGATGAAGAAAATTTTGAGTTGATGAACATCACAGACGATTCTATAATTGGACGTGATTTTATTCAGTCAAAAAATTATAATGATGGTAAAAATGCAAGGTACAACAGTTCTTTAATAGAAGTCGAAGTAGAAAATGATTTTAATTTACCATTATCGACGAATACATTGTTAACTGAAAGAGGATTGGTGTTAAATCGATTACGTATTCTTAAAAAAAGTTACAACATCAGTGGTTTTGAGCGAGATTTTTGTTTCACTAACACGTGTCCATTTGACAGTGTATTTGAAACTCTACAGTCTATATACTTAGATTGCACCTTATTTAGTAAATATGTTAATAATTCTAAGAACAATGATCAAATGAACTTTTTAAATTTAATAAGTAATTATAAAAAAAATAATTTTTCAAAAGAATATTTTTACCAGGAAAGGGCTTTTATATTAAATAAAATGTATAATTTAGATGGAACTAAAAATCACATTGATTGTCATGACAATGTAGTAAAATTATTTGAGCGTCTCACAAAAAATATACCATGCTTATCAGAAATTTTTTCATGCAAAAACTGTTTGTATTTTAACTGTAAATCTCATTTTATTACATCACTATCTTCGCAACAGTTCTATGAAATTGGCATTCAAAATTTACAGTCAGTGCTAGATAAAAAGTTAAATAAAAGTAAGACCATGAAATGTATTGAATGCAAAAATAATACTGTAGACGTTTCCTATAAGATCAATGATTACTTGGCAATCGATCTTGAATACCTGCATGAGAACAAAAATGAGTCTATACTTCGTTCCTGTATAGCTGCAGAAATAAATTTAAAGTTTAAAACTAGTTTTCACGACATTCCAAGACAGCTGTACCTACAATCTAAGCTACTTCATTTAAAAGGCGTTATAGTTTTTACTGGTGACAATCCTACGGAGGATTTTAAAAGAAAAAACTTAGTGCATTACTACAGCTATTCAATGACGAACAATGATGAATGGCTTTTGTACGATGATCTGGGTACAAGTGTTGAAATAGTACAATATACTCCAAACGAAAAAATCGCTCTTGTGCTTTATGCTGTCACAAACAGATAATACAATCATACCTCTTTTTAAATATGTGACATACATATGTCTTAACTACTGTATCATTCATTCATACATATGCATACATACTAAAAACTGTATACATTTTATCTATTCTTGTAAATAGAATTTTGTGTTCATAATGTAAAAAAAGAGTAAATAAACAGTTATTACATCTTATTGACGCTAAAGATGCCTTATACTACCATTTTAACACTTAATAATACCATTAATTATGGCTTAGGATACATTAAGTGAATGTTTAATGTACAAGAGAAAAAAGTACTTTAGTACAAATTTATAGAATTAATTCGTTGTATGTAAACGCTGAATACACCCTCGAGCTAATTAGTTTATTAACTAGAATAAGTTGAAAATGTGTATGCCCCACGTTAATTACTAATTCCCCATTGCAAATGTATAATTTTTCATCAACATGTAGGAACTGTAAAAAGTACTAGTAAAAATAAAAAGAGTAGACTTTTATTAAGATAGCTTCTTTGCTTCACATAATTAGCTGCTTGTATTTCTTTGGGTAGCATATTTTTATTAGTCATTGAATGACTGTGTTACTGAAATATTCTATGGTTAAAAAATGAATTGATTACTTTTATTGTGTGCTTTACTCAAATTTAACAATTAGCTATTTTTTCAAAATCAATAGAATTTTTGTGTTCGTACTTTACTTTTATTTTTACTGATTTATTATAACCAAATGAATAACATAAGGAAACAAAAATTACTTTTAGATAAATAAGTACGGGTTAGGAAGCTTTTCAACTACAATACAGGAAAAAAACATTTCACATTCACTGTACATTTGTAATATGATCATGATAGTATACATGTCAAATTTTTTCCGATATGAGAATGAACACATAAGTCATTAAAATAAATCATTCCAACTTTTCCCTCTTATAGTACGTAAAATCTTTGTCCATCTCAACTGTATCACTTAAAGGTTCGTTGAAAAATCCAACAAAAAGCATGAGAGGTTTGTCCAAAAATGAAATGTCCAATTTTTCAGGGAAATCCTAAAATAATTGAAAAGTCTAATTAAAATAGAGCGTAAATAATCATTGCAATATATGGACTTACCCAAGATTTTGTTTCACTGAGCTTAGATTTTTCAGTTCCTTAGGTTTTGAAGCTCCAATGGATTTATTTCACCAGCTTAGACAGTAGGATAGTATATAACATTTGCATTATTTTCGTTGGCGCAGTACTTAATAGTGTCAGCATCTTGCACACAATAAGCCCGAGAAAAGGCATTTCCAATGACCTAAAATTATGAGTTTCTGAAACACAATTTAGGTACAAAACTATTCTTTTCCAATATTATACTACATAAACAGTGATCAATTGTTTGGAAAAAAAGTTATGTTTGATATCCTTCAAACGCTTAACTTGCGTTAATAGCAAGCATAACTCTCGGCTGCCTAGAATTTACGTTCATCTACAATTTTTTTTTAACCAGCATACAAGTTGAAAAACATTTTATTTTTCTTTATTTGTAAAATGAAAATGTTTTATTGTTCAAAACTATGATAAAATCTGTATTGACGGACATGATACTTACACCCCTGTATAACCTGATGCAATTGATAAATAAATCACTTACAAGCATGATTATGTTGTTGCAAACACGTATACCCCATACAAGAATGTTAACTGACACATATGTGTGTTGATCTGCACTGCAGTAAACAAACGGAGTAATTGCATACCTAAACATAAACACCGACCGTCGCCTGCTTCATTATCTATTTATACAGTCTTTTTCAAACTAAGTCTTCTTAAAAATCACATTTTCTTGGAGAGTTGCTGTGACATACAAGTCAAAACATTTTTTCAGTTATTCACCATTTAAAATAAGTATTTTTCATTAATCTAAATATTAAAAATGGCATTAACTTAGCATATAAATGACGTTGATATACTATGTGAATGTGTACACTTGCATGTATACAGAAACAGCTGATCGAAGTTCGATCAGCTGTTTCTCATCGAACAAAATGAACTGACCTGTATTAAAGTTTGCAGATGTACACCAGGGTTGTAATCAAATCCTGATTATCAAAATCCGAAGATTTCCAAACATTTTAAAACATCTGAAAGTTCGGAATAAAATTATTTTCAAATATTTTTAAAACTTGTGAATGTTTGGATTAAAATTACTTTCATATGTTCTAAAAGTTCGGAATGATACTATTTCATTCTGTTCATTCCAAACCCTCCAAAGTCTCAGAATTGTTCTGAAAAGCCACGCTATTTATGTTGGAAAGAGCATTTCCGTGTTTTGATTTGCAAACAAACTAGTTACACTTATCAAAAAAGGTGAGTAAGAGCATATTAACAATATAATTCGTGCTCATATTTATTATAATAGATGATTGGTAGGTTTACTACATTTTTGCATGCTATATTCGTGCGTCATAACCTTTATTACACTAACAACGTGACAATCATAATACTACCACGGTAACTAACTTCACTTGTGATACCATATCAATAATTTTGCTAAGTACTTAGTAGGTTGTTACAAATATCATGGTATTGTCAGTTATGTTGAAATCTTTTGTTTACTGGTTAGTTTGTTTGTTCATTGTTAGATTCTTTTCATGTTATATACAAATTTATTCTTAAAGTGCATTAAAAAAAAATTTTTTTATTTTGGCAATTTTAGAATGCCAAAAGGGAGACCTAAGCACGGAGAATGGAGAAATTTCCATGAAATAAGAGATGAGGCTGGAAAATTGGTTGGTGCACAGTGTCACTTGTGTTCAGAGAAACTTGCTGGGCACTCGTCTAAGGCCTTAGCATCTCACAGGTAAATTATTTGATCAAAGTATTTTGAAGTGAAAATTATACTTTTTAAGTTAATGACCATAGTATTTTTAATACACCTGTTTTAAAAAGAAATGTATGGTATCTCTTTTGTAAAAAAATTTTTAATGTTTTCATTTTTCCAGGAATGCTTGTTTGAAAAGGAGAGCAATGTTAGGCCAACAGTCAAACAATAACAGTGTTTTAGTTAACTGCTTACCTGTGGATGATGTAGATAATACAGCTTCCTCATTAATTACATTAAATGTGCATCAGTCACCAGCTGGAGTTAACACATTTTCAGAGTCAAGAAGGCCAGTGAATGTTTTTAAATCACCTTCATCAAATGGTGCACTCAATAATACAGCTGGTGAGGAAAGTGACGGTAACATTGGTAATGTTTCCTCTCAATCGAAAGTAAGTTAATATGCATAATTGATTTAAATAAATTATATATTATAATACAATTACACGAACACAATCATGATTACCCTGTCAACGAACATCAGGTGAGATCTCACCTAAGATCTCAGGTGACTATCTTATTCCTACATCTCACCTGAAATCTCAACTGAGATTGTATAAAACGTGTACTTGATTGAAAAAAATAAATTAAAAATCAATTTTACAGTATTCAAAGCTGCTCTGTTAGTGATACCATTTGGATGATACATCAAAAAACACTTCTTCGAAGGTCTTACATGTCGATTTTTAAATATTAAATTAATTTATTTTTAATTTTCAGGTGAGATCTTATCGAAGATCAAGCTCTTGAGATCTCATTTGAGAATTAAAGAACTTTATTTTATTTTCTAAAATTCATGTAAAACACTTTAAAAGATGTGTTTTTTGATATAACATCAAAATAATATCTGACCACTGGGGCAGCTAGAATACAGTAAAATTGATTTTTAATTGGTTTTTTTTTTTGTAAGGCCACTTTTTTTTAAATCATGGTTGATATCTCACGTAAGATTTTGATATGAGATCTCCGGTGACATCTCACCTGATTGTCGTAGACAGGGTACACACATACCAACTAAGTTTCACTCAATCGACACAATGTGTGCTGGCGCATATCGTTTTATGCCCTCCAGGTTTATGCTTGGAGCAAATTGTATGAAACATTGACAACGAATAATAAGTAATAATTTAATATAAGTATCTGAGTACAATCGGTGTTGTACAAACTAAAAAGGCATGGCAGTGGTCTTCACTGCGGACATAATGCTGAAGTTTCATACATTCTAGTTAAATTTCATATTTTAAGATTCAGAGTTCTATGATAGGAAATATATGCTTACATGTTGCAATTTTATCATTATAATTATTAGGACCGCAGCCGCACAAGACCTTATAAAGTATAAAATTAAAAATTTACCGGAACAACAATAAATATTTAGCAAAAGTACGATACACGGAAAATAAGATTTAAAAATTAGCACGATGCTGCTTCAAACAATCGTATCCTGATTTTTTCTTTAATTTAATTGTACTTTAATCGTGGTTATTGAATCTAAATTCCAAATTTTTTATCACGAGTTTTACATATTTATGTTTAATCGACTATTCTGAATAATAGACAAAACTACTATAAAACTATTATAAATAGAAAATAATTCTTTTCAAATGCAACTATTTCTAAACTTGAATATTAATTTCTTCTTAAAATTATGTTTAAAAAAAGAAAAAATTAATAATAATAATTAGTATTTGCGTCATGAAGAATTTCTGAACCTTGAAAAATAAAGAAAATATGAAAATAAAATAAAAAATCAAATGAATGAATTTTAAGACACACTTGACTAAGAAATATAGTCGTGAAAACTATTTGAAACAAGTTGTAACTTGCACTTGGTATACGAAAAATCATCTCAGAAATGGAATAATTCGATAAAAAATTGTCTCATAAAAAACCAGTTTTCAGTGGGGTATCCAAGTATGAAGTTTTACATCTCTGGCAGATACATGTATAAATGTAGATATATCTGTTACGAAACGATATATTAAATGACACGCGACAATTTATCGAAGGTGATACAACTGTCCTTGAAATTTGGATATTTGCTACTTAGTGTAGTTTTAATAAATATTTAATAAATAAAAAAGTTATACAGAATAATATATCAAAAACAACTTTCTAGACATAAAATTTCTAACGTCGCGCTCTTATTTGTCACATGCGCTCACATACTCATTCTTATATTTAAAAGAAGGGCTGAAAAGTATTGAAAAAATATTTTTATTAATAAATGATTATTCAATCATATGAAACAAACGATTAACATACTGTTAATAAGATATATTGCAAGCATGATAATGTGTGTGTAGTAAATGATTAATAATCATATCAACGTACCACTTTTTGTGTTTAATTTAAAAAAAAATGAATTAAACATGTCACCATATGAAAGAATCACAAAAAATTGTATCTATAAGGAATGGATTTGTAGAAATCGACCCATTTTTTCGTACAATACAATACTGTAAGATAAACAGATTAAATTTTTAAATAAATGCACAAGTGGATTTTACAATAAAATAAAAAACTAAGGGGTTGAGAATGCGTAAAAGCAGTCATGTAAGTACATTCAAACGAGCAATATAACGAGCGAGTATCAAAAAAGTGGCCGCCAGAGGGCAGAATGTAGCTCGGCTTGCTACAGTGGGTCCAGTAACAGTGCGGCAGATAGCCGCCATTTACAGCACATGTCAGTAGCGGTCAATTTGAAATTACGTAATTTGTCATTTCAATGATTTTATATTTTTTGGCCCCATATATACAATAAAGTTCTATCATGCATGAGAAATGAGCTAATACGAATACGAAATAAATTTAAACACTTGAATCAGGAAATTTTCATGGATAAAAGCTGAATTAGCTTATAAATAACATTTCACATCACCACACCAGAGGGCCATTCTACAATTGCCCTTTTCCTCCACTGCGCACGTGCGCAGGGGCAGCACAATTATAGAAGAGGCCCTGCAACGATTTCGGTACATGACTGCACATCTATATATACTGGAAAATAGTGGGAGGTGCTGAAAATGGCAGAGCCAATCAGGACCACGTGACCCTGTCTGCCGCACTATCCCTGGACCCACTGTACGGCTTGCCAACCCCCACTTTTCTCCCTCACTAAACTACGACAATGTATATGCGTGTACTGTGTATATATAATATACTATTATAGCAGAAAGCATAAGAGCTGACAACACTACAGCAACAGCAGCATAAGTAGTACATTTACATGTCAAAACATAAATATTTCTTCGCTTGGTTCGTATATAAAAAAAAAAAAAAAACTCAATTTTTTTCATAAAAAATCAATATAGAGAAAATATCCAACAAATAATACATCAGGTTAATGGATGACATTGCTGTCCTTAGCTTAACCTAAAAATCTTTGTTACTTATCGATGAGCTTCTTTTTCCTGCCCAAAATTGAAGCATTTTTTTTTCAAGAGCTCTTGAAATTGCTTTAAAGTAAGTTTTCCGTAATAGCTTTCGTCTTGCATTTTAAAAGGAACGCGCTGCTAATACTTTGCTTTTGTTGACAAGCTGATTGCTGAGTCAGCTGATAATACATGGGCTTGTCAAGTTGACCAATACAATTTTATACATAATATTTACTGTACGTATAGCCTATAGCAGTATGCACAAACATACAGTATCCGCAATATTCACGAATACATTATCCTAGTGTTACTGAGGGAAAATAGTGGGGGTTTGCTAGCCGAGCTACATGCTGCCCTCTGTTAGCCAGTTTTTTGATACTCCCTCATTGCCAGCGTTGCTGCATATTTGTGATTTCCTCACCTCTCTGAACTTTCTCCTCGCTAACTGTGATAGACAATGATGAACAATGAAAATAAATTAATAGATTTATAGAATGTCATATAAATAAACTATCAGTAAAAAAAATATTGAAAAATAAGAAACTGCTTGAAAGAATTTCGAAAAAAATAAAAAAAATTTATAAACAATTATTCATTTATGTATTTCTTTTAAAATTAACGAATTATTGGAAATCAAATAAATGTTTATTAACGTATAGAAATGCTGCTACTAAAAAACATTTTTCGATGTTTTGACATAAATTACTTAATTATACCTTGACATGATCAACTGTGTATAATAAATTATACATTATAAACAAATTAATTATTACACAGTAAATTTATATTTAAATTAAAAAAAAGTTTGAATAATTCAAGAAAAGTAAAAGGTATCCTCCTTTCAGGCATAGCTCATGGTTGAGTGAATGTCGTGATAGGTTAGTATGAAAAAGGTCGTACGTTTAAGCCCGGTTAAAAGTGTGGTTTTTTTCTTAGGAATGAAAATAAAAAATTTATTTGTGTCACTTATTTCTCAATCCCGGGATCGTAAACGAAAGTAAAAATTTACGATTCCATTAAAAAATTTTTTGAAGGAGAAACATTGAAATCATTGACTTACTCTTGTGCATGTATAGTGCGCCTAAAGAAGTAAAACTCTAAAAATTGAGATTAGCAGTGTAGGCGATGACATGTAAATAGCTGATTTTCTTCTGATTGACATAAACTTACACAGTGAACTCATGTTTATGTATATCACTTAAATCATGCGTAGTAAATGGTACCCCAACAGAAAATATTAATGTAAGAAAACGTAACAAACCATAAATTTCTGTGATACTGTGTTGGATTTCGGACCACTGTTACAGTTTCTTACGTTTTGTTACGTTTGATTATAGTCTACTACAACTCAATACAATACCTTACAACTCGTTACGTTTTATTATGATTCTAAAAAGGCTCTTGAATCTCGTGATAATGCAACTGTAATAAACTCTAATAAATCGTAAGGAAATGTTGTCATCTGTAATATTTTGTAACAGCTGACATTTTGTGGCAGTTTATTACACTTTTTTACATTTTATTATAATTTATAACTTTTAGACACATTTTCTTACATTTTCGAATAAAATTTACTATTAATGAAAAAAAATCGAGTAACTATTATGAATAATTAATAGTGTAATAGTATATGATAAATCATGACAAAACGTAACAAACCATAATGAAATGTAAGAAACGTCCGAAATCCATGAGAATATTACAGTTTCTTACATTTTCTTACGTTTTCTTGCGGGTCATGGCATATTACTACACATGTTTACTTTTTCTTACACTTAGTTACTATTTCAAATTTTCGCTGGGGTAATATTTGAGATATTTTTCTATGCAACATATTGTTCTACGGTATGATAAATTATCCTAATATTGAATAATATTTATCTTAAAACTAACATATACCTGATCCGTAAATTGTAGGTGCACTTATTTATTATGTTATTCAGATTAATAGTATTTAGTAGTAAATAGATAATTTTAAGTCATAGTCCACACTTTCCATTTGAAGTTATGATGAGACCGGCGATCCTGAATTGGTTGCCGGCGCATTTCTCCAGATATAATCATTATGGAGTTGGTTCCCAGCTCATTAGAATTCATACAGGAGTTGATTCCCGGCCATAAAAAATGATGTGTAATATCTTTCATACTAATATGTTCAATATTTTTTCCGTAACACTTTCTTCAGGCTTCGGACTGACAGTAATTTTGACGAGTTTGTCACTAATATCTCGCCAATTTTGAACGGCTTCGTCCACTTGTTCATGTTCGTGTTGATTACTTGATGTTTCAACGATGTCCTTTGCTTCATTATAGGACCCCTTTTCAAATTTTTTTCGAAATCCAAAATTGTACTTATTAACACGCAAAATCGTTTTTTCTTTTTCACTGAGATGTATTTCCATTTTACACAATAACAAGATTACTTGTAAACTAATCAAATACTACAGCTGCTTTTTTACGTGCTAAAATAACACGAGTATTTTTTTTTCTGATTTTGGGAACCAACTCCATAACGGCCGATGAGACAATTTTTTTTCTCTCTCTCTCTCTCTCTCTCTCTCTCTCGCCACATACGAGCAGTCGTTTTCGCAGATGGCTATGCGGTTTTGGGACCTTGTACCGGCGCGTATCCGTTTATCCGAAACTTTAAATGAATTTAAGAGTTCTTTGTACAGGCGATTATTAGTCGAGGCCGATGGCATGGTATGAAAAATGAAAAATAAAATAAAAATTATTCGTTACTATTCGTAAATATGAAATTTGGCAAAGTGCTTAGCTATTTTTGTTTAACTGTATGTTATTTAGATGCCTATAATTTATTGTAAACTAGCACCATATCTAATAGATGCAATCTATTGTACTTATGTTTATGTAGTTCAATTGCTAATATGTTCCACTTAAGTTTTTACCCTATACTTTTTACACTTATTGCTGTTATTGTACTTCTTTCTTTATGTATTACTTGGTGTGTTGCCATTCGGGTGTTTCACCCTTGGCATTAATAAATCCGTTTACAATCTAAAAAAAAACTCTGTGTGTGTGTGTGTGGTCAGTTGTATCTCACAATTCCCTCAACCAAATTGAATCTGGTGATCCTTAAAAAAGTGATTGAAATAAATGTCCGCGTTTTCTATTGGCTGCCACTATGTTGATCTAAAAAAGGCAGGACCAATCGTATAAAGGGAAAAACTATGTATAACTGGACACATATATCGATGGTGCTACGTATAAGGACTTGGGGAGGGAGGTTTGAAATATATATTTTCGTCATCCTCAACAGTAAAGTTTGTTGTTTACGTCCGCTTAGTAGGACGTAATGCGACAAATGTACGGCCGCTGGATCTCTTTACGTCCGCTGAGCGAGGCGCTTCTACGAGGTCCATGTTCTCGGACAGCACAGCAAATTTCTAAATATATATATATCGATTAACTGTACCTATATGTATATGATGGCCACGTGTTTTTTTTTTTTTTTTTTCACGGCCAGATGCATGTGCATATCGTCTTTTCAGTGCCTTTGTCTATTACCTATCTGCCTTTGTCGTTGCGTCGAGTCGAATCGCGCCTATATTAATTATAGCGTTGCCTGGTTTTTTACCTTTTCTTACTTATCGTTTACCGTATAATCCGTTTTTCGTCTCTTGTGCACATGTACTCGAAATTAACACTAAATGCTTTCACAAACTTTATTTTAAATTCAGAGTTACTTTTAGGTGATAGTGAGCAAATTTCCATGGTTATTGGACTGTTACTTTAAAAGTCTCGCGCTTTATATGAAAAGGGACATATTCAATACGTTAAAACCTATATTAACCTATCCAACAAACTTTCCTATATGGGATGACGAAAAATCGTATACGTCACTCGGCCGTAAGGTGTATGATGGACGGCTGCGTGAAGGTGTCGCCCGAGGCGAAGCCGTAATATACGAATATATACTAGTAAGGTTTCGCCCTCCTGCGCGCTCCGCGCGCCAATCCCCCACTACCTTAACCCAAAAGAAGAGTCTGTAAATTTTATGATACAATATTTTTTTATCGTATGAAAAACACTTACAACGCAAAAAAAGCTTTTAATTAATTAGACAATCTAAACTATAACTATCTCTTTGCAAAAAAAAGTGAGAAAACGTTATTTTTTCTTTAAAACCACCATATCAACCTTTATTATTATACTACTTGATGAATTTAACTAAAAAATAGTATTAGAAGGAATATAATGGTTCAATACGATCATTTTAAGTATAGGCTATATATATGATAATTTCTTTACAAATTTAATATTTCTTTCCAAACTACATTTTGAATTTCAAATTTGTTATCTGATTCATTTTGAATAAAAATATTGTTCGGATTTCGAACTCTTGGAAAAGCTATATATGCGTGACTGTGAAAAAATATGATTTTTAAAAATATATTCCAACATTATCAGAACTTTGAACCTGAGCTTTATTAACTGTCATTGAAAATTTGAGTACCAAAGAAAGTTGTTTTTGGTAAAGTATAAATGGTAGTGAAGAAGAACTCCCTGTGTTGAAAGATATTCTATATATAAAAACTTTTTCTCTCTTTTTCCTTCTTGTTATTATTTCTGCTTTAATTAAATGTTGTATTTAAATAGTTTATTGAAACGTAGTCTTGTAGCATTACATAATCCATCTGATATACTCAAGTTTCGGATTCCCAGTAAAAAATTTATAGCTATTATTACACCTATAAATTATAGTTATAATTAAAGCTATAATTGCCTATATAACAGCTATAATAACCTGTACAATACATAACATCAAAACTAGGAGCTTGGAGTATTTTAGAATAATTAGAAAAAAAAAATCATAATCAATTTTAAGTTTTTTCAAAATTGTTTGAAAATCCTTAAGGCCTTCAGTTTTAATGTTATCATTCTAATGATAACGTCAGTATTGATTCAAACACCTTTAAAAAAATCAAATTTTAAACCAACTTTTATTCATTATTTGAGAAAAATTTACAGCTGTAATTTATAGCTATATTTATAGCTGTATTGTACAGGTCATATAGGTTATTATAGCTATAATTAATAGGAGCAATTATAGCTATAAATTTTTGACTGGGTAAACACAACGATTGCTCTAACTTTTCAATTTAGTTCGTGAAGTGGAAGTCCTTCATTAATATTATTTAAAATTTCTACTGGAAAATTTAAATTTATACTATCATCTGTTTAATCTATACCTTTATGAATAGTATAATCTATACGGTAACACGTTCAGAAATACCAGGCATTTTATGTAAAATTTTATTATTCAAATATAAAGTATACTCATTATGAGTTGTTTAAATAACATGGGTTAATAAAATTATTATTATCATTTTAAATTTTTGAACAAACATCGTTCGTTAACCAACTTTCTGGTATTTTAAATGTTTCAATTTTTCCTTCTCCAAATTGAAATAGTAATAAAGAAAAATTTTAATTTTTAGTCCGTACGTTTGTTTTAAATCTTCATACTGTAAAATAAATCCAAACACGTAAACATTTAATCGTTTTTTAAATTATTTCTTTTTTGTAACTATTTTTAATGACAGGACGAATTTGTCTACAATCGCCACCTAAAATAATCATTTTTCCACTGAATAATAATTTATTGTCACTTAAATCTTGCAAAGTTTTGTCCACTATTTCCAATGCTTTTTTTGGAATCATAGATGCTTCATCCTAAATGATTCCATCTACTTCGCGTTATTTTATTTTATCAGATTTTCTATCTAAAAAAAAAAATGTCAATACTACTCAAATCCAAAGGCAATCTTCACGTTCTATGACTCATCATTCCTTTAGGTAATAATATTGAAGCTATACCTGTCCACGCCATGGATAAAATTTTTTTTTTTATTGATGTAAAATAGTGAATTAGTGTCTTGTATAAATATGTTCTCCTGGAACCTCCTGATTATGAGATCGCTGCTGTGCATGCTAATACTTTTATGTTCGTTGTATAGTTACTGCAAGTTTTGTTGGCTAGTGGACAGTACAAAAATAAAAAAAATTTTATAAATCTTTTGCACCACGCAGAAGATTTTTAAATGGCAGCCAAGTGGCACTTTTTCCCCACATCACATGGCAAAAGACCTTGTGACGGAGTAGGTGGAACTCTAAAAGACTTGCTGCTAGTGCAAGTCTTCAGAGAGTAAATAATCCGATCCGTAACCAATGATGCGTACAAAGAAGAAGAGAAACAACTATCAGCATATTTTGAAAAAGCTGTAATGATAAAAAAAACTTTTAAATATCATTGTATGATTCCTATCTTACTTCAAGAGTTGGAAGCAAAGCCATTCTCTTTGTACGAAAAAAAAAACATGGTGAAAATTTTCGAGTAAAATGTGAACATTACAATAATAAATATTTGCACTAATATTATATTAAGTTAAAGAAATGTTCACGCAAAAAACTATTGAATTGAAATCCTAATACATGACTTGTTTCTTTGAAATAATATAATTATTTATTTGTTTCTCCCCAATTTCTTATAAAACTTTAATACATAAAAAATAGTATCGTTCAATTAAAAATGTAAAACATACTATATGCACAATTTGTAATATAGTACAGAGAACAATGGTAAGAGGCGAGAATATGAGGTGTACTTTGCAACTTGGGGTGTGGACGTCAGGTACCGCGCCCATTTATTTGATTTTTTTGCTAAAGTAATAATCGTTACTCGATTTATGAAAAAAGCATTTTCGATGGAAAAGTGGGCGTAGAATACGATGGTTATACTTAAAAAGACGCTATGTGGTGGGTTTCATTGTTAAAAATTTATTTAAACATTTAAATTGTTCATAACAATATGAAAATTATTGTAAATTTTTTTTACATATGTTTGTCTTAAAATTCATGTTTTTACTTTTAAAATAAAAAAAATCAATTTTTAGCTCCTATAGAACCGGAGTTATGAATTTTTGAAAATTAGTCTTATTTTATATATAAGAAGAAAATTATTCCAAGCCAAAAAACTCGCTTTTATCGAATTTTCGATCGCTTGTATTATCAAAAATACGTAAAAAAAAAAAATATTCGATCTTATATTTTTTTTAAAAAGTAGAATTCGTAAAAAAAATTTCAGCCAAATCGGAGATGTGACGGTCAAAAAGTGTTTAGTTTGTAAGAAAATGACCCAAATACTCGTTTGTCATACCAATTTTGCTACTTTACTTGAAGATTCGTTGATGGTTAATGTTGTTATTAACGATGTATGTTATTTTAAGAGAAAAATATTATTTAAACATTTTTACTTGCGTTAACCTGCACGAACTTTAAAACATTTTGCGATTTTGTCGAGAAAATAGTTCGAAATTATCCTCTTGCTTTTAAGCCTTCATGTCCATTAATACAATAATCTATGCTATATGTATATATTTCAGAGATTATTAACAACATTTCCAGTGCCTTAAATTCCATAGCACAACGCACTTCTTCATTAGCAAATAATGCACAATAATCCCAAGTGCTTTAAACTCTAAGACGGGACGCGCTTATTAACTAAAATATAAAAATCAATGATCTCGGGTACTAACCACCCAATGACTTAAGGTGCTTCTGAGTTAAAAAAAACTGGAAGTTAATGGGCTTCCGGACACCCAAGTATAAAGTAAAACTTTTATCGCAGACAACATATGAATGTAGATACACCTATTATAAAACAATATTTTAAATAACCTACTGCTATCTATTGAAGGTGTAATCATGCTCATAATTGGGATGTTCAGTGTTTGGGTGTAATTTCAATAAGTATTTTAATATGTAATAGATAAGTAATTACAATAATATATTATGTAGGGAATAAAAGTATAGAGTACATATAGAGCCATGGCACGACTTGCTGTCAGGCTGACCAGTATATGACTGCCCGCTTTCATAGAATCTCCCAATTATTTCAATACAACTTCTTACGCTGATAAAATGTAGCTTACCTTAAAAATTTACCTAATATTCGAATAAACAAATTTTGAAAACATAAGTCGCAACGAAAATAAAATTATTTATCTGTAGAACTTCTAATAAATAAACCAGTAATGGAAAAAAGATAAAAATAATACAAATATTTGCTTAAGATGATTAAAAAAAAAAATGAAGAAACAATTATTTGTTTGAAAACTCACAAATAAATAAAAATAATGTAATTTATTAATATATGGAAAAGCTGTTACTAAACAATATTATTTTCAAGTTGAAAAAAAAATTGTCACTTTAGATAAACCATTTCTTAATGTATATAATTGATCAAACAATTGAGAACAAATTGATTGAAAAATATTAACGAAATATGTTAATTAAAAATAAATTGAGAACCAAAATACAAGGGAATTAAGAGGTAAGGAACTCTTAAACTTAATCACCATATTTTACCTTTACTTTTGCATTAAATGATCTTCGAAATTTAATTATTTATGCAACATTAGTAATACGAAACTTATTAATAATGTGCTATTAATAAGTAATTATTTATAATAATATCACAGCTCGACGAATCATGAATGAAAATAAAACATTGATTGTTTATTCATTATATCCAATGTAATATATTATATATCATTTATAATATATTTTGTACATTGTAAGTTATATTCTTGAGTCTGTAACATTATAAGAAAATTTTTTAACTTTTTCAGGAGACATTGACAGTTGATACAACTTCAAGCGTTTCAGCGATGGAAAGAAACGTTAAAATTCTAAAGTTTTTCTTGAAAAATCTGCTAGACCTGCACAGTATTAATTGTGATTCTACTATAGAATTAGTGCATTCCTTTGACTCGAATCACATTTTGCCGTCTGTTGAAGAATTGAAATCAGATATTTTAAAGCACGCATTAGATTCTTATATGTCAAATAATTGGAACAAACAATACTATAAAAGTATTGAAGTCATATCAGTACACCAAGATTTGCGCGTTGTGTGCTTGTCATTCTTGCATGCTTGTGATGATAAACCATCGTTTTTGCAGTTTAGTATTTTACCAAATACTGACACGATTCAAAGAGAATTCTTAAAATTTTGTGCTTCCAGTTTTCTTAGGGCAAAAGGACTGTATAAAGAAGTGGCATATTTTCTAATTCATGATGGTTCAATTGCTGTGCCACAAATAGTAACATGCAAATCGAATGATACAAATTTAAAAATTCGCACGGCAACTAACTTGATTGCTGCAATAGACAAAATCAAAGCCCAAATCTCACAAGAGTTAATGACAGAATCAGATTTTTCCAGGTTTTGCAAATCATTGGATACTTTGAGAAGTGGTTTCCAGGAAGATGTTTTACCACTTTCCGTGGCAACAGAAAAACTTTGGGAATTCACAACCACAGATCCTGCTTTTTCCGATACATCTATTGGGCCTGTTCTACTCTCTACATTTGTTAAGGAAATCGATCCTATATGCATAGCCAGTAATTATTTTGATCCCACCTATCATGGAGAGCGTTTCAAACGCCATAAAGACGTAGTCGATAGCTTTGATCGTTTTATTAACTCTACGGCACCCCCAGAAGCATTTGATTCTATTGGGGCTTACATATCGAAAAGCCAGGAATTTTCAAATGTATTTTTTTCCAACATTGGGAATGATAAAAAAAAATTTTGGAGTAGAGTCACAAAAATTGATAATGTAATGAGTGACTATGGATTTACTCTTTCAGGATTGAAAGCTGCTCATACTAAATATCATACTAATAAACTCATTAATGCGCTTGAAAAGTATTCTACTGACTGCGAATTATCACACAAGTTCGAAAGTTACATTTTTTCTCTGTTCTTTACTTAAAATTTTCTCAAGAATTTTTTTTCATTTTATTCGTATGATGGTCTATAAGTATCAGTTTTTATTATTATTTTTTTAATCCACCAAAGATTATTTCATAAACAGAATGTAAAAAAATATCGATAGTGAAATTGTTTGTAAGTTTGTCGTATATCACGTTCTATGTCAAAGTAAATAAGTAAATTAAAAGACTGGAAATTAACTGAATTATAAAAAAATTATTAAATTACCTTATTATTGCCTTAATTTATACGAAAGACTGCGTACTTAGCATAGATTTAATATCACTACTTTTTGAAGAAATATTATGGTATTTTAAATATGTTTAGTAAAAAAATAAATATTTTTGTTTTGAAACTGTGATAGTCTATAGATAATAAATAGATGTTAGTACATACTTAGAAACTATATGAAAATATGTAATAGGATCACAATTGTCATGACATTATTATGAAAACAGCACTACTGTACACGTTAGTTTGATATAATTAACACTACATCAATACAAATATCTCTTAAGTATTTATTTGTTAACGAACAAATCATTGTCTTTGTACAATTATTTGTATTCCTCCACGTTTTACTGTGTGGTAATGTATTTTCATAATACATACTAAGTCTTTCAAATAAATTAAAGTCACCTTAGCATGCGAGTTTTATTATTGTTCTGTATCCTATTTTAATATACGTATCTTTCTATATTATATAGTTGTTTCTGTGAGGCATTCCACACAAATCCCCTACAGTCTCCACAAACCTCAACTGCCCCCACGGATCCCGTCACCATTACCCCTTTAAATGAGGTAAAATACCGTTTTTTTCTCTGTTATTTTGCATTGCACATTTTGTTGTCTAGACCCCCGCAGCTTCTACACCATTTTTTGGAATCCTTTATTTTACCCTACGAATCTTCGTGGACCCAATTGCAAATTTTATTTTATTTTTAAATTTATTTTATTATCAAACTACGATTAGACATAACTCCTCCATCGCACCATTTTTCATAATGTTTTTTAACATACCGTATATTATTTCTTGCAGTATAAAAATTTGTTGACACGATAAGATAAAAGTTGTCTACAAAATGTTATCAAATTGTTTTAGTGTATAAACAATTACCTTCACTTCATTAATCAAAAGCACGAATGAAATTAATAAATTGTTGAAGTCGATTCATTTTGAGCTAGCTGCACTGTATACCTTTTTTATACTTTACCGTGACTTGGCTTTCAAAAGAAAATTTTATATTTTTGTCAGCAATTGAGTCAACAGTACTTATAAGTCAACAAACAGCTTCTCCCACAATTATAACATTATCATGTGTTTTTATTTTGTTCGAAACAAAGGCATGACTACAATTTCTGTGGTGACTAATGTTTCTGTCCTCTACTATCCGATAACCCAATATATATTTTTTTTTATGTTTAAGTGCTATACGTCCGGCTCCTATGAAGGGCACTACTATGTGCACTCAGCACTTGAGAGAAGGAAGGGAAGAAGGATGGAAGGCCTCCCATTACTGGGAGGGGGGTAGGGGGAAATAGGCAATCTTTGCTGCGTGAAGGTCGCCCATCCCTCCATAGAGAGCATTGCGTGGTGAAAAAGCACATGTGAAGTTCACAGAGGTACTTGCTCGTTGCGTCGCTCTGGCCGATAATCGAACCCACGGTCTCCGGCGTTTCGATCCATAGCTTAGCCGACCGAGCCACCGCGCGTTCATGCATAAATTTGTATAAACATATTTCTGTATGTAAGTAAATTTGTATATTCACCAGCAGGGCTTCGCCCTCCCGTGCACCGAAGCTCTACGTTACATAGTACGTGTATAATGAACCTTTTTTTTTAGCTTCTTATGAAACACTGTAATTGCTCGGTTATAGCACGTTTAGAAATGGTATTTTATGTAATATATATTTATTTGAAGAATCAATCTATTATACATATTTAAGAAAACAATAATAAGAAGCGGGAGTAGTGTGACGGCGAGAGGGAGAGGTCGGTGTCATCTGTACACAAGTAGGTTAAAATTTTATGAATAACTAATATATTGTCTTTTTTGTTCGAGGGTTGTCATTCAAGAAACCACAGTAACGTTATAAGAATTTGGGTGGGTAGGAGTAGGAGGGTGTTAGAGTAGAGCATAAATTTTATTCTGAAAGAAAAAACTTCTATTCATCCTCACTCTTTGTTCAGATAAAAATAACGTATACAGGCTTTATTGACAGGTATTCACTTTTTATTAATCATCAAAGGTCATTATTTCGTCGTACGTAGATGATCTCATCAGGACCTTACCAACGTATACATATAATACAGTACAAACATTTTTTAATTAAAAAAATAAACACAATCATCAAAAGTAAAATAAAGTTATAAATTATTGGTGTTGATAATTGCCTCAAGCACAAGAAAAACCTTTTTTTACTTCGCCTATTCCACTTCATTCAATAAGTATTTACAACAAGCTAGAGACATCTGAATTATTTATAATGCCCCTAACTATATGCATTGTATTAAAACTTAATAAAATTCATTTACTTCTACAGAATACTGTGAACAGTCAAAAAGTTTATAGAGATCATTCAATTTGCGCACGCAATAGCCATGTTCTTGAGGGTACAATACTACATATATAAGGGGGCCAATTTATGGACGCTATTTTGTATTGGAGTGTCGCAAATTTGTAAACTATATGACATGAAGCCTTATGGAAAGATTTTTTAATTAATTAAAAAAAGATTATTAAGTGTAAATGAATTTTGTTTGATGTTGTCATATATTTTACAAGAGTGAAAAAAATAAAAAGATAGATTTTGACTGTATCAAAACAATATTTACAAGTGCATCTACATGCTGTGTGAAACTTGAGAAACACAAATACAGTTTTACTTGTCCATTTGTCACAACAAGGTGTTTAATAAACATACATATTAATGGCAGGTTAGGTTAACTCTTAAACATATATATTATATTTTCATGGTATATTACTTGTTGTGCTGACAGTCGCAATCCATGATTTTATTTTTTCCACTCTCATAAGACACATGACAACACCAAAAAAAATGCATTACTATACACCAGTATAATATACACTAAAATTATTAATTCTTTAGTCAAGTCACTCTCAATTTTTTTTTTTTTTCAACTGACTAAATCATTTTCCATAAGGCTTCGTGCATTCTAGTGATCTCAGCGAGGGAAAATTTGTCTCACTCGGTGGCGCCGCACTATGTTCTGAAACGATGAAAATGGAGGTAGCTGTCTTCGAAATCTAATATCTCCAGTTAAAAAAGACGTAGTACAATAATTTTTTTTTTGAGTTTGTAGGTAATCGCATAGAGAATACAGGAAAACTATAGCTAAAAGGTAAGATACTAACCTAACCTCACAATTAAAGAAGTTCTTGTAATTTTTTAATAAACAGATAATACTAGTCTGATTAAATAAACGATTTTTTTGTATAAGCATTTTTGAAAAGTGTTACAGTAGTAGGATGGAATTAGCAAAAAAGCATGGTTAAATTTGGAAAATTGCTATTAGCGAAAAAAAAAACATGGTGGTGGTTATTCGGTTTCTGAACAAATCTCAATAGTTTTAGACTCCAAAGTATCAGTGTATCAGCTAACGGCCCAAAAAAAATGGTAAATGTGGTCAAAAATGGTTTTTCGCGTCTAGAAGAAAACTGGAGAGTCGGACTAAAAGAGTGTACCATTAGAAAAAATGCGCAATTTCAAGACGAAGAAAATGAGCTCTGGTGGGCTAAAATTGGCACAGCCGTTTTTTCACAATTTGCCAAAAAGTGCTCTTTTGGGCCTTTTTTTTTAAATCTATAACTCACGTTCATTTGAATATTGAGACATGAAAATTAAATACAAGGTAGATCTTTTAGATCGTAACACTTTTTGAAAAGGCTTATACAAACAAATTGTCCATTTAATAAGACAAGTATCATCGGTTCAGACATGTTTCTTTTACTACGCAACTGTACTATTTAATTAATACAAAATGTGTAATTCTTGCTAAAATATAAAATGTGATGTTATCGGCGACACGTCACGACGCACCGTAGGTTTAACAAAGCATGTTTTGTGTATGTGCGTCAACATGCAGACTGCTGATGTCTGAGAAAATGGTAAATGTCTAGTAAACATGCAGATTTTTCATCTCCTAAGCGGTTTCTGTGTGTATTGTGGACATAGCTCCAATTAGAAAACAAACTTTCTAGTAAAGCAGTTGATGCTGGTATTAACATTAATTTTTTACAAAAGTTGGATAGTTTTGGTAAAGACAGGCTTACTAAACTCCAGTAAGAAATAGCATTTGTACAATTATTTTTGAAATTAATATACCTATCTTGGTTTTCAAAATATTGGTCCAACTCTGATTTCTCCTCCACAGTCATGTGTGTTTTATAGAAATTTAAAGCTATATTATTTTGGTCTTCGCTTAACAGATTGCCTTGATATTTGTGGTGAATAAAATTTGCTGCGTATCCCACATCACTAACAGCTTTTTTAATTCTATTTTGAATAAGTTCTTCGTGTTCTACAGTAGGCAATTGGAGACCTAACCAAAGTTCTGTAGCGTCGGCAATGTTACAATCTGGGGACTGACAAGTGTTAATCAGTATACAAATTGGATTTAATAGATCAACGGTGTTTTTTAGTGTATTCTCAAATTCTTCACTTAACAAGAGATCCTTTGTGTCCTCATTTATTGTACTATCATCAGCAGTACACAGCTCCTTCAGCAACGGCAAATTTTTTAAGACGCTGTTGCATGTATCACGAAAATAATTGAACCGTGTGTCAGGATAATTTTGAAGTTTGGTTCCACCTTTTCTTGTCAACAAAGATTCCAATTTTGGTTCTTTAAAAACACAAAGGATTTCTCGAAGTACGCTCATAAAATCCTGGTCAACTAAAGATTTGAGAAGCAAGTTTCCACTATGGGAAGCACAAGTAGACTGCCAATAATTTCTTTCAGCTGTGCTTGCCAGTTTCACACCTTTTTTTATTTTGCTGTCATTATCTGTAATAATACTGTAAACATTTGTGTTGTATGTATTTTTAGCAAAATCAATAGCATCCGCAATATGTACAGCCAAGGTTTCTCCATACTCATTCTCTGTAGACGTATCAACATATGATAAAAAAGTCTGGTGCGTATTAATATTTTTTAATGAGAATACCAGATATTTTTTATTCACGCTTTTATTACGCCATCCATCGACCAGTAACACGCTATCAGTTCCATTTAACAATCGCGTCTTATTTTTAAAAATTTGACTATTGACTTGTTGAATCACCTTATTTCCGAAGAATGATCTAGAAGGAGGCTTATAATCTATATTGAAGCTTTTTAGCATTTTTATAAATTTTGTAAGGTATGGGTTCTCCACTTGACGGAAAGATATCCCTCCTGTAAAGAAAAACTTTGCCAACTCTTGATTCAACAAATTTGTTTTTTCATGAAGTTCCATTTCCATCGTAGTTTGTTGTATCTAAAAAATTTTTATTTACTGTACAAAGAACTCGCATTAGGAAGCAAAAATATAGCATATTTTAGAATATTTTATACAAGTTTTTCCATGCAACACAAATAGCATGTCATATTGTCATAAAAATTTGGAAATATTAAAAAACCTTTGCAGTAATTTGCAGCTATCCAAAAGTGAAAGGTAAATACCATACATTTATTATCACTACATGTGTATATTATAGTTCTTATTTAAAATAAATATTATACAACGTATTACTACATTATGTAAACGGCAAAAAACACACTTTATCGTGCGAATTTTTGAATAATTACATTAGTTTTAGAAACTATTTTATTTTATTGCCTATAACTCAATAGCAACAAATTTACCTTCTTTAATTTGACTCGGAGCTTGCATTAATTGTAATAGACAAATTTGCATAAATACATGCCTTTCTATCTTTAAAATACTTAGATAATATAATATGAGACTAAGCACGTAACAGGAGAACGCGTAGACAGGAGTATAAGGACAAAGAAAGACTAGAGGGTACACCACTCTTTAATTACCCATTTCGTGAGTAGCGGCTAAAGCGTAAAAATATATTTTTTTTAAATTTATCTACGTAAACATAACCAGTACTTTTTTGGGTGAACATTCAAGTAAGATCGTTTCGCCTTCGCAGTTAGTTTCAAACGTTAAGTAACTGTTTTTCTTACAGCTTGGCAACGTGTTCTGGAGGTGCTCTTAAGTCAGTCTTGGTGTTTATACGTGGACATCTTGTCCAGACTCAAGGGCCACCAATGTGTTTTAAGTTGTTACCACCTACCTGATCCTATCCCATTTCTGTCTTCCTGTAATGTATCGACTGCCACTAAAAAAAGGACTCATGGTACTGTGATAAGGAAGATGTTTATATATTTATGTACACACACCTACTCTTCCCCTAAACCATTGAACAACATATTTCTTCCTATATCACAGTTATTTGTGTACAGTATTCCGCATACTCCCCTACAACTCCCCACCGACCATCAAGCACTACCCACAAAATTAGGAAAAATTTATATTAGATTGGGGGAAAAGTAAATTCAGGTTTTCCCAATAGATCTCGTTGAAGTCACCTTTTGCTAGTAATATTTATAAAATGAATGCATACTATAGCGCATTTCAAAGGTAATAGTCCATAGAACAATTAACCCAATTAATCTATGAAACGGATGAAAAAATTCTTATTAGGAAACTAAAAATACGTTGTTATAGAAGAAAACGATTCAAGAGACATAGTGTTTTATTTTTACGGCGAATCCGTGGTTAAGTTAACTTAAAAAATTCGCAAAAATAAAAAAATTTGAAATATTTTCGGAATATCGCATTTTTTTTAAAAAAAATACCTTTGCAAAAACTTTTCTCTCAGTCGAGGGGTCATGGTAGAGCGGATTTGCGGTGCTTAAACTTTTCGTCTATACTTGTACTTTCATAATATTTTAGCAACAATTGAAATTTTTTAATTTTAGACGGCGAAATTGTGCCTCCAAGAAAATGCATTTTTAAGGTTAGATTTTTCGTGGTTAATTATCCTTTTTTCATAATTATGGCTATTAAACCAACAGCATTGTATTTAACTTATATTTCTACGTATAAAAAAAAAATTTTTTTTTCATCACGACCATCTGGAGTTAAGTTAGCTTTTTTTTTTTTTTTAATTCTTTACACGAAAGTACACGTCGTAGAGCTCTGAAACTTGCACACATTACTTATGAATACTTACTTTACATGCAAAAAAATATTTTCAACAGTTACCTTTCGTGAAACGACGTCTATGATCCCGTGAAAATTGCATGTTTTTGTGCACCGGGCAACGACTGCGTACTGGGATGCGGTGTGTCTGGCTTCACCGCAGAGAACGAAAGTCTGTTGGACGTGACATAAATTTTGATTTTTACACGCGCATCGCGATCATTGAAGCAAAGTTTTTATTAAATATTGAAAATAAAAAAGAATTGATCGATGTGTTGACGGACAGTCTCACGCAAGCCGGTTGCAGTTGCAAAATTGCAGATGAAAATGCGGATTCGCTATTAGTTGACTCTTCCATGCAATTGGCTGCGAGTAGAGATAATATCATATTAGTTGGTCAAGATGTAGATTTATTGGTACGCCTGACTCAAAAATTGCCAACTAATACAACTATATACTTTCTAAAGAAAATCCAAGGAAACATGCACGATTGCTGGTACACGAATGAAAGCCCAGTTTATCTAGAATTAAATCGGTACATTGCTTTTTTACACGTCATAACTGGCTGCGATACCGTATCGTGTCTCTACGGACAAGGGAAAAACAAATTAATACAAATTTTCAACGAGAAACCAGAGCATTGCCAGCTAATAAACGTATTTTACCGCAATGATGCTAACAAAAAGGTAATTGGTAAAAGGTAAAAATTGCCTCTAATGGATACAAAATAATTACTCTACTATACAATAAATCAACAAAGGTATCATTAACTGACGTTCGCTACCAGAAATTTAGCAAGTGCACCGCTCGTAATACTTTTCAGTTGCCCAGCATACCACCCACCGAAGGTGCGGCAAAACAGCACGTGTTCCGAACGTATCTCTAATTGCAAAAATGGCTGGGAATAATTCTACAATCAACCCTTTGACTTGAAAAATTATCTATACTTCTACTATATTTCTACTATACTTCTACCCAATTATACTGACGAGGCCCTAGTTCCCGATAAGATATTGAAATTAATTGCGGGTCAGTGGGAAGGTGCTTGTAAGACAAATATTTGTAGTTGCTTTAAGCACGGTCTAAAAGTGCACAAATGAATGTGCTCACTGCGGGGACATGCTGTGCACAAATATTAAAGCAGTACACATGAGCACCCTCTTATAAAGATAGCAGACATGAGTGATGTAGCACTTCCCCTTTCACTAGTTAATGAGGACTTTTTTAAAAATCTACAAATACCAGATTCTACTGATCCTGTGTTAGAATGTACCTTAGACGATGAAACAAATAAGGATATGATAAATACATCATGATAGTTATGAGCAACAAATAAAATCAGGTAACTTAATAATAAATTGCAATACACTTAGCGTCCTCAAACACCGCTTTTGAGGCACCCGTGTGAGAGCAACCTGCCAGACACACCGCATCCCAGTACGCAATCGGTGCGCGGCGCGCAAAAACAAGCAATTTTTACGGGATCATAGCCGTCGTTTCACAAAAGGTAACTGTTGAAAATATTTTTTTGCATGTAAAGTAAGTATCCATAAGTAATGTGTGTAAGTTTCAGAGCTCTACGACGTGTACTTTCGTGTAAAGAATTAAAAAAAAAGAAAAGCCAACTTAACTTCAGATGATCGTGATAAAAAAAAAATTTTTTCTTATTCGTCGAAATATTAGTAAAATACGATGCAGTTGGTTTAATAGTCATAATTATGAGAAAAGGAGAAATAACCACGAAAAATCTAACCTCAAAAATGCATTTTCTTGGAGGCACAATTTCGCCGTCTAAAATTAAAAAATTTCATTTGTTGCTAAAATATTATGAAAGCACAAGTATAGACGAAAAGTTTAAGCCCCGCAAATCCGCGAGAGGACCTTGGGTTGGGGAAATCTTGACCAGACAGCTAGGATACCCAAGTATCAAGTTATACTTCTGTGAAATTCTACGACGGACAATATATTAATATGTTGCAGATTACAATAATACAGATTGTTGCGCTGCATCCTTTTTTATATAATAAATTTTAAAATAATTCAATTTAACATGTATCTGTATGGAAAAATCACATTAAATTGCATTTATATGATCTGTGTAAAAATCTCCCATTTTTTAATGAAAGATCACTTTTTGATAAACCTATTAAATTTTCAAATAGATCCACAAGTTGCTTTTTTATTTTTTTTTTAATAAAATAAGATAAAAGGGGTCAAGTCGTAAAAGCGTGTATGTAAGTATATCCATATGAGAAAAATAATTACCAGCGTCGATGCATGTTTGCACTCTTCTCGCCTATCTAAATCATTCATCCGCTAACTATCACGAACGTCCTTAAGGAGGTTTGGGAGAGAAGTTCAAAATGAAGAATCGTGCCAAAAAAAAATGTATGCTATATTTGAGCATATCAGAAGTGCACATGAATTTTTTCAGATTTTTCACTAGGGAAATTTTCGAGAAAATAATTATTAAATATTGACAGTTTAACACGGTCTCTTATGGGAAAACAAGGTTAGGTTGCTTTATAATTGAAATTAGGGTACATCACAAATGTGTTAGATTAAAAAGAAACACTTTTATTGCTACCTCAGTACAAAACGAAGATGCTCAACAAAAAAATCACAACTCACCATGCATTTTTCAAAGATATAGTCAGTTACAGTTGTACAGTTTGAAGTTTGTTGAGTGCAAGAGCAGGTACGTGGTAAAGGGGGCACATTTGCGCGGGCAGGAAGGACTCCCCGTTCCTCGCCTCCCTGAATGATACTCCTGAACCTCCTTAACTTGAAAAATCACCTTAGTTACGAACGATAATATTGTAAAAAGATAAGACGCAAGGAAAATCAATTATAGTATTTATCAACCCTCGTATTCGTAAACCATTGATGAAAAAAAGTTAAAAAAAATATAGAACTGTTTGAAAAATTTATGATCATCTTGAAAAAATGTAAAAATTGTATAAACAACAATTTACTTATTGTAAAAGTAATAAATTAATCATAAAAAAATAAATACTTATTAATATAAAGAAAGGCTGCTCAGCTAAAAAATACTATTTTCTATGTTGAAAGAAACATATTTAACAAAAAAAATTATTTTATTAAAAGAATAATGTATTAATTTATATTATTTTTAATCAAACCAAATTAATTTATAAATTTTAAATGAATATTAAAATAAAAAGTAAGTTACGAAGCAAGTCACCGACTTTCTAATATCGGGACCGCTCATAGCAGAGTGGGGAAGGTACTTGGTTTGTGTCAAGGAGATTGGCAGTGCACAACTTAAGGAAAGTGTTTTTTTTTTTTTTTTTTTTTTTTTTTAGAGACTTAGTTGAAAAATAAGAAATAAAATTCAAAATGTGTGCTGTGGTGGTGTGGTGTAGATAGAATCAGCGTGGGGCAGTATGGCGTGACGTGACGGGGCGGGGAGGGGGGGTAGTAAAATGAAAAGTTAACCTCTGTCACATATTTCTCAAGGCTAGAATTTTGAAATCGTTGATTTTCTCTAGGACATAACGCGCTTACAAAAGTATAACTTAAAAAAAAAATAGTAGAAGGGGACGAATAATCTAAATAGGTTATATCTGCATAGAAGTTCATTTTGAGATTTTGGTATGGGAGTTCAGGAGTCGACACGCTTAGCACGTAGGGGTTTGGAGCCCCACTAGTATATGTATACACGAGATTTAACAGCTACTTAAGAGATCGGGAGGTCAAGGAGTGGATCCCACTAACGATTTTCTTCCCATTTACACTCCAGACTACACGTTCTCATATTACGTGTTTACTCTAGTATTATATACTGTAAAGTACATATGGATTCTTATAGAAAATGTAAATTAAAATTTTTTGCTTTCAATACTCTTACCTAGTGTCATTTTAATAGGAACTAAAAAATTGTTAAAATTAAAACCTTTTTTTTGAACACATACACAGTTATATATAAACATACGAAAAAATGGAAACTACAAATTTTTGATTTGCAACAATTTGTACATGACTGTGAGGCCGAATTACGGAGTATTATCTTCTCTCTCTATTATCAAAATAAAACATAGTTTTTTAAAAAAGGTACAAATGGTTTTTTCATTCGTTTAAATAATTTAATTGAGAATCTGTATGTAATTAGTAATAGAAAATGACCCGTGAGCTTATAAACTCACGATATTACACTCATGAAAATTAACTGGTTTTTCCGTAGATTCCTTCGTACGTAATTAAAATGAATTATTCAAGCAGTTGACAAACACTGAAATTGTTTTTCAGTGATATTCTTACTCCGTTAATCAACTCAGTAGGAGGATGAAAATTTTTTATAATAGTTTCAAAAATCATTGCAATTTCTCAAGAGTTCTATTTTCTATTTTCTTGCATACTTTATGTTTCTAATCATGTATCATTTCGATCTTTAGTTTATTTATTAATACATTTTTTAGTAAAATTTTTTTTGATTAATCGCTATCTACAACACAGCTCTTTCAGTGATTGTCACCCGATATTGTAAAAAAAATGCTTAGTTGAAATATGGTCTTTTTGATTCCCAATTTACATGAATTTGTAAGTAAAAATCCACGTGAATTTTTGCGTTAAAATATTTATGTACTAAAGGACATGTAAAAATCTACGTTAATTTTCACGTAAATAATCATGTAGATTTTACGCAGTCATACATCTTATTATTGTCAATACAGGAGAACTACGCAGTGCTGCATGCAGTCGCTTTTTTTTACAGTCGCTTGTAAATGAAACTGTATATGTCAAATAAGTAGCGAAGGATTAAACCAGCGAGGTTACGTCAATTAGACTGTATGATATTATTTTCAAAATTAATTCAGAACAATTTTCTTACCTTTTCCAAAAAATCGTCACTTTCCATAGATCCTTCATTGACTTGTCCACAATTAGACGTGTTAGGAATTCTTCTTCGGCAAGACCGCCTGTTTGGAAAGTAATAATAAATTTTAAATACTCCATAAGCAGCAGAAAAAATAAATGAGACAAGAAAACAGTTTGGGATTTTGTTTATGTATAAAAAGAAATGATAAGAAAAAAGATTTTTCAGATAAACGAAGTAAACTTATAAATTTAATATAACATCGTAAAATGTTATAAGTTGAATTACAATAAAGATAGAAAAGCTCTCAACTGTTATTTTATCACGCACCTACTATCCTTTTGAGATAATGAAACCGTAGTAAGACGTATAGTATTAAAAAATAGGACAACACAATAATTGGTACCTGTGTGACTCAAATGTTCTCATACATGGAGTTTTCAAGAGTTGCCGACATGCTTGACACATCGCTGCAACTATTTGTAAAGTATCATCATCTCGTAGTTTACAAAATCCTTGCCAGTCTATTCGCGTTGATCTGTTCATGATCTATAAACTCTACAAAAAAATGAAAAAACATTGAATTAAAATTAAAATATGTACGCCATCTGTGTGCACATTGTGTTTCAAAAAAATTTTAAAAGCTATCTGTTCAAATCTTAAAGAAGTTTCGTGCGTAATTTTTAAGAATTGCTTAATAACAAATACATTAGTTCTTTTCTACATGTTATTAAACGACTAAATTATAGTGTTACAAAGATTATTATGCTCATACCCTGCGTGCCAAAAATTGAATTACATTGAATGGTAATTTTTTTCCACTCACCTTTTTTTTTCGTGTAACCAATTCGTTAGTTCGTATGCAAACTAAAAAGCTAATATACTTTCCCCGATGTTAACAGTATAGACTGATTGTCTCCCAAATATGTTTTTAAAGCATTTGAAAATAATTACATTCCAAACATTCACAAGTTTTTAAAATATTTGAAAATAATTTTATTCCGAACTTTCAGATGTTTTAAAATGTTTGGAAATCTTCGGATTTTGATAATCAGGATTTGATTACAACCCTGATGTACACGGAATTAAACTTATCGACTGAAGAAACACGCTCTGTAATAGCTAGAAAGGACACTGAACTGCAGAAACATGGGCTGCAGTCCATGGACCATTTCATATGAGATTCACTATGGAGATTGACTCAGTAGGTACTCTAGTAAGTCTGGTTCTAACTAGATCACTAGATTACTAGAGTTATAGAGCAAGTAACAGAGTATGGTATTGCGCATGCGTCGACCCTATTCACGGCGCTGAGTAGCTGGGTTATACGCTAAAGTATATTGAACAATTTATTATTTAACAAAAACAGCGAGTTTCGCTATTTTGCATACACCCTCGTCACTGGAAATAAAATTGCAAACGATTGCCTGTCATTCCAACGTTGCAGATAGTACCACTAAGATACAATAATCGTTTAATTGAATTTTCGCAGACAGTACATTATTTAATTTTTTATTAAAAAACGAAGCAGTTGGCAATTTTTTGCAATGTAATTGCAAAACCTGCAAACGATTCAGCAATTTTTGGTATTTTTAGTTTATTGCTACATGAAAGTTGTTCGCACAGTTCACGGAGCTGCTGCTGACGGCCAGAATAGAGAATACCCCCTTGAACAGTAGCCATTCAGCCAATCACAGCGCTCAGCTTGAAAGTGATGGAGAGGACACTTGTTGACCATCTCTTTCTTTTACCGTATCGCTCTCCCTTACGTACATTAGTATAATTAGCGCACTCTATCCTTATATCTCTATGATATATACACTCCATGATGTAAAAAGAAAAGGTGTGTGATGGCGCAACTTTCCGATGAGTCCGAGTTTTTCTAATAGCGTGCCTCATACGCACATCGTCCATATTGGGATTAGAGCCAATCCGAATGTCGCGGTATTTCAAAAGTATGTGATTGTTAATAGTTTCAAAAAGGTTTTAGCTTCTTCCATTACAATGTTAAAAATGATGCTTAAAAATTGTGCTGAAAACGAGAAAACATCATTTAACAGTTATTACAAATAGTGATGAGACGATAAAAAATAATTGTCAGATTTAAGAAATAAATTATTTGAAGTAAGTCATGTACGTATTTATGGTAAAAAAAATCATCAATAAGTATAACATGATTTTTTTGAATTAATGAATGAATTTTGGTTGATTGTGATTATTCTCATCCGGTTATAAAAATATAAACAGCCCGCCATGCAATAACAAAAATAAATAACAATTTAAAAATTGATAACAAGCTAACTCTACGATTAGATAATATTTTAAAGGGATCATTACTTATGTACAACAATAGTTAAACAATTACAGAGCTTTCAATGTTTTAAAGGCTGCTGTATTTAGTGAGGCTTCAAGCTGTACTTTTCTTTTAGTTGCACATCTGAGATTACTACATGAGATTAAATTATTTACTAGATAAATAAAAATCTTGTAAAAAAATTCAGTGTCTCCTGTACGTATATGCAATCTAATTTTATTGTTGGAACAGCTGATCTGGATAAATCAAATATATTTGTATCACCAGGGACGATTAAGTGTTCTGGCTTTTTCTCGTTGTCTTGAGTTAAATATACAGAGCATACCCTACCTACGATAGAAAAATGTTTGACTGTTTATTCATTCGTGTAAAAATATTTAAATATGAGTCAACACGATGGTATATTGTGAATATTAATTCATGCTCTAATATTATCTCATTCTCTTTCTATAATCATGAGACTGAAGAAAGGGTGACAGAGTGATGACACTCCCGATCTTAGATAAGTAGAGTGCGTATCATGATGAAGTAAATAAGGTGGGACCCAACCGATTCAAATTAAGACTGTTCCTGCGCACATCCGTAATTCCGCCATGTTGGAATTGTGTAGTCTGCTTTGTTTAATTAAAGATGTTATACATGCACTCATGACACTTGAGAACTCGAGTGGTGTAATAAATTAATATTTACAATATGTTATCGTGTTCACTTATATATATATATATTTTTACACGAATGAATAAACAGTCAAACATTTTTCTATCGTAGGTAGGGTATGCTCCGTACATTTCACTCAAGACAACGAGAAAAAGCCAGAACACGTAATCGTCCCCAGTGATACAAATATATCTGTTTTATCTAAATCAGCTGTTCCAACAATGAAATTAGACTCCATATACGTACAGGAGACACTGTTTTATTTACAGGATTTTTTTTATCTACGAAATAATTTTATCTTATGTAGTAATCTCAGATGTGCAACTAAAAGAAAAGTACAGCTTGAAGCCTCACTAAATACAGCAGCCTTTAAAACATTGAAAGCTCTGTAATTGTTTAACTATTGTTGTACATAAGTAATGATCCCTTTAAAATATTATCTAATCGTAGAGTTAATTTGTTATCAATTTTTAAATTCTTATTTATTTTTGTTATTGCATGGCGGGCTGTTTATATTTTTATAACCGGATGAGAACAATCACAATCAACTAAAATTCATTCATTAATTCAAAAAAATTATGTTACACTTATTGATGATTTTTTTTACCATAAATACGTACATGACTTACTTCAAATAATTTCTTTCTTAAATCTGGTAATAATTAATTTTTATCGTCTCATCACTATTCAAAATAACTGTTAAATGATGTTTTCTCGTTTTCAGCAACAATTTTTAAGCATCACTTTTTACATGGCAATGTAAGCTAAAACCACAGAGGTATAAGAATAGAGGAGAAAAGGGGGCGCGATATGCGACAGCATGTGGGGTGTGGGTGTGGGGACTGGGGAGTTGGGGTCCAGGGATGTTAATCAGACCGGACGTCTGACCGACTTGTGGGTGTCAGACGTCTACCGTGTCTCTTAAAGTCTATGGTCAGCTGCCGTTGCAAAAAAATGATGTTTTGTATTAAAAACATGTATTTGGCATGAAAAAGTGCAAGAAGGGACCTTTTGCAAGTGAGGTGAGTCAAGTATATGCGTTGACACTGAATTCTAGTTATTTTTATAAGTTTAGATGAGTAGTGTACTGTAAGGTATAGGTTAACTTCTGACTCATATGGGATGGTGCTTAAATATAAAGATTGTAGCCAAATTTGTTTAATTACTCATTCTTAACGAACTGTATCAGTGTTTTGAGTGGATTAAGTGTATCTTATATGTTACCAATAAAACTGGTTTTGTTAACATTAACTTATAGGTATACTGACATGTAAATAATTATATGTTTTCTCCAGTAAGTGCATTTGCTACTTTCTTAAAATCACCTGCCAAAGTTATTCAAAAAGTAAAGTAAAAACTGTTACATAATTCTAAGGTGTATGAATATTCACTTATTAAATCAATCTGGCTTAAAGCAATGCATTGGGGGGGGGGGATACTTTCAGCTTGAAATTACTAGCAGCTTTGTATGATGAGCAAGAACTGTGTTAAAACCAAATATTCAGTTTTATCCAGTGTCTCATGAATCCATTGTGGATATTATCAGTTATTCTAGGAGTTTGTGGTAATAGTTTTGAATTTCAATGGAAAAATATGCAATCGTTTACTCGTCAAAAAAAGTTGCACAATACTTTTTCCACCTGTCAGTGCATTTGGATCAGCTGCGATGGATTCTGGTGTTGTGGATGGATTGCTATGATCAACTCTGTATTGTTATTACTGTGATGAAATATTTTAGAACACCTTTTGTCCGTTGATGTAAGTGCTTTCATGACGACAGTGTCTCTATATTGCTCTGATTTTAGAAGCTTCCTACGATAAAAATTCCACCCACAAATTATCAAGTAAGTTAATCATGCTGTGGACTAACATCCAGAAAATAAAAATTAAACGGAATCGCACGACTTATTCAAAATGTTGGAGACAAGTCAATCACACCATCAAGCTCCATCTAAGCTACTCTGATTGCTCTGACAGGCAAAGAGAAAACTGTTAATCTCATTGGAATTAAAGGTATTAGGTGCAACAGCTTTTAACTGTGAATAGCAAGATCCTTGAATTATAAATAAAATGTGCCACAATATTTTGCACCTACAGTAACAGTTACAGTTCCAGCACACCTCGTTTCTCCATCTTACAATGCTCATATTGATAGTTTTCTCAGGTACAATTTGCATTGGTTATTGATATCAAAGCATTTTTATTGCAAGTAACATGTACGTTTGTTACGCACTCATGCTGTATGCCATTATTTAAAAGAGCTGATTGTTTGTGTGAATTTTTTACATTAAAATCCAAGTTGATTTCCTCTTTGTTTTAAGTACATTACCATGCTGATTTAGGGCTTAATCGCTTTCTAACTTAGTATAAAATCAACTTTTGTTCAGAGCAGATTAAATGCTGACTGTAGATAAAGAATAACGAAATTACTTAACATATCCCTAAATAATTTTGCTTATCAACTATTAATTTCAATATTCTATATTGAGATCATTTCGTTTCAGAAAAATGGATACACCCCACAGGAAACAACCTTATCATGACGGTTGGGAAGGATTTAATAAAATCAGAAATGCCTCTGGCAGAATTATTGAAGGTGAATGCCAAAAATGTAAAAAGAGGATGAAAAAAACGAGTAAAGCAGGATTGACAACTCACAGGTAAAGATGATTTACACATATTAAATTTACATCTAATAGAATGTATTATACCAAACCCAATGTTTACTTTAAGGAAAAATTGCTATTCAGGATTAGATAATACTAGTTCAAATACCGTGTTTTGTTCACCCTCTGCCGATCATGATGGTTCTGGTTTTCAGAGGCGCTCGCCTGAGTGTACTGTTTTTCGTAGAAGTTCAGAATCTAATCTGCACGCTGTGCAAAGTCTAAGCATTGACAGTCTATCATTAAATACGACTGAATCAATTCTTGATGTAAGATTTTTTTGTATTTATAATTACCATGTTGAATAGCTAAGTTTTAATCATAATCTGAAACGTTATCTTCTTAAGGGAATTAGTAATATGATACTTGAAAATTTTCGACAAGTGATTATCCTAATAGATTATGAATTTTATTTAATTATCGTAAAAGTGTTTGCTTCACTTGTATTTGTTTTTTTGTTTACTACATCCCTATAAAGTATTTCCACAATCTTTCTCTAATTTCATATAAAAAAATAAGGTGTATCTTTTAGATAAAATATTTAATGCTGTATCTGAGTGTATAATATATATATATATATATATATATATATATATATATATATATATATATATGTGTGTGTGTGTGTGTGTATTAACTACACTTTTCATTGTTCTTTCAGGTGTCAGTGAAATGTAATAATTCACAGGCAAAAACTCCTCCAAATTTTTTGCAAAAAGACATATCGCTTCTAGAATACGCTTTAACAAACGAAATACCTTTCTCTGCATTGCAAAATTTCTTTTTTAAAAAAATGTTATGTCAGTTTGATAAAAATTATGAAATACCTTCTTCGGCAGAATTTGCTGATAGAGTACTCAAGATGGCCCATAATAAAATCGTAGGAAATAAGAGCAAGACGAAAATAGTTACTGCCATTTGCGTTTCAACATACACGAATGAAAATGCAACGTACTTCATAAGTTTTATGGTAAGACATAATACCTACTTTTACATTGATACTGAGATGTACGATCTCAGCCATGATATTTCAAGTAAGTTGACGCAGTTTATAAGTGACTCAGTGCAAAACAGTAATTCTATTTATAACACATGTGTGCGTTATGTAATTTTGCAAACTGGACATATGGTAAATAATGTAAATGCTTTACTTTCAAAGGATGAGTCTGTACACATCATTCCTTGCTATTCTATTTTGATTTCCAAAATTGTTAGCAACATTAAAATTGATATTGTTGGATCGACAATATTAAAAAAAAGTTTACTTTCAATTGTGGATAAAAGTAACACAGATAACTTATTAAGCGATGCTATTGAAAGCATTTTTCGACTCAAAAGAGACATTCTGAACTGTTGTTGGGACGTTGAAAATTTACTGTCGAAACTGTTTCATCCAATTGCGTTGGCATCCAATTTTTTTCATCCCTCATACAGAGGCTCAAAATTCATTAATACAGATAGTTACGAACAATCTCTTTTCGATTTTATCTACGAAGCTCTACCCTTTACACAGGAGATCGATTCTTTCACAGCTCTGAGTAATTACAGAGAAGGAAAAGAGCCATTTGAAAAACTGTTGCAAGCAGAATCATATGATAAATATCGATTTTGGTTTGTTGCCAAAACAAAAAGCAAGGAAGTACAGCTGCTTAGTAAATTTGCCGTTGACTTACTTAACATTCCATCTTGTGTTAGACGGTTTGACATTAAAATAATTGAACAAATTTACAGATGTCATCAAAACCAATGTAAAATGAGTACAACTATTGTAGCTTATTTATTACTAAACACGGAAAATTACACGATATAATTCTGTTTACGTATGCGTTTACTCTGCAACTAGAACCTAGTCGTTTTTTAACGGAGGCTCTCCATCACTCCATAGCACTTAATTTAAATGTGTTAGTATGAATGTTTATTTCATGATATCACGAGAACACATATAACTTAAGATAATACTGCTAAAACTTAAAGTTATACAATTCTTATTCAATTTTGTTAAAAAATTATTGAGATACTAATTCGAAAGAAGTTTTATTTCTTTCCTCTAAAAATTCCTTGGGAGTCCCTAACAACATATTTGCGAATACCTTATCTACAGGTTTCTCAAGAAACTCAATGTTTCTCGTCAACAAGAGTATTTGTAGTAATTTTCTGTAAACGATATAATTTTCTGAGAGATCTGTTGAGAAATGTACAAATTTTCTGTAGGTGGCTTAGGTGACTCAACGAATTTGTTTGGGGAAGTGAATCGGACAAAAAACTTAAAAAATAAATGTAAAGTGTTGGAAAGCCTTCTTAAGCTGATTTAACACTGCGCTATTGAAATAATCAATACAAGAAATAAAAAATTATAGTGATTCAATAGTCTTTTAAACTTAAGACTTAGGTTAACATTTGCTCGTATCAATTTAGTATATTTTTTTTACGTCTGGTCATATTTAATATAATTATTTTATATTATTTTAGTACCTACCTTACTTCATTTATCATAAAGTTTGCAAGATTTTAATAATTATTAAACATTCACAGAAATTTTTTAAAGAATGTGAAACATTTTTTTTACCCAAGTAATATTTACGATTTTACAGATTTTCTATGAATGACAGTTTCAAAAAGTCTTGCAAAATTATCAAGCGACTTCCTAATGTCCGTTGAAATTTTGAAGTGCGCAAATTTTTCAAATTTTGAATTGATCAAAGTATTACAAAGTAGAACCAAAGTGTACTTATATGTTAAAAATGTACTGTAAGTGTTGATAAATATAATATATTCTACGATATTTTTCAAAGTTTGTTACTTAGTAATGTTAACATGATTACAAACATTCCATAGATTAGCATAACGAAATCATCGTTATTGTTTTTGATACTGTAATAAGAATTACTTTTATATCGACAATCATAATAAAAATTGATAATTGTTTATTGCCATAGAATAAGGACTTTATTGTAATTCAAAGTTTTCTACATCAATGTCATGTTATTTCATTATATATTATAAGTATTGTTCTCTTCAATAAAAAAAAATTTAAGAATACATATCTTCTTTCTTTTATAAAAAAAATCCAACGTATCAAATAGGACAGCATTATCGTAAGAGAACGAGGGAGGGAGAGGTTATGTTAAGAGCTGTTTTGCCGTTGCAAACTTTTCTCTTCTTTAACGTCATGAAATTCGTTAAAATTTCATAGATTGACTTAAAGTTTAACGTAGAAGAGCGCTTGACTCTTAAATTTGGGTACACAAATTTACATATAAAGTTTCACTGTCAAACATAACCTCTTCCCCCCACGTCCTCTTATGTAATGCTGAAAATTAGCATCCAGTGTGAACTTAGTGTAATGTTTAATACATTAATGAGTTTCTTGGTTAAGTTGATATCAGCATCCAGTAAGATACTTTCTACCATTGGGATCGCTAGAGATCACGTAGTCTCTCCATAAGGCCTGTGTTATTTTTCTCTATGTCGTCACAAAATATAGTACACAAACGTACTTACTTTTTTTTCTGTTAACTCGAGGAGATTAATACAGGCGAGACCACGTGACCTTCGACAAGCCCAATAAATATACTGAAAAAAAATTACAAAATGTAATTACAAAGTTTAAAGAATAAATAAATAAAAACTCATTTCTTTTCAATCGGTATCCCAATTGGCGCCCTAGACGGATAGTACTTTGTGTAGGGCTACAAAACTTATTAATACTCATTGTAGAAAAAACCGAAGGCACTTGGATTGGAACTCGAATCTCAAATTGCTTATATTGCAAGCTGGACGTAGTACAGAGACCTTCATTGTAAGACACTAATGTATCGAAAGAATCTCGTAAAATTTCTTCGAAGTATGTAATGAAAGCATATGTATTTTTGAAATAAGAAATTGCAAGGAATAAATTATATTTTTGCACTGAATAAATGCTAAATTAAACATCAACAATTTACTGTCATAAAATTATGTAATGTTAGATATGTAGCTACTAATTCATGTACTATTTCAATTACAATAAATAATTATTCAATTTTAAAACTTATCAGTAATGCCGTACATAGTGTATTTTAGCGTATTTATATAACTATTCTAAAATTAGTAACAAATGTAATATAAAAAAGATACTAATTTTTCGGACGTAAATAAATGTTTGTTGTGTTTAACATGACAAATTATACAAACTCAATAAATACATTATTTTTTAGTATTCCACAATAAATTTTGGTGACGCAAGTAAATATTTGTTTCGATGGATTTCTTATACGTTCAAAGAAACACTTAATGGTATGTTTAAAAAAAGTTTATTCGAAACTAGTGAAACAAATTTTTATACAAAAAATATTTATTTAATACAAGTGTCCGAGTTCTATTTACATAATACATAATGTTATTAAAAACGTTTTATATTGGTTTGGTATGTAAAATATGTATTTTGTCAATAGTGACAGCCAATAAAAAAAAAATTAGTATTTCAGAAAAGCCGTATTTGACGCAAGTGAATAATGATACAATTAAATTTCGTATTACTTTTAGCATAGACCTAATACCAAAAAAAATTTATTTACAACTCTTAAAATAAGTGAATGTTATGTACAGTAAATACGTTATCAATTGAAGTGATCTTCTAATGTAACATCCACGAAAATACGAAATATTTTTGAGATTTACGTAAATGAGTGGTTTTTCTCAGAAAAAAAAATTATTAACGAAGTAAATTATTTGTATGCATTGAAAAAAAATATTAATTGCATCGAACAAAAATTGACTAACATGAATAAAAAAAAATTTTTTTTAGATAAAACAATTTTCTAATCAAATAAAAAAAAAAATTATGTCGGAAATAGCATAGTAAGTTTGATATTATTTTTATACATACAGATTTTTCTTAACCAATGTAAATTTTAATTACACATTTTTAAGTAAGTTTTCTTAGATTTTAAATGTTGGACTTCATTTTAAGATGATACTTTAAATAAAATAATAATCCTATTTCCGCGCGATACTTCAGAGCGCCCCTCACAAACATTAATCTTGTCGATTTAAAACTACGAAGCGTACTAATGAAAATACATAGCGAGGTATTCACGATCATCGAGTTTTCAATATTGGAAGTAACGCATGGTTATAAAAATAGTTAATAGTTTATAGCTATATCCTTATTTTTTTACGAACATAAATTTGTTACTTATAAGTTTCGATATATGTAATACCAATATAATAATAATGATAATAATAATAATAGTAATAATCATAAATTAATATTCGCATATTATTTCTCCATATACCTCGCTGTTTTTTATCAATATACATATTAGTTCAATAATTGACCACATGAATGTTAGCAGAAGGATGTTTCAGGTGTCGGTTGTGGATTAAGTAAATATTTAGTTAATGCAAATTGTCTAAAAAGTCAAATTTAGGTCTTCATGATTCATATCAATTAATTCCAAATCAATGTGTTTATTTGAACTAACAAAATTTCGTTATTATTAACAGTTAACGAAAAGGACTCAGACTACTATGACGCAAGGTGTAATAAATATCTATTAGTTTTCCAGATTTATCAAGTGTTAACCGATTACGATATGAGTTATGAACATAAGTCCATTGAGAAAACAGACCTTCTAATTGAGCCGTTGAAGCAGGAATGAGCAAACTTTTTATTGCATCATTTGCGAGATTAGGATAATATGCGTTACTGAGCTTCCAAAAAGTAATTGGATTTTTGCACTTTGTTAAAAGTTTTTCTACAGATTTGTGCCTGTCATTCATAAAAGAATTTAGTTCTTCTAAAGATTCAGAACTAAAATTTTCAGCGAAAAAGTCACAACCAATTTTGTACTGATCGTCGTTTAGACGTTTTCCCAAATAACATGGGTGTAAGATATTAGCTGCATATCCAACGGGTTTTATAGCTTTCTTAATTCTTGCGTTCAAAAGATTACTATCATAAATTTCGGTGGCTAATAAGGTTACCCACATTTCAGTAGCATCGGCGATACTTAATGTAGGCTCTTGACATTTATTAATTAGTTTGCATACTGGTTCAAGAATTTCAATCGAGTGAATTAATTTTTCCTCAAAATTTGCATCATGAATAGTATTCATAATAATGTCACTTAAAAGTACATCTTCTGCCATAGAGATTCGCTTTAGTAAATATAAATTTTTTAAAATACTTTGACAAGAATCTCGAAAAAAACAAAATCTTGTGTCTGGATAATGACGCAATTTGGTACCTCCTTGATTAATCAATAGTGACTCAAGTTTTGGTTCTTTGAACTTTACGACGACTTCACGTACGATGTCTGCAAAATCTGATTCAATCAAGGTTTTTAAAAATAGGTTTCCGCTGTGGCTTGAGCATGTTGCTTGCCACAAAGGAGAACCACTATGAGATATTGCTGAACGTCCACCACAAACAATTTTACTGTCATTATCCGTCACAATCCCATACACTTCTGTTTCGTACTCTTCTTTCGCAAATTCAATGACTTCATTGATTTTATTCGTTAAAGTATCGCCATATTCTGTCTCTAAAGATACATCAGAAAAAGTTAGAAAAGTTTGTCGAGTATTCTCGTTGCGTAAAGTGAAAACAAGGAACTTTCTATTGATGGACTTGTTACGCCATCCATCAACCAAGAGTACCGAAGGGGTTCCCCTAAGAACCTTTTTTCTCTCCTCAATGATTTCATGATGTAAATCGTTTACCAAGGAAGATGCTAATGTTTGCCTACATGGTGGATGGTATTTACAAGAGGTGTTTGTCAAAGCTGTTACAAATTCGTGAAAATGCAAGTTTTCTACTACTTTAAAAGGAATGTTGCATGCCAGGAAAAATTTGGCCAAAAATTTGTTGATGTGTTTGGTAGATGATGGAGTTGACATTTGGCTATCTGCTTCGATTTCCATCTAAAACAACATAACAAACGTAACTTTGAAATAGATGTTGTAGTAAAATTCCTAAAGTTAAAATTGTACATACGTGCATTACATTTTAATATTCTTCATGTTATTATTTGGCGATTTTTATTTGACATTATTTTTAAATAATAGTAACTTTGTTTATGATACCGATGAAAAACATTTTTTTTACAGCTACTGCAAACCTTTTATGTTTAATAAATGTACTTTATGAATCTGGTGATAGGACATTCTCTATTTCCCAATAATTTCAATAATTCCTTATGGCCAGTGCTTGTAACTCGTGCCATGTGCGTACACTCGTGCCATGCACTCGTTTCTAACTCCTGCGGCCATAGGGGTACATGTCCCAATTATGGACCCTGTCCCCATATTGGCCCGAAAAAAAAATCAATTATAATTAAAACAAATCATTTATTAAAAAAAATAATTATAATCCCAGTAATTGGTCTCCAAAATTATCATGATAATATTATATAGAAGCATTCAAACAATAATAAATCAATTGAATGCCACATTACAGAGTGACACTTACATTTTTGACTATGACTCTGAAGTTCGCAACGTTGCATGAAACAAAAATTAAAAAAAAAATTTTTGTATTTTTTTTTTAATTAAAACGCTTTAAAAGCTTCGAAAACTTCTAAGAAAGGCTCCCACAAACTTTTAAATCATAAAGGCCGATTACGGTTGATATTTGAGTTTTCCTTAGGGAAGCGCGTCGGCAACAATATTTCAAGTATTGTAACATTTTGATGATGGGAAAAAAAAAATTACTCTGAGGGACAATGTTTTATCACGTTATCGATGATTTACTATCGATTGCACATGGTCCTAATTGTAAGTTTTTTTGGGTGAAAAAATAAATTTGTTGACAAGTACTGTTATAATTCATTAATTTTATTAATGTTCAGTGACTATATATTGTATTTCAAACCAGCTTGTTAGAAAAAATTTTGATTTATCATTAATATACTTATTTACTTATTGATTTATTTAATCGTAAATAATAGAAAAAATAAAATAATACTGATGAAAACGGACTCACATTATTTCATTTTATTTTTTTAATATGCGCATGCGCTACATTACTTTTCTCTAAATTTTCTTAAAATCTTATCGTTTTACATGTACTTTTCACAATTCTAAAAAAGTACTTATAAAGAATGGTACAAATATAATTTGTATATGTAGTGGTTGGTTATTTACTTTTAGAGTTATAGTCGTTTTAGTGATAAATCCCATCAGACTGCTTGTTAAATTGGTGAGTTTTCAGTAGCGATTTTCTGAAAAGTTAAGTGGTTGACCCTGATAATTTTTTTATCGCAAATTAATAAGGCACACTTTATCTACATAATTTCAAAGTTGCAGAGATTTTTATCATTTCAGTAAAAATCACTCAAGCCACTTAAAAAATAATAACAGAGCCAAAGATAAAAATAAAGTCGAATAATGTATAAGTCTATTTCCATTAGTATTATTATAATGCATTCTATTGTTTACGAAAATAAAAATTTTTTAAACGAGCTGGTTTGAAATATAACATAAAGTCAATTATTATTAATAAAATTAATGAATTCTAACAGTACTTGTCAACAAATTTTTTTTTTCATCCGAAAAAGTCTCGTTTGAGACCATGTGCAATCGATAGTGAATCAGCGATAATGTGATGAAACGTTGTCCCACAGAGAAATATTTTTTTTTCATTATATAAATGTTACGAGACTTGTAATATTTTAGCAGACGCGCGCTCCGGAGCCATCGGAGGGATAGGATCGCGCGCGCGCGTGGCGGGGGAACTACTGCTTCTGGCCGTCCGCTACTGTATATATATATTTATATTCTCTGTTTCTTGAAATTTTGCATAAACTTTTACACGGCCGTTTTACTCGACATTTTTCGAGATTTTACGTCGAACAAAATCGAGTAAACAATTTTTTTTCAACGTATGTATTGCTCCTCTAAGGACCTCCGATCGGAACAAAGTTCCATTCGTTTTTTTGTAGACGTTGGCTGCATACAGTTATAATGTATTGTGAGGGTCTAATTCACATAGTAAGTAATTATTTGCTTATCACCAATTTGAGTTCAAGATGCTACCCCTGAAACACTAGCTACCCAGTTTGCTAGAATATAAATACGCTAGGTGGATAAAATAAGCGCCTATAACGCGACTATACAAAACACTTATATGCATACCGAAACAAACAACGATTGCGAATCACGGCGAAATGTGCAAGTCATTCGAGCCGCCTAATCAAAGTCGCCAACGCCGCTGCTACTCTGGAGGGTATAAAAGGCCCATGCAAGCTCACGTTAATCACTTTTTGCCATCAGCAACGAGTCCGGCGCTTTGACTAGGGAGCTTTCGTAAAATGACTCACCCCTTCGATTTATGTGGGATATTTTAATTTTGATAATTTGTTTATATACTAATAAACAATATATATTATTTTCAGAAGGGCCTACCATCTAGTTTTTTTGTTATGAAAGACAGAAGTAGGAACGAGTACGAAAGCTACCATAGGTAACATATATGAGAATTTGGGGCTGGGGTATAATTATGTAAAATTAACCGTTTCCCGACTCCTACGTGTTATTGGCAGTCATTAACACTACTCTTAGTTGTTTTCTAACAAATTTGCTTTGTTTTAAAGTGATTGATTCGATTTTTAAATATTGTTTCCAGAACGTTCCGAAATTCAGTGTCATGGTGCAGGAAAAAAGACAAAAGAAGAGGCAGCAGCCAGGCTTGAACTGGATCAAATTTTTGTTTTTTAGCTTACCGGCAGTGCTCAAAATTTTTTCTAAGTCCAAAAAAAAATTTTAGTGGTAAAACAAAAGTCTTCGAGAAACAAGTTTGTTATTTCGTTTTCCAAGATTTATTCCTATGGTTTGGGCATAGTTTTAAAATAGGATTTTTTTTTTTTTTTTTTTTTTTTCAGTGATATGAGTCAAAATAGTTAGTTTTTATGCCTTATAGTTATTTAAGAAGAATAAAACAATAAATTTTAATTCGTATAATACTAAAATATATTATTAAAATAATTGTACATAATTATCTATTATAAAAGTAACATGGAAAAATAAAAAAACTTTAAAATTCTCTACAAAATAAGTAAATTTTGCGTACATCAATGGTACTTTTTGACGATTTTTTTTTCATGCAAAATTACAGTTATTAATTTCATAATAAAATAGAATGTAGCCTGGTCTGCTGGATAAAAAGTAAATGATTATTTACAAAAATTAAACAACATATACTAGGAAAATAGTGTTATTGTCTGCCAATACACTTTAATTAGCATTATCTAACGTTATTAGCATTAACGTTTTACTCGTCCATTTTTGTCAACTGGGCCCACAATTATTGTTTTAAAGAAGTGCACAAATATTTTGTTTTTCATTTCTTAAAAGACCACTATTCTAGTTATTGCAGCACTATTAATATTAACAAATCATGATTAAAAGCTATTGTGCCGCATAAAAACATAATTTTAGGTTATCGAGCGTTAAAAAAAGTTAATAAGTCTCGTGGGACCACTTTATATTTTCCTTAAAAAATGCACTATTTTACTTGTTGCGGCGCTAATATTAAAAAAAAAACATGAAAAAAAATGAAATAAAACAAACCAGGGGGTATAAATGTATAAAACACAACTTCTTAGGTAACTAGGGGGTCTCCAGATCCATAGGAAGAACGAAGCTCTATAACAAAAGTTTGAAAAACAAATTTAAAAAAATTAGTTCAGTACTCACGATGGTTTAACTTCGTGAAAACGTCGTGCACAAATACAGTACTTTCATTACTTTCAGTACTCTAATTATTTCATTTTTTTTTTTTTTTTTTTTTGTTCATTTTATATTTCATTACTTTTTTATCTTTAATTTTTTTTCAGGTTTTTTTTTTTTTTTAATTTTTTTAACGAGGTAAAGACTTCCAGTAAGCGACGTCCGTTTCATCGAAATCTGTCGTTTTGAAATTCCAGCCTCCTCCCCCTCAACCTCGTGACACAAAAAACTTCTTTCTAAAAAATCACCTTAATCACGTATGGAAAAATTATGAAAGACAAAAAACGCAAAAAAATCGATTTCTGTTCTCATAGAATGCAAGAAAAAGTTTGAAAATCTTTAAATGATATACAACTGTATAAACAACTACTTATTTACATTAAAAGTAATAAATAAATAATAAATAAATAATTATTATTAATGCATAGGAAAACTGCTCGGCAAAAATATACTATTCAAATTTTCGAAAAAAACATGAAACGAAATAAATTAGTGTATTTAATAAATTATTCATTAATTAATGTAATTTGTTACCAAATCAAATTAATAAGTAAACCATAAATAAAATTTTATGATAAAAATAAGTTACGAACCACAGTATAAGTATTACAAACCGAGTTTCTCGTATCGGGAGCTCTTGTAGCAGAGTGGGTGAGGGACTCGGCTAGTGTGCTTGGGGTCGGAGGTTCAAATCGAAAGGGGGAAGAATGAAGCAAATAAGCGACTTCCGTTTCATCAAAATCTGTTGTTTTAAAAATTAAAGCCTCCCGAGTACGCGACATCAAGAACTTCGTTCTAAAAAGAAATCATTGTCCATGAATATTTGGCCACAAAAGAAAAATCATTGAGATTTCTTAAGCATTAAGTTAAAAGCATGCGAGCCTTGTAGAAAACTGTTTTATTTTTTTTATTTAACTATAAAAGGTGAAAACAAACTATACTGACTGATCTCAGAAATAAAAAAAATGTTATACTTAAAACTATGCCAAATCAGTAGGGAATCTTAGGAAACAAAAAGCTAACTTGGCCCTCCAACATTTTTTTTTTAACGTTGAAACTATTTTATGGACTGTAAAAAATTATAAAAACTTACTACTTTTGTAAGGAATAAATAAAATTAATAAATAAATAGGCATTATCACTAGCGTGTAGCGTGTGAAAGCATATTTTTCGTGCAATTTTCAAAATTTCGGTCATTTTTCCGATTTAGCAGTTAAATCTATTTCCGGAAGTCAAAAAAAATAACAATGTGCTACTGTTGTAAGTAAGTACTAATCAAACTTGCTGAATACCCACTTATTATCAGTGGCGTACAGCTGGTAAAAAATATTTTTAGTGCATTTTGATAAATTTCGGTCATTTTTCCGATGTAGCGGTTGAAATTATTATTTCCGGAAGACGAAAAAAATTACATTATATTACTGTTAATACTACTAATTATTATTTCTTTAAACTTAGTCATTATCAGTGGCGTTTAGCTTGTAAAGAAATATTTTTAGTGCATTTTGGTGAATTTCGGTCATTTTTCCGACATAGCAGTTGAGATATTTATTTCCGGAAGGCGTAAAAAATAGCATCGTGTTACTGTTGTTACTACAAATAAATATTGCTGCATACCCAGTCATTATCAGTGGCGTACAGCTTGTAAAAAATTATTTTTAGTGCATTTTGGTGAATTTCGGTCATTTTTCCGACATAGCAGTTGAGATATTTATTTCCGGAAGGCGTAAAAAATAGCATCGTGTTACTGTTGTTACTACAAATAAATATTGCTGCATACCCAGTCATTATCAGTGGCGTACAGCTTGTAAAAAATTATTTTTAGTGCATTTTGGTAAGTTTCGGTCATTTTTCCAATGTAGCAGTTGGAATTATTATTTTCGAAATATGATAAATACTAGAACACATTACTGTTGAAAAAATAATAAATACAATCTCATTTCTAGTCATAATCATTGATGTGCAACTAATTATAACGGATTTCTCTTACATTGTAGTTTTTTATTTCATTGTTATTTGTACTATTAAACGTTTTATACTAGGGTCAAAACGCGTCAACCGTGCCACCCCGCTCGCCAAAATTCAACGCAACTTAGGAAAATCAACAAGGGCTTAAATTTTTTGTATAACTATGGACTTCCAAAATACATCTGGCCCTTTCAAAAATTCAACATGGAGGATTCAATATGGCGTCGTCAATAAGTAAAAATCTCGAGTAATTGATAAAAATTTGACCATAAAAATCCAAAAATGACCAGTAATCGACTAGAAATAACCTATTTCCATATTTTCGGAGTCCCTGATAAAGAATCAAAGGTAAGATTCATAAATTCATAAGATACAAAAATAATGACTCTTTCGAATTTTTAGATAAAGATATGCTAAATTCGGCCCCTTTTCCTTAATCGATACGCCATATTGAATTCTGCAAAATGATATTCTCGAATTCGACGTAAAAATCTTACTATGCGATCCCAAAAATATATTAATTATGATTTCCAGACCCTTTTGGACTTCTTATAGATAATAATAATCAATATTACCCGATTTTTCAGAGATGTTCATTCTTTTTTGACGTCATTTTGGATATCGTATGTCTGGTATAGTAGGATGACTTTTACTTAATGATTCGTGAGTACATCAGCTTAGATATAACCAATCAAATACTGAAATATGGCCTTCATCAAATATTTACAAGAAATTTTTTTGGATTATATTCGTTTTTACCAGTTTAGACGCCATATTAAATAATACACAATGATATTTATGAATCTTACCTTTGATTCTTTATCAGGGACTCCGAAAATATGGAAATAGATTATTTCTAGTTGATTACTGGTCATTTTTAGATTTTTATGGTCAAATTTTATCAATTGCTCGAGATTTTTACTTATTGACGACGCCATATTGAATCCTCTATGTTGAATTTTTGAAAGGGCCAGATGTATTTTGAAAGTCCATAGTTATACAAAAAATTGAAGCCCTTGTTGATTTTCCTAAGTTGCGTTGAATTTTGGCGAGCGGGGTGGCACGGTTGACGCGTTTTGACCCACTTATAATCTTTGAAAACGAAATTTATTTTGTTTTAAAGAATTAGTCTATCTAGTGCATAAAATGTCTCCACGGTTCGGTTGGTTTTTTGTTTCAGTAATTGTGTTAAATTTTGTTGGGTTATTGGGTTATATGGATCATTGCTATATCGTGATCGTGTGATATTCGAGAGCTCAATTTTTGATGGTTTTTTATTGTTTATTGGATAGACAAACTCTTATTTTGATTTATATTTACTGTTGTTATTTTAATTCATGAGTTTTAAAGGCCTTAATACATTATTCACGCTTCTAAACAGCATGTTATATTTGAACCCTTATAAATCTCTAGAAGGGTACATTTTTATGATCTAAAAGTTTGTGGAAGCATTTCTTAGAAGTTTTCGAAGCTTTTAAAGTTTTTTAATTAAAAAAAAATACAAAACTTTTTTTTTTTCAATTTTCGTTGCATGCAACGTTGTGAACTTCAGAGTCATTTTTGACTGCTATTATTTTGAAAAAAAATGTAAAAAAGAAAATGTAGTGTTTCAATCGAAAAAATTAGGTATTAGTTAAATGCAAACTTGAAAAATATGATAAAACCATATGGGAGCACAAAAAAGTTTTTTTAATTGACGTTTTTAGAGGGGCCACAATAAGGGGGTCTGTAATAGGTGCAAAGGGACTATAATATAGACAAATTTTTTGTTTTAGTTATTTAATTAAGAAAAAAAAAACTTTTTTGCATAAAAAAAATTCCATACTGTAGAGAAAGGCTTGAACTATCCTATATCTTAGTTAACAATGTGTAATTTTATCAAGTATTATTTAAAAAATCAAAGTGATCCTCAAACTTTTCTTAAAGTGTCCATAATTGGGACATGTAACCTATGTTGTATTTACAGAAACCATTTACAAATGTTTCAGTTAAAGTATATTCGTACTCGGTCCATATTAAATCTATCAAATCTGTTGAATGGAATTAATACTTGAAAAACTATGAATTTACGTATGCGAAAAAATTACGAATACGCTTAAAAAAAGAGTAAACATTAAGCTGTTAAACATAAAATATTTTTGAAAACATTACTATTGTAAGGACTGAGCTGACAATATATAGTATTCAAAATTTTTATTTATCATTCAGAGATTTGAAAAATTACCAATGGAGAGAAGAATTAGTAGTCACAAACAATAAAAATGCCTTAAAATAACAATGATGTACCAACCTGCTCATAGCATGGATCATTTTGAATATTGCCAGATTTTTGTAGTGAAAACGTTTCACACGACTGTCTGAAATACAATAAAAACTTTTACATTCATGATAACGTACATTATTCTCATGTACAAGAATATTATAAAATACCTGTGTACATGCAGGCCATTATCACCATAATATTTAATGACCATTTGACATCTTTCACACATTGCAGCTTCGATTTTTAAATTGTTTTCATTAAATAGCTTAACAAATCCAGTCCACTCATTGTGATGTAGTGCAGACATGATGTTGTTACAATCTTATCGAGGTCATTAATGATATATTTCGTTGAACAAATTTTACTTGTAAATAACTTTACAATCACTAAGGCTTATTCAGTTCATATAGTGCAATAATTTGCTTATGATGTTGGATGAACTGTGTAAGAAAAAAATTATAAGTATATGCATGATCAAGAGGCCCTAGAAAACATTTATTTACAAAAATTGTTAAATGTATATCAGAGAAAATCGTAAACAAGACAAATGATCTTAAATATCAAATAGGGATGGAAAAAGTTATAAACTAAATTACAGTAAGGTTGTAATGGGGAAATCAACTTGGATTTTAATGTAAAAAATTCACACAAACAATCAGCTCTTTTAAATAATGGCATACAGCATGAGTGCGTAACAAACGTACATGTTACTTGCAATAAAAATGCTTTGATATCAATAACCAATGCAAATTGTACCTGAGAAAACTATCAATATGAGCATTGTAAGATGGAGAAACGAGGTGTGCTGGAACTGTAACTGTTACTGTAGGTGCAAAATATTGTGGCACATTTTATTTATAATTCAAGGATCTTGCTATTCACAGTTAAAAGCTGTTGCACCTAATACCTTTAATTCCAATGAGATTAACAGTTTTCTCTTTGCCTGTCAGAGCAATCAGAGTAGCTTAGATGGAGCTTGATGGTGTGATTGACTTGTCTCCAACATTTTGAATAAGTCGTGCGATTCCGTTTAATTTTTATTTTCTGGATGTTAGTCCACAGCATGATTAACTTACTTGATAATTTGTGGGTGGAATTTTTATCGTAGGAAGCTTCTAAAATCAGAGCAATATAGAGACACTGTCGTCATGAAAGCACTTACATCAACGGACAAAAGGTGTTCTAAAATATTTCATCACAGTAATAACAATACAGAGTTGATCATAGCAATCCATCCACAACACCAGAATCCATCGCAGCTGATCCAAATGCACTGACAGGTGGAAAAAGTATTGTGCAACTTTTTTTGACGAGTAAACGATTGCATATTTTTCCATTGAAATTCAAAACTATTACCACAAACTCCTAGAATAACTGATAATATCCACAATGGATTCATGAGACACTGGATAAAACTGAATATTTGGTTTTAACACAGTTCTTGCTCATCATACAAAGCCGCTAGTAATTTCAAGCTGAAAGTATCCCCCCCCCCCAATGCATTGCTTTAAGCCAGATTGATTTAATAAGTGAATATTCATACACCTTAGAATTATGTAACAGTTTTTACTTTACTTTTTGAATAACTTTGGCAGGTGATTTTAAGAAAGTAGCAAATGCACTTACTGGAGAAAACATATAATTATTTACATGTCAGTATACCTATAAGTTAATGTTAACAAAACCAGTTTTATTGGTAACATATAAGATACACTTAATCCACTCAAAACACTGATACAGTTCGTTAAGAATGAGTAATTAAACAAATTTGGCTACAATCTTTATATTTAAGCACCATCCCATATGAGTCAGAAGTTAACCTATACCTTACAGTACACTACTCATCTAAACTTATAAAAATAACTAGAATTCAGTGTCAACGCATATACTTGACTCACCTCACTTGCAAAAGGTCCCTTCTTGCACTTTTTCATGCCAAATACATGTTTTTAATACAAAACATCATTTTTTTGCAACGGCAGCTGACCATAGACTTTAAGAGACACGGTAGACGTCTGACACCCACAAGTCGGTCAGACGTCCGGTCTGATTAACATCCCTGGTTGGGGACCCTCTCACACACATCACACATGTACGTACACTTTGGCTCTCCGCCCTTCTCAGACCATCCGCTAGGTGTCTAACCATTTAAGTTGACCTTCTCTCAAGTGCCCGGATTTCATATTAGTTAATATATAACGACGTTTGAGATTGAGCTAGGATATTCCCACCGATATAGGTGTCCAAGGCAGGGAGCACGTCATCAGCCTTACTGATGAGTCCTGGCGTGCTCCCGGGACGAAACATCAAATAATCTTTTCTCTCTCAAGTAGATGACTACATTTCCTACAAGCATAATTTGCTACGTAACGGGGCATCTGTCTTTGTCTGGCAGTTATGTTGTTGATCGAGTCCTACATGAGATTGAATCAACTGTTTATAGGATTCAGGACGAAGAAGTAGCCAATAACGTGGCTTTGGCAACAAGGACAGATGCCCCGTTACACTTAGTTATGCTGTCGCTGCCGCTACTCTACATCATGGATTAGAGAACACAGAAATGACGAGATCCTTCATAGACCAAGAGCTGAAGCCCGAGGGTTGTCAAAATTTTAACCAGCCACCAGTCGCACCAGAATTAGGGAACCTTATGATTTGGAGAGATCCAAAACATTTTGGTCATATTTTATTTTGGTGAAGAGTTATGTGGTAATTATAGCAGTGCCATATATTTTTTTTTATTCACCAGCCGCAACTTACACCAAAGGATAAAAAATAAGAAATTGCCTTTACAATGCTATATACAGCAAGATTTCAATACATCTTGTACCCGAAAATTGATTAAAAAATATAGATATTGCATTCTTCTCTATAATGTTATCTGTAATGCCCTATCTACTATCTTAGATGAGTATTATAGATAAGACCGGGTAGGGAGTATATTTTTTCGAAGGTCGATTTTCAGACACAAGATGCATTTAAATCTTGCCGCAAATGGCACTAGTTTAACAAACAACTTTTTATTTTCTATCCATTAATCTAAGTTGCGACTGGTTTATAAAAAAACTTTGTGGCACCACTATAATTACTACATAACTCTTTATCTAAATAGAATATGACAAAAATATTCTGGATCTCTACGAATCATGAGAGTATTTAATTCTAGTGAAAGTGGCGGCTGGGTTAAAATTTTGACCACCCTTCGGTCTCAGCTCTTAGTCTATCATTCTTGCACTTCCTCTATCGTAACCCTAAACCTCACACAGTTACCCAGTGACTTGACTATTTGGCGTATTTGGTAGCCTTGCGTGGTCTATTGTTATGTCTATGATAAAGAGCCAATGCAACAATTAAGATAGTGTTGAAAGCTCCCATCGCCTATATTCACTGTTGAGGCATTGTTAGGAAGTGGATCGTATAATGTAAGTAATATGGTATTATAAATACTGTGAACGTAAACCGCCGTTTTTTATGACTTACAGTATCAGATCTGTCAGCTCAAAATAAATGACCAGTCCTGAAAGTACTGGCTTTGAGATACTTGTTAATTTAAATAATACTTAATTCATGTTTTATTATTCGTATCTGAAAGGTATCCAAAATGTATTACAGAATCATTATTTAAATCCATGTACATTTTCTTAACCGTATTATTTTGTGAAATAAAAGATGCACCTCTTAAATAGCTATCAGAATTAAAAGTCTCTAATATTGCTTTGAAGATTTTTACTACTTTACAGGGGTCTACAAAACACAGGGACAAAACATTTAAATATAAATGAAACTTATTTTATTCTTTGCCTTTTATTCTTAAAAGTCAATTAACTGATTCTTATTGTTATAAGTTTTACTGAGGAAATCAAGATGTCAAATTTTAATGAATAAATTTTTTGCATGCAAATGTAACTTGTACATGGCAGTGTCCAGATGTTTGTTTATTTACACATATGATTTGTTATGCTGGGTACACCTTAAAACTGTTAAGATACATCATTTTTCATAATTTTTTTTATCCTTGTTTAAAAGTAACAAATGGTATCCTCAGGCTTTCTTGACCCGTTTTAATTCGAAGTAACAAATTAATAACTTGTAGTTCATGTTACCCATCTAGCCGCACGGTTCTTAACTTGATAGAGGTGCAAAGTACAAGAAAGAGGTTTAATCAGCATTTCCCTCTCAAGTGAAGGTGAGGAAATACTTTCATATTACAAAATAAATAAATAAATTTTTGAACGCAACGGTCTGTAGCTAGGCCTAATACCAAAGTGTTAGCAGAGAATAATGAATAATCTATGGTATTTTTGTATAGTGTATATAGACAAAGTGCTTGGTAAGTGGTAACCAGTGGTGGGTAAACGACGTTAATAAGAGGTTTCTTACTCTACACGTAAACTAAGTGTATAATACCTAAAAATGTTAGTAACCTATGCACATGCGCGCGCAAGCGTTTGACCGGTTTGACTGATACTAACCAGTGAGCCCATGGGTAGCACCAAACGTAAACACGAAATTCAAATTAGGTCTAACAACACAAGCGCCCATCACCCGATGACCCAGGGCGCTTACTGGCCACTCTGTTAAATGATTAATTATTAATAAATAACACAAGGGCCCCGGATCATCGGGTGATAGGCGCTTGTGTTATTTATTAATAATTTATTTATTTAACAGAGTGGCCAGTAAGCGCCCCAGGTTATCGAGTGATAGGCGCTTTTGTTATTTATTAATAATTTATTGCTTAAGAGAGTGGCTAATAAGCGCTCCGGGTCATCGGGTGGTAGGCGCTTGTGTTGTTATTAAACAATTTGTTATTTAATAGTGTGGCAATAGTGTGGCCAGTAGGCGCCCTGGGTCATCGGGTGATAGGCACTTGCGTTATTGGACCTTATTTGAATTTTGCGCTTTACGTTCGGTGCTATTTTTTCTGATCTAGTGCTTTCCCATATCAGGGAGGTTGGGTCCTAGAGAATTCCCAAGTCTGGCCGGAACTGTATCTTAACGCTGGTTTCTAGACCGAATAGGTTACTTTTGAATGCGCAGCATGGGCACTTAAGGCACATTTTTTTTTTTACAAAACGACATTCAATGTCTAATCTGGCCGCGATTGTCACGTTTTCGTAACAACTTTTTACACTCTCTCCATTAAGCCAGGTTCCAGCTGGTTCCAAATTTCTGCTTTACGCAATTTTCTGGAACTGACAACTCGTAACCGTTAATCGGTATCTCAAATATACTTTAGGTCTCCATACAAATCATGAGTTTTCTAAATATTGTTGAGATTTCCGGGTGGTTCCAAAACATTGTACCCCTGGGCCTGATCTCTTAGTCTATTATATGTGAAAATCTACTTTCTTATGTATGTATTACCACTGTAGCCTGATGGTTCGAAAGCCATGTAAAATAAGGCCCCCTTTGGGGCGTAAGTACCTGATTAACGTAACAATTAAATCTGAGGCAGTTTTTTTTGTATGCCAATGATGATAGCATATATATGCATAGTAACACAGCATTGCAGAGCCTATTAAGCACAGATCTCAGAAATGGCTGTAAAAAGCACACACACACACACACGCACACACACACATATATATATATATATATATATATATATATATATATACATAAATCAGAATATCTTAACGTATTAGTAATACGTACGTTTGAACATATATATGTATATCTTTTTTTTATATATTGTAGTGCTCTACGTCCGGCTCCTTGAATAATGGCACTACTATGGGCCCTTAGCACTTAGGAAAGGGACAAAGAAAGGGATGGGAGGCCTCCCATTACTGGGAGGGGGGTAGGGGGAAATTAGGCAATTTTTAATATATATCTCTGAATATCCCAACGTAATAGTAATACGTATGTCTGGGCATAATACGTGTATATAGCTATATGAGCAATTCCACGTTTAATCCTTACTTAGTCGTCAGTTATTAAAAAAAAGTAAAATTCAAGGTACACCTACGGCATCCGCTTTTTTTTCTTTCTTACACACTCAGAAACATGGGAAAAGTGGAGGGAGACTAGATTTTTTTAGCTTTTTCGGAAAAATTGCGCAAGTACGAAAAAATGTAATTAATTCAAAAAAGGGTGTGTTTTTTCGCTCATAACTTCTTTTTTACATAAGCTATCAAAATTTTGCAAAAAGATTTTGAAAGGGCTTGAAATAAGCTTTCATTTAAGCATTAATTAAGTCTGAAGAGTCAACTCCCTCGAATAATACAGGTGGTTTATATTTAGGCTTCGGATTAAAAAAAGCAATTTTGGTCGAATTCTCTAAACATTACTTTGAACCACCTTAACTTTTGACCAGCTTGATATTTTCTACTATGAGAGCTCTAACGACAGTTAACTGAACTGAGACACTGCACACAGAGCTGCCAGGCATTCTTCGACAGTCGTAGATAGATGTATTTTAGCTATATATAAAGTTCTTGTAAAGTAAGCTAAAAGGATAATTAAATCTCTTTTTTTCTTAACTCAATACTGCCTTGATTGCATAGTTAGATGCATCCATCGGAAACTTTTGAAGATTTTGCTAAACTAAAAGAAATCCTCTACGATTTGAACTAAATATGCCATCACGGTTTTAGCGGTTTGGCTAGGAATAGTTGGCTGCAATACTAAAACAGCTGTTAGCCAGGCTGTTTAGACTTCGTTCGTCCATTATAGTTATACTGCCGTTACATACAGCATGCTGCACAGCTGAAAATGCAGAATAAGTAAGCCATTAATGGAGTGCTGCACTACCGCGACTTACGGCGAGAAGTACATGGGAATCGTATTATCGTTAATAAAAAAATGGTGTTGAGGCCATTCTTTAATTACATAAGAACAATTTTTTTCATTTTTACGCCCCCCCCCCCCTTACATCCATGTAAGGACACATGAGATTTTGTAGACCCCCTTCCCCCATCTTACATAAGATTTTGAAAAAAAATTTTCTAGAGAACGAAAAATATTTTAATGCAACTGGAAAAGGTCTTTTTCAAGTGAAATATATTATGAGCTGATATTAATCAATTTTCATTGTTATTTAACTAATTAGTCTTGGGAAAATGCAAATAATACTTAAAAACAATATTTTAAACAATTTTAAAGTGAGATATTAGATTAATTCTTAATTATCAATACAACGAGGAATACTTTATTTGCATTTTATAACGAACAATTAGATATACAGTAATCCTAAAAAAATTAAAAATAAATCAGTCAAACACTAAAAAAAATCGCTGCAGTTAAGATCGTTAATCGTTCGGGCTAACTGGGCTCGCTAGCCACGTTTTCCAGTCATCAGAGGCAATCGGAAGCTCATCACTGTTTCAAAAGACAGCATTTCTTTTGGCACATCTGTTGGCACCATCTTCCCTTAGCCACTCGATGTCTTCCTTCGGTTGGAGTATGAATCGTACGACACAGCACTTTTTTTGCCACTGTGAGCTATTTTGGTTGTTATACGCCGGGATAGTATCTACGGCTGCTCTCAGCAAACTGTCGAGTTAAACGAGGCTGCAGTAAACGTACAGCATGGTGGTATATCTCTGCAGCCGTAATTGATGCAAAGTACAAACTACACGTCTGTAATAAAATAAGATGCAAACAAATTTGGGCTACTATTGGCATTAATATCATCACTAGGTTCCGTAATTAATCGAATATACCTTACACATTCTGCGCCCAGGCTCTACGTCACCCTGCACTGTAGGACAACCGAAATCGTACGGTATTGTCTCAAGAAGTAGGAGTTAGCAGTGGAACAACCATAGACGGGTGGTGGAAGAAATCCATTTTTTTAAATCAGTTTTAAATCACTCCGTCATTTTCCGCAACAATCGACATTATCGCATTTCACAACCTATAAAATATAAATATGTATTAAAATATGTGATGAATTTGTTCAAAACACAAAGTTATTTTAAAATACTATTCTTTAACCTGCGAACAATACTGTGACTTCCTGACGTGTATAGAGTACCACGCTGCATTAACACGCTCAGGTATAGCGGCTTCGGCTTCTGGATTCTCGTATCGCGCAGTTACAGGGAAAGTATCTATCACTAGCTTGCTCCAAGGATTCGCTAAATTCTTACCAGCAGCTTGAAAAATTTTCAGCTCGAGCTCTGAATCGAATATTTTTCCTCATGCATTCAAATGCGTTCCATATGTATCATGTGGTATAATAATTTCCGTTAGCTGCTTGCTTAATGGTGCCATTCTACGCTTAACACGATTAGAAGCACGGCGTCCTGGAGCATATTTCGCCACAAATATAGCATCCAAATTAAAAGTTTTAAAATGTTGAACAGCAAAGGCGATTGTTTTCGGGAATCTGTAAAAAAAAAGAACGAACTGAAGTTTATTTTCTATACGTCTTAAAATTTATTAAGAACTTACCTTGCATTTTTATCAGGACCCTCATCAACAGTTAAAATCATTATTGGCTTGACTTCGCCCTTATCAGTTTTCAGTATTTCTAAAAAGCTAGGCTCCTTTAATAGTGTGTTAAAATCGTAAGCATGAATTGCCGCAGTAGACTAAGCGTGCTTTCCACTTTGAGCCGTGATAAATGTCGGGCCACTATACGTAACATCATTGAGATATCTTTTGCCGTTTGGTGTGATACAAATTCCAGCGTGAACTGAAGGTAAAAGCTAATGTCTTTCTCGAACAATAAGGTCGTGGTTTGAAAGCTGGACTCTGTATTTGGCGTGCATAACAAGAGACTACTGCTCTTTGGCAGCAGTAATCTCGATTTGCACCCGAACCTTGTCATCTTGAGACAAAAAAGCTCATTACTTTGGTTCCAACATTATGAGATAAGCAATTCCAAATTTCTCAAAGTGGCACAGCAGAATCTTCCATCAGGATGCTGTTTGTGCTAATCATTGCTTGGTTTTGGGAGGTGAACTGGCACTGTCTCTACATGACGTGAATCCTGTCCTGTTCGAGAATTTTTAGGGATGAGCCTAGTGTAAATATTATTTCTTAAAATAGTGAAGCCCAGTTTCTCAACCTTAGACTGCAGCTCATCTAACGTTTTGCAGCACTTAATTTCATCAGTCTGACGGCGTTCGTGAGCTGCACTTCCGTAGTTGGCCGTGGCTTTGATAGCTTCAAATAAGCCTTATTGATTCTCTTGTGTCCGCATGCCAGTATCCGAATTAAAAGTAACAGATATTTTTAGTTTTTCTTTCAATTTTTCACGATTTTTGGCCTGATATTGAACATTTTTTTCTTTGTTTTTTAAAACTTGCTGCTACTTTGAAGGCTCCTTACGAGTTCTTTTTACGTCATGGTCTGTATCTATTTCTAGCTGTACGCCTACTGCTAATAAAGAAGATTGTAGTCGACCCTGTTACGCATTAATATTTTGTTGTGTGACGTCCTGCACTAGAGTTGCATACTTGCGTTTGAGTACATTCTCCAGTTAAATACTCTCCCGATCTTCTCTTAAACTTTTAACAATTGCATCAAGACCTGTAAAAGATTCCTGGCTTCTGCAACATGTTCCCAAAGAATTCGTTGGTGATTCAGAGACAGTACAAGGCTTGTCACTACTGTTGCTCTTTGCAGAAGAAGCGTAAAAAAAATGTGTTCAAATAAAACTGCATCATTTGAATCTAATATTGTCAATGCACTTAAAAAGTTGTACAGGGAAGTCTGAGAAATTAAATTTTCATTTTTAACAGTTCTCGTGTTATGTGACTCACTATGAAAGAAAATATTCTAAACCTGGATAAAGAAGCAAAGAATACTTGACTGCGTTGTCTTTGTCTTGGCCTTTAACAGCTCTGTTTACTTCTGTACCAACGAATTTTGTCTTGAAATCTTTCCAGTATGCGTTATACTTTTCTAGGATGCTGTGTTTTACCACATTAAAAAAGACAACTGTACCGGCACGATGTCTCAGTATACTTAACCTATAGTAGTAAAAGCACGCAACGACCGGCCTGTCACAACAAGTCGATGGAGTCTGGACTAGAGAGGTAAAAAAAGAGTGGACCAGAAGCCACCATTTTTAAAATAGTATGAGAACTATAAAGAGGAATTTTCATAATCGTAAAATGACAGCTTCAGTAAAGTCATATGCTACTTTGACTGTTAAGGTCAATATAATTTTTTACAATAATATAACACAATTGAGTGACTACAATAAAGAGTAATTATAAACACTAATTAATAATTAATAGTTAAAAATAATTAAGGTCAGGTTTAGACGTAAAAAGAACTGACTGAAAAATTCACTTATAAGTTTTGAAATCCATAAAAAAATTATAATTTTTTTAACAGTACTATAAATAATTCATATGACATCATTGTACATTTTAAAGTGCACTTCAAAAAGTGATAAATCACACAAAAGTGCATTTTCTCGAAGGAGTGAAGAAAAACAATGACGTTCAATTGGTGTCTACCAAAACAACTATCTGCCTCGAATAATTGCAGAGCCAATCAGAAGAAAATGGAAAAAAAATTCACATTTCTTATTTTACCTTTAATAGTTGCAATATGCATGATACCTATCAGACAAATGAAAACTGCGTTAAAAACGCATTGCCAGGTGAATTTTGACACGTAATAATTAAACCATTCCGAAACTCGCGCACATGTCAAGCTCAATAATAAACCAAGTTTCTCAGAAAGTATTACGGCAAATTTGTGCTGCAAGTAAGATGTAATTTTGACGTACACGAAAGTTTTGTAGCACACTCGGAATATTACGTTAGAAGTACTCTTACCCCCACCCCCTATCGACGTAAGGGCATGTAGAGATTTCTCAACCCCCCCTTTAAATCCATACGTAATTAAAGAATGGCCCCTTATGAGTTTTTTAGTGACAGATCTGTTGGATAGCTCGAATTCATCCATACAAGCTAAAAAATTTTAGAGAAAGTTTAGGCATGTCAATTTTTTCTGTATGTATAAAAATTTTTATTTTAAGGTTATCACCAAGTTACATAGTGTACATTCCAAAAAAAAGTTGATAAATATGTTTTTAAATCATATTGAGGGTAAAAAAAGATCAAGTAGGATAATACTATAAATTGTTAGCAGTAAAGGTAAGTAATTTCCAGACACCTCGGAGGTCACCGTCTGGCGTGGGTGATTAGGGCCCGGGGCTAATGTTTGGTCGGCCATGTTGTTGGAGGAGGGGTGGATGACGGAGGAGGAAAAGGAGAGGGGTTCCTAGCTAGGGATTTTTGGGGCCTTCGAAAAGTGACACCGTTTTTAAAATTGGCTGGAGTTTTGGGAGATTGGTAGGATTGAAAGACGTAAGATATACGACTCCTGGAGTGATTCTGCCTCCCTTGCATCTTTGATATCGGTGGAAGGTGGTGTCCAAGACACGTGGTATTTTTTTTGATTATCGATGCAGCGCTTAAGTATCAGGATAGTAGGTCTAACTGAGAGGCATGTTTGTGAGGGGTGTTAATGCAGACAGAATATCATATGCTCCTAACTTGAGGTTAATATCCTCTATCAACAGACTTACTTACAGGGTGAGAAAATGAGGATCGCACATGATTAAGAGAACTATTTTTTGTTTTATGACTTCTTAAAAAAACCTGTTTTCTCAAGTGATAGCATACTGTGAGGGTGGAAGGGCCATATGTTTTCTAATCAAAAGAAAGAGGGTTATGAGATGAAATGTATCAAGTGGGTAAAAGAAATTATTGAGTCTATGAGAGTCAAAGAGCTATAAAATTTCTTGTTTAGAGAAAAACTTTAATATGTGGAGAAGGTAAGGGATAGAAAAACATATGTGATGCAGTATGGCTTAACTTATGGAGGGGGAGAGGGTAAAAAAAGGTCATGGGCAGATAGAATCACGAAAATTGGAGAGAGGATGTCAGAGGAGCTATAAAAATTATTGTTTACGGAATGCAGTTCTGCGTGATTTTATAGTAAGTTATCTTGAGAAAGAAAAATATAAGACTTGAAAAAAGTAAAAATAAGAAACATCCAATTTTGAAATTTTAAAACATTTATTTATATATTCTTGTGTATGAAAATTATTCATTACACAACTTGGACCATACTTCCTTTACAAATATCCTTATACACATATTTGTTAACTCTAAAAAAGCAATTTCAAAATAATGTTGCAAAAGTACGTCCTCAGTAGAAGACTAAAACTATTCTTTTACAGTTGCTTTAACTTGACCCGAATTTTTTCACAGCACCTTCTACTACCACATCATCAATTTTTTTTAACTGTATCAGTATTTTTGAGCAATAGAATTATTTCCTCGGTAATTAAATTTTTACATTCATTGACTAATATCGTAACACTATAAATACAATGAAGTTTTTCATTCACATACACACTTGCTGCTGCGAGTCCACAAAAGGTTGGTTTCTGCACCATTACTGTATTACCATAGGGTTTCTTTTTTTTACACCCATCTTGCTTATTGTCGTCCTGGTGAGAATTAAATATAAGAGATATTGTTCTATAAGATGTGGTAAACAACAACTCTATGTCACGAAAATGTATTCGATCCAATACTTCGGTAGTCGTTTTATTGAAATAATTCGAGATAACAGCAAAATAATTTTGCATTTCACTCTTCATGTTAGAAGTAAGATTAAACCCTTTCGTGATTTTGTTTCTTGATAAAAGAATCAAAGATTCAAACACTTGTTTGTCAAAATAGAAGTATAATCCAACAGAGATTTTTTTGTATAAGATTTGTTTTAAGCATATGTAGTAGTTCATACAGTTAAGCTAGAGTAAGATGAGGGATAAGTGTTTTCGTCTTCGTGGGATTTGTAGGAGCTCTCATTTTGAAAAAATGCATCCCTTTTACGTCTCGAAAGAACTGCTGCCGTTGCCCTTTTCAAACGATTTAAAAATTTCCTTGTTCACTGAAAGAACAAGAACTATAAATTTTACTGTGATTGTCCTGTTACATCTAACTTGCAGAATTCATTTTTTTTTCTCTTTCCATTTCCGTACCACAACCAACATTTACCCAACTAGAAAACTTTTCTGCCTTCCCCATTTAGTCACGCTCATTTCAGTATAGCACGCAATGGTTAACGATTTTCCCTATTTGCTTCTTCCCAAAATACTCTGCCCTCGGTGATTCAACCACAAAGTAATGAGTTCCCGCCGCTTAAAAACTTAACTGTACTTAGGTTCAGGATATTAATTTTTATCATTTACTAACGTTATCTACTCTTGCTATGCGACAAACAAGAGCGCTATTTTTTTTTGAGTTCTCCGATATTCTTATCTTTCACTAAACAACATTTCGAATGATAAGCCTGCTATGCCTCCCAGGAAATAGCACCTAAGGAGAATGAAACACACACGTGCAAGAGAGACAAACGAAATTTTTTACTAAAACCTAGAGTTAAGTTTTATATTGTAGCGTTATTATTAATAGTCTTTATACATAGTCGCTTCTTTGTCACAAAATTCGTCAATGTAAAAATCCGAACTCCATCTTTGTACATAAGATTACCAGATCTGATATGATAAGTAACACCCATATCCATCCTATGAAACCCTCAAATCATCCTTGTATTCGATAAATTATTACCTATGTCCCCTTGATTACAATGCCACGCTCGACTGTTCAACTCCCTACAGTTCCTACGTTGCTACGCCGCCATAATTTTTGCCTGTTCCCTCTTCGTTTGCACATTATATACCTACGATAAGTCCGCTATGCCTTTCTAGCGTACCATTTGTTACTAATAGAAATTTCAGCTGCCTACAATTTTTACTTCAAGCTATATCATTTTCCACCATTTGTATTTTCTTCTCTCTCCACTATTATTTTAACCGTCGCGACTATTATTATGACTATTAACGCTAGTTTTAAGTTATACTTTTGTACTCAAGCATATTTAATAAATAGTTTTAAGAATACTTATTGCATAGTTGTTCTACTGCCTGCGCCCCCCCTCCACCTCCAAATAATATGCAAATACTACATATGCAGCGGTACACGCGTATCCATTTTTTTCCTAGAACATTTATCACACGGCTCACCACCGCGCATACGTCATCATCATATAGCTTCTTCCCGAAAAGGAGACCTGCGCAGACTACACCGCGCGTATACCTACACACACTCGTACACCTCATGTACATACGACCAAAGCAGTTTGGGTCGGAAAAGCTCGGAACCTCGTCTTGGGTTGCACCTTGGACTTAAAAGTTTGATAGCAACTGTCACAGCTCTGTCCTGCTCAAGCATGCTCGATCAGGTAACCTTGAGCTATCAGTCGGGAGCTAGACCTCTCCTTTCGAGGAGGAGTCAGGCATGCAGGTGGGACCGACAGGCGGATCAACGCCTGTCCTTGTTCCAACCCAGCCGAATAATCCGGATCCCTCGATCAAAACATGACCCAGCCTACGGCATTGGGTTGCTAGGGCTAAAGTTTCAAAAATTTATCCTGCTTGTTGCGCTGGACGCAACGGTCCTTAGAAAAATTACCGTGCAAATGGTAATCGTGGAAAAAAGTGACATCATTGAACTTTTTGACCTAACTCAGTCAATTTTAACCGTAATGCATAGTAAAAATCGTCGGGTGCCCAATAAAATTTCCCCCCACCGTTCACATATGTAGATTCATATGATAATTATTGCAAAGTGGCATCATATATTCTAGTCGTCGGTACTCGGAAATAAAACATGAAATGATTTGAAAAATTACATGCGTTTCTTATAGTGTCCATGTAACAACAGTTTCCATCCGATAATCTAAAACATTATCATTGATGCACGAATAATTCTAACCTAAAAACATGCAACTTGCACATTCGGTCAAAGAAAATCTGTTATAAATTTTCGAAATTTTAATTTTTTTCAAACGACATTGTTCAATAAGATCTCAAGAATACGTGTATGAATTTTTAGATTATAATATAAAAGTAAAAAACATTTAGGGAGCTATTTAGTAAAACACACTGGCTCCGTTGTTTACATCTTAAACAAAATATCCCCCCAAAATGTTTTTCGTACAATACTTTAACTTGAAAATTCATGCACGTGTTCTTGAGATTTTATTGAACAATGTTGTACGAAGGAAACTGTAAAATTCGAAAATTTATAACAGACTTTTTTTGACCAAATTTGCGAGATGCATGTTTTTAAGTTAGAACTGCTTGCGCATTAATGATAGCGTTTGAGACTATCGGATGGAAACTGTTGTAACATAGACAGTATGAGGAACGCATGTAATTTTTTTCAAATCATTTCATGTTTTCATTTCCGAGTATGGACGAGTTCAATATATGATGCCACATTGCAATAATCTATCCACATTTGTGAACGGTGGGGGGCAATTTTATTAAGCACCTGACGATTTTTATTGTGCATTACGGTAAAAATTGACTGAGTTAGGTCAAAAAGTTCCATGATGTCGCTTTGTTCCGTAATTACCGTCTGCACGGTAATTTTTGTAGGGACAATCACAGTAAAATTTATAGTTTTTTTCTCTCAGTGTACTATTGACCACTTTACCATAGACCACTTGCGATGATAAAATGCGTTCTTTACGACTGGTTGGGGTTGTAGCAACGTATCAATTGCTCGACCGCTGACACACTACTGAAGTAAATTGAAGGATTGGGTAGTAGAAAAAATGGGGCTGACTGTGTATCAGATCTTACTCTCTATCCTCTTCCTTTTTCTATCTTCCTCTTTCTATCCTCTTTTACTATCTCATGCTTTTTCAAAAGGATGGTCGCATGGAAACTGTCAGTTGTTGGGACCGAAAGTCGTAAACTCGCACGATATTACCATTGCGTATCGAAACCATATGAGAGCTACACCGTATACCTAAACCGACAACAAGCCTTCAAAGTGTATCACTAGTAATCACATATCAGTTTTTACTTTGGAGTTGTAATAAGTAAAGTATTGCTTCATAAAACAAGTGTCTGCGGGTTTCTTTCGTGTCACAGTCAAATTTTTATGAACCCTCGAAATATCATTCAAAACTCTACGAAAATCAGGGGACTAGCTTTACTTATTGTAGATGTGATTTTCATACACTCCCATCTCAGCATTTTTCTCAAGAGTATGGTGAAAAACGAGAAGATGCAGAGCTTTAGGAAAGAAGAGTCAAAGTCAAATTTTTACGAGTATAAAATCTGTTAAAAAAACTTTACGAAAATCAAGGGACTGGCTTTACTCATTGTTTATGTAATTTCCATAATCCTTTTTCCCTGCGTTTTTCTTTAGAACAGAGTAAAAGAGGAGAAAAGGCAAAGTTGGTGAGCAACTTACGACTCAAGGGAAAAGTTGGTTTCTATCAGGCACTGGTAGTCAAAACAGATTTCTTTAGCCGTTGAAAAGAACTAATTGCGCTCTGTAGTATTGTCGTCTGTTACGTACGGATTTGCGCTCCATGACACGATTAAATTGGAATATCCAGTGGATTATATTCATGAGGTGCTACCGAACAGTGCAAGAACTTGGAAATGTGCTGTGGAAGTTATTCAAAGGGTTCGTTTTTAACAATGAGACGAGGGAGTTGTATGAGATTTGTACAAAAAATAGTGACATTGCTGTGGTTGTGGTAGTCAAAAGTTTACCATTCAACTCACGAAATAGTGTCTGTTTGAATCATTATTTGACCACTACGAAAAAATAAGTAAGTGAGTTTCAAGACTTCAAATTAAAGTAATTATTACAATTATATTTTTTACATAATTTTATTGTTACCAATCTCAGTAAATACGATAGTCGAGCAAAACAATTTTTTTCCCTCGCCGTCACCATTACTAAGCCCTGTGACTTCTACACAGACCATTGAAAAGAGGAAAAGAAACGCCGAAAATGATGATGAGTCAATGTCAGATCCATCAGTATAACAAAAAAAAAAAAATTGTTATCTCGAAGCAAACAAAGGTAAATAAATTTTTTCTTTCAATCAATTGTTATAAGTATAGTTCATTGTGAATATAGAATGAAAAAAACTTTTTTGTTTTGTTAGAGCTGACTGATTTGGAGCCATATGATTCACAACAAGAACAAGAAGTACAACAACAACAACCACAACAACAACAACAGACTCAGCAACAAGTGCAGCAGCATCAAAAACCGCATACTATGACAACAGAAACAAGTGAGGTGAGTAAAAAAATTAATTGTGGGTGTGACTGTGATTGCGCTCTTGCGCAAAAAAGTGGTAGTGTTGCTAACGTGCAAGAAGAAAATGTTGTTCTGGAGGATCATAGACTAAAAGGTAGAGATTTTATTAGTGTAATAAGCAATATTAAAAAAATATATTAAGGCGTTCAGATTAAAAGGGTGTCTGATTATGTTTAAGATGCTACCCCTAAATGAGGATTCAGTAACGTTGGGTAAATGGAATTGTTGGTTAGCTTCCTTGATGAGAGAAGTCGTAGGTATAATTGAAAATCGTTATTCCCAACATAATCATCTAGTAGGAGTGTCTTTAGAATCAGACAGATTGATAGACGGTGCTGTAAGTTTATATTATAGGCCTCTTTACACACTTACGGCTAAAGATTTTCTTAAACTGTTTAAAAGTATCGAACAGAGTAAATCAATTTTCAATGTTTTACAAAATATAATTGTGTAAGTATCATACGTACAAGTGCCACAAGGGATAAGTGTCTTCGCAGATATAATAAAAAATAAGGGGAAAAAACGAGTATTGAATTTCACAAATTATGTCTATCGAGGGCTTTTGTTTGGAGCGAGGCCTACATAAATAAAAATAACACTGACAAATACAAGAAACAGTGGGAAAATATTAAAAATAAAAGAGAGAAAAAACGAAAAGCTCTAAAACTGTTAAAGGATAGTGATATAGTTCAAAAGATCGGACACTTTTGGATATCCAGAAATTATAAGCTTTCAAAAACATTTTTTACGAAAAAATATACCCATTGAGGTTTGAGACTACAAACACTTCGGGACTGGCACGGCTTTGATTTATGGCGGATCAAAAAATATTCGATTAAATTACAGTTTATTTATTAACATAATGTTTTACAATCATATTAAACACAATAATTTAATCTTAAACTTTGTAGTAATCAATTCTTTTGTTTGCACATCATGTAATGCAAACCCGAGTTGTAATAAAAATAATAATAATAATAATAATAATAATAATAATAACAATAATACTGCTTATCTGAAATTTGATGTGATGACTGTATGAATTCAGAATTATCTATTTGTAAATTTTGTGGTGTAAAAGAAATAATTTTTCGATATGAGAAATGTTTGAATTTGTTTGCTGCCTTTGCTGTACGAGAAATAAGTGAAACTTTTTTTTTTTTGTACAGTACACGATACAAAATTCGTTTGACGCTCAGTTTATCTTAGAATATCTTGTTTCCGAAAACAAAACTCCTAACGTCATTTTAAACGGGCGAAATATTATACAAATGACAATGGAAAAATCAAATTCATCGATAGCTTTAATTAATTAGCAGAGTTACCGAAGACCCTTTATAGATAATTTTAAGAAAAGGTATTTTTTAATCTTTTTACGACTTAAGAAAATTTTAATTACAAAGGACCGTATCCATCAATTGATTTTTTTTACGAGACACAATAAGTTCAAAAGAACGTCAAGAGTTTGTATTTTGGTATAACTAAGTTATCAAAGAAAAAAAAAAGTTTGATATGCAAAAGGATTTAGTAGATTATTGCATACAAGATGTTAAAATACTGCCTCGGACATGGACGGCTTTTAGAAAAATCTTTCTACTAATCGGAAACGTTGACCCTTTTGTATAAATCATCACGATTGCAAGTGCCTGCTCAGCTGTGTTTAGAATACTTTGTTTCGAAAAACAAAATAATAGGTAATATTCCTGAAAACGGGTATACTCGCTCAGATCAGTTTTCAGAAAAATCGATTAAATGGTTACTAGGTAAGGAAAAATTAAAAATACAATTTTTGGTGGTGTAAATGGTCGATGGTTTTTAAAACCTGTAGTCGAAGAAAATAATTCTAAGGGTACAGTTTTTCAATTTCATGGTTATTATTTTCACAGGTGTCCGCGGTGTTACCCTTATGAGCGAATGAAGAAACTAACGAATTTCGAAAACTATACAAAACGTTACGGAAACACGCTTACAATGGCCTCGAGAATAAAA